>NC_071288.1:9884375-10220000 GCF_943734705.1 Anopheles coustani | reverse complement strand
TGTAGGTAAGTACCGGTGAAGCAGGAGGGGGTGGGAAGCCGGAAGCGAGGACATGGATTAACGGGGCGGGTGTGTTTCTGGTTGTAGGTACTTCGTTTACGGCATGCAGGACGCGCAGAACCTGGAGCGGGTGAAGCTGGAGTTTTCCATTTTCGAGATCCCCAAGGGCGAACACAAGGACAAGAGCGAGTAAGGGTAGTGGATGCGTCGGGCAAGGGCAGACTCACACTGGGTACTCTTCCATTCCAGGTCCAACTGCACCGACGGCTATCTGAAGGTTTACCTGAAGGGCCAGGAGGTGGCCGACGCGTACGACAAGTTCGACCACGAGCTGTGCGGCGGCGAGCTTCCGCACGCCGTCATCAGCGACGGCCCACGGCTGGTGATGGTGTTCAGCTCGGGCGAGCTGCAGGGGCGCGGCTTCAAGGCGAAGTACACGTTCGAGACGGAGTACAAGATACCGGGCACGGCCGCGCCGGACGGCACGTGCAGCTTCACCTACCGCAGCACCTCGCGCAAGAAGGGCGAGTTCAACAGCCCGCGCTACCCGTCGAACTATCCGTCGGAGACGAACTGCTCGTACGTCTTCCTGGCCACTCCGAACGAGCAGGTCACGATCGTGTTCGACCATTTCAAGGTGAAGGCCGATGGCGCGAACACGACCGGCGGGGCGTACGGTGCGTCCGTGTGCTTCGAGGACTGGCTTGAGATGTATGTGCTGTATCGCGACGGGACGGATCGCTTCCTCGGGCGGTACTGCAGCCTGACGGCGCCCGGCCCGGTCGAGAGTCCGCGCGGCGCCGTCGGCATCCGCGTCGTGCTGCACACCGACCTGGAGAACGTGGCGAGCGGCTTCAAGGCGCGCTACATCTTCGAGACGGCCAAGTCGGTGTTCGGCGACTGCGGCGGCAACTTCTCCGGCGAGGACTCGGGCATCGTCACGTCGCCCAACTTCCCGGCCAACTACAACGGCCCGGGCAAGGGACTGGCGTCGCGCGCCTGCAACTGGTACATCACCGCCCGCATCGGCTACAAGATACTGCTCAACTTCGACTACTTTGCCATCGAGGGCGAACCGGCCAGTGAGTGGACAAACCCGCCTCGGTGCAAACTGCCATATGTCATACTACTTCTCACTCTTTTGCAGCTCGTGGTTGTGCCGCGGCCGTTATGCGCCTGTGGCTCTCGCCCGACTCGGACATGCCGCCCATCGAGCTGTGCGGAGAAAAGCCCGCGGTAGAGCACTGGCAGTACGTAACCCAGGGCCAGACAGCCCGTATCAGCTTTACCAGTGCCGACAAAGCGATCGGGGCTCAGGTAAGAATCAGTTTGCTCCAGACTATACCATGGAGTCCCGATATCTGCGTTCTATGCGAATTCCGGTACTGATAATCCGCCGCTCGTATTCCTAGGGTTTCCGAATCATCTGGACCGAGGTGCAGGACACACCGGTTGGGCCGCCGTCCACGATATCGCTGCTGTGCGAGTCCACCTACCACTTCCAGTGTCTCACGTCCGGCTACTGCATCTCGGAGCGGTTGCGCTGCGACGGCGTCAAGAACTGCGGACCGCTGGACAATAGCGATGAAATGCACTGTGAGTCGTGAGTGAGTCGAACGGATTTCAGTTCATTTTATTTTATTTCTACTCGGTTTGCCAACGGCCCCCTTTTGATTTCGACGTTTGTCTCTTCTTATCAGTTCCTTTCTCAGTTCCTCTTCCCCCATGTTCCGAACGCAAAACCCTAATGCGCGAAACCTATAGCGACTGCCATAGCCACCCATCGAATGAACGAAAACACCAAAATCTCCTCCAAGTACTGGCCCGAAGCACACTTAAAAAACTTCACTGCCCACCGGTGCATCCACTCCATACGCCGGGCGTCCAAGAGAGACGACTCTAATGGCGCAAAATGTTGTCAATGTCTTCCAGCATGTCTGTATCTAAACCGAGCCTCCTGCACTCGGTAGCGCTGTTTCGAGCTTCCGAATTCCAAGCACACCAGGAGCATTTCAAGATTTCAAACAACGTACTAAGCGTACGAATCATCCCTATCTACACTCCAACTTACATGCGAAAGTGATAACAGCAACCCGCCCTTCTTTTTGACTTGTGACAATCTATGGCTACCCTGTTTTTTATTCTTTTTTCTGGGAACCATTTTGAGATGGGGTCCTGATTCCTGATGGTTTTGCCTGCCGCTTGGCTCGTCCCTTTTGCGTTCTACCCTACAGCCTGGGTGTGTTGTCCAAAATTTGCATCTTTCGTTTGCGTTTGTCAGCCGTCCCTCATTTAACGCATCCAGCTCGTACGCTTTCCATCAACCGAATCGGCACAAACGTAACGTGTAACACCAAATTGATCACTCTCCACGACGGAAGCGTCCTACCCTGTCAACCTGTTTGGCAAAAAAACCCAACATAAAAAACGCTCCGCTCTTCTTCACTCTACTGGACATGTTCTTTCTTTAGTGTGTGTGCCCTTATGCTCGCAAGTCTGCACGAATTCTATCTTGGTCTTGTATGAATACTGTTTCTCGTATCGAACCGTTCTGTTCCGTTTACGTGGTACTACTTTTGCACTATTTTTGGTTCTATCGTTTTCCGATTCCGAACTCTTAGATTTGTATAAAACATCTTTCCATGTTTTCGTTGGAGACTATGGTTTACGTTTATGTTTCGATTGAATTGCTTTATTTTGATTTTTTTTTTTTGTTTTTGTTACTCAGTACCAGGAATTATTGATTTAGTGGATATTTTTCAACACCATCACTATAATATTGGCACAACTATCAACAACAATCATCATCGTTCCTACTCGTTTTCTACTCGTATGTGTTACAAACTAATTTGCGAAACTAATCGAAAGTACGGGTGTATTGCTCGATGTTTGTGGATTTCATTGAAATGTGTTGCAAGAGGACATCACGTTGAAATGCATTTCAGTATGAGCCACAGATGATAAAAGAAAAAAGATAAATAAATTCATCTTTCATTGATTGAACAAACAAAATCGATGTAAATTTCAAAATCTCATCTATATCTTTTCTTGTTTTCTTTCTTTTTCCAATGTCGTCTCTATATCTTCCACTAATACTACTTCTACTACTACTACCACTGATACTACTACTACTACTACTACTACTATTTATACTACTACTACTACTATTTATACTACTACTGCTACTACTTTTTTCTACAAACATGTGTACACCAACTTTTGAATCACCTTTACTTTAACGACTTGTACGATTGACTCAATTTTCTCAAATCACTTTTTGATTGATTTGATTTTTCGTAAACTTGTAATTATTACTAAATGTGACACACGCACATACACACACACGCTCACACACTCACTGTAAACGCGACGTGGTTGCCCAACTATTATGTCCTTCAACAGGTGAAGCATCAAACCTAACGTTTCCTGCTTCTACCACTCTACTACTAGTAGCTTGGCTCTGTCGTTTAATCCTTCATTAAACGGTGACACTTTGCCAGCTCGCAAAGGAAACAATAAGCTTTCGGGGCACGTGATTTTACCCTTTGTCGATCAAACGGAAAGAAGTTCTTTTGTCCGAGATATTGACGCCTCAAGGCCGGGAGTGAAACACCATAATCAATTACCTAGGAAATCGACTACTACCTTTGTCCAGAACTACTACTAATACAACTACTACATCTACTACTGCTACTACTACTACTACTACTACTATTAATAAACTAGAAAATGTCTAAGTACGTTTGTGAACGTTATTTTTCTAACCAATCAATAGCATTGTCATACAAGTAGAGGTGAACGTTGTCTTGGGCGTAAAGGAACCTTTGATCCAAGTGAACGCCAAACAACGTGTGTTTCAAATGACGTGTGACGAAGTCAAACGATTCGCCCACAGCGTATTATGTGATATGTGTTGGTACGAGTATTTTAGATTATATACATTTATAGTACGCGTTGAGAGCGAAGCTAAAGTTGACCTATTTGGCATTTGATTCAGTGGAGTTTGCCACGACGAACGGCGTGTCCGGCTTAATCCTTGCATACGAGATTGAGAACCCCTTCAATAAGGGTTCGAACAACTAAACCGTGACAGTTAGACAAACAAACCGTACACAAAGTTGATACGTACCGCTAACCAAATGGCATTGGATATGTTCCAAGACGCTCAGTACACACTACTCCTACTACTAATACTACTACTACTACCACTACGAAATGCCGACTAACTCTAATCTGATCCAAGTGAGTTTCTTCCACCTTCTTTTAGGCATCTGTCTATTTTTAACAAAGTGCTGTCTAATTTGTAATTGCGCTTAGTTTGAAATTCTTCACATACCTACACACTTACACACATAACTGCATCCCCTAGAAGTATCGTTTGTTGCCTTCCTGCAGATCTACCTCCGGAATGGCTTTCCTGTTTCCTAATCAATGCCGTGCTCTTCTCATTCCGCTAGTGTAGTGTGTTATGCAGCACGCATGCCAGTATTCGTTAATTCGTTTCTTTGTTTCGTTGCATTCGTTTGAGCACTTCATCCCAGCTGTCTGGTGGATTTATTTCGTTAGAAGTTAGTTGTAGAAAGTATCAGCTCTTTGCAAACGAGCTGCGTTCCGCTAGGTGGACAATAGGGTTACCCTTTAGTGTAGTTCCAATCATCGTTAATCAATCAATCATCTTCTCCTAGTTTTGACTCCCTGCTCCGTCCACCGTCGGGCTCCGCTCCTCTTTCTAACCGTCCACGGAACGAGACTGGAAAGGAACGGACCGGTCACTAACGCTTACCGTAACATTAACCCTCAACCCCTCGTTGCGCTTGATGCATACACTTTATCCCTATCTGATCGTTTCGTTCCATTCCATTGCTGTTTGGTTCTATATATTTTACCAATTGGTTTGCCCTTGCAATGCTCCTCGGGTAGTGTGCATCCCAAGTGCGAAGACGTGTGCGTGCGTTGGAGAAGCAGCAGGAGCGATTCTGGTTTTGTTCAATGATCTGTTTTCTCTCCGATGTGAGATTTTAACCCTTTTTTTCGTACGTCTGACCTTTGTTACTTTTTAAATTGTTCTTTTTCGTCCTGTTCATTTGAGTAACGTTTATCAACTTATTAATTTTTAAGTGATTTTTTTTTTATTTTATCCATAATCAAATTTTAGATTTTTGTTTCATAAATTGGTTCAGTGTTTAACCTTACCTTTATGAACTGAGGTTTGACTCATCTCAAAACATACATATTTGTTCTTTGTTGTTGAAAATGATTAATATAAGAGCTTGTACACATTACTACCCATCACCATGATTATAAACTAACGCCACACGCTACGAAAATGCATCATATACTAAACATCCACTGCCTACGGTTGTGTCATATAGAGAATCCGTTTACTCACAGTTGTCATTGTCCATCCTTAGAACGAAATTTGATTGTATCGTACAAGATCGGTCAAATGTTTAGAAGAGTAGGCTTCTACAGTGTGAGGAAAATTTCACGCTCTTGTACGGTCGTGACAAATCTAATGATGGAACATGATCCCATCATAATTCACCTTCACACAGTATAACAGAGCTACACACGCTTTCTCACTTGGAAAACCTTTGTCCGAGCACAAATAAAAAGACAAACATACATACTATATAAATACACATATTTTACTGCAAACGCTAGAAAAATTATTTGCGACACACGTACACTTGAGCCTGATATTTTAAAACACACAGCTCAACATCGATACATACTATACTAACCATCACTTACTAATTCTACGACGCCCTGCCATAATACCGTCACTAATGGAATGTTTCGTTTTTTTACCCTCCCACCTCGAACCTTCGATTCTGTCCTCCTTCCTCGGTCGGGGATCACCTCGTCCTGTTTTTTTATTTTTCTTTCTTTACTGTCCGCGCGCTGCAAACCCGATCGCTCCGTTCGTGTGTATGTATCGATCTTGTTTGTTTTGTCGATCCCGTTTTCGGTTTTCCGTTTTTTTTCTCTCTTTCTCTCTCTCCCCCAACCTCCAATTGTGCCACCCGGTCAAACAATGCAGGCATCACCATAATCCCCGAGGAGGATCACGGCGCCTTAATAATATCCTGCATAGCCGCCGCCTCGTTCCTAATCTGTCTCCTCTGCACTCTCTGTCATCGAAAAAGAAAACGCAGACATCACAGACAGCTGGGTCTGCATAGGAATGCCGCCCATTACGACTCGACGACCAGCGCAACCGGTATAAGTAAATAGTCCAATTCGGCGGCTTCTGTGGTGGGAGCAGATTGCGAGGATCCGCGAGGAACTAACGATTACGCACTACTCTGTCGCCATCCGCAGGTCTTGGATCGAGTCGTCGTCATCTGCAGGGCGGTGGTAGCCTCTCGGGGAGCCTGCACGGCATCAACAACGGTGAACCGATGCACATTCCTCCCGCCCCCCTGCCACCCGTCAGCGTACCGCCCCACGTCTGCATCAACGACACGCTGATCGACACTGACGACCTCAATGACGACCTGTTTATGAGCAACTGCGAGCGCTTCTCCAGCGGCGACAGCGTATAGCAATGAGTGATGATGCCGGGCATGCTGCCTTCGTCGCCGCAGGCCTGGACTGCGGCCACCGAAGCCACGGCCCGCCCGGTCAAGATGGCCAGCCGTAGCGACTGTGGTGGCGCGTGCAGCCTCTGCCAGCACTTCCTGGAGGCGCAACACTGCTGCTCGATTTACTACTACTACCCGTGCGACTATTGCTACCTGCTGCTTTCGCTTCTGTGCGTGCCTGGATACGGCACGACCAGGCGCTAAGGCAAGGTGCCCCCAACTTCCATGACTTCTTACTTATCGACCCCACGCAACTGGCGCCGCACAACTGGCAGCTGCAACTCCGCGATCTGGCTGCCGTAACGCATGTAACGCACGGAGCGCTGAGAGCTTCACGCAAGCAGGCGGAACTGGCAACGATGACAGCGACAAATGGAATAACAGTAGATAAATAAAATATTTTAATTGAATGCACCGACCCTCGAATCGCTCGACCCAGACGATCGTCGGAAGGGCGCGTGTGGGGAACACACGAAAAACCATCCCATCCCGGACACGGACGGCTTCTAGTAGTGCCAGTGCCCGCTGGGGAGGGGAAGAAACAGGGAGAGAGGAGTGAGAAAATACCGGTCGAACTACACGAATGAGGATGCAAAACAAGAAGATTTCATAACACTTAAAATAACGAAAAACGATGTGAAAACGATAAGCAAAGGGCAGACAAACACGTGCTGTTTCGACCCGTAACGAACGAGGTGCGAAATGTGGCCACTTTGGGAAGTGAAGCATTGGGCCAGTGGAGCCCGATTCCAAGAAACACACATCCAGAAAAAAGCAAGTTCACGCAGAAGCGATTAAATGAAAGCAACTAAACACAACACTAGCCAGCAGCACCGCGTCCTCTTCCGAACGCGGAAAGGGTTGGTTTGCACACTCTCAAACACACATCCATGCTCACATGAACGCCACATACACACACATACACACACGTATGTTTGTGTGTATGTGTGTAGTGGCTATGTGTGTGAGAAATCACCAGAAGAATCCTCGGCTTGGGGCGCGACACGTGACCCGCATTAAAGATGGAGGCAACGATTGTGCGCGTTTGAAAAATATGGAAACGGGGACGAGTTTTATTTATAGGTTCATTTTATACGAAAACAAATACCGGTAACTAACGAGAAATAAGTAACCACAGTAAACCCTTTTTAACGATATTTCAATCTAGCAAAGGACGCTACTGACGGTGGAGGCAAATGATGGCGGAGAGGGAAAACCCAACAAAGAATAAACAGTATAACATGTGTATGTGAAGATAAACTAATAAACGTACTAATAACTGCACCTCGGCTAATGCAAGGAGGGGAATAAATAGCAAAAAACAACTAGGAAATATCTAATACAATTTACCAACCAAAGGAAGTGGAAGGGAAACTACGAAAAAGGGTATAAAGCAAAGAAACAACACAATACAAATAACTAAATGCAAAGTAAATCAACCATTTATCCTTGGAGTACACCTTATTCCAGCATTTCATAGGTATGACTCGCGGTAGGTAGCCCAGCAAAGCGACGCTGCTCACTCACACGAAACAGCACATTTCGGAACAACAAATCCTACAACCAACATCGTACCCGAACACGGGCAAATACACCTCCACACTACCGACAACGGCATCGACACGAAACAGAACAGCAACATCGCGTACCATATTAACAAGTACATACGGAACGCTAGTAAAAATAAATTTAATATAATAGAAAGTGAATGGCATCGGGAAGTAAAATAACATAAAGAATTTGTAACATAAAATAATGACTAAAATCCAAAAAAAAGGGTGAGGAAATGTTGTTTTTATATATTTGTACGAAATAGTTATTAGAAATTAACAAAATTAATATGGAAAAGGTACGAAAATTTAACAAAAAAGAAGAAATAAAAAAACATTACGAAGCGTAATAGAAATGTGCATTGTGTAGTTGAAAATATCGATATACATTTTCAAACATCACACGAGATAAGCATGAGGAAATAGAAACGCTGCCGACGGAAGGAACACACTCTTTCTCGCATACATGCAACAGAATAATCACATAAACAAGAACACTACTACGGACAGCAATTTTACACCGTACACTATCAAACAGGCGAAACATGCAAGCAACTGAAACCCCCATCCTACCGTGTGGATGAGACTTCAAATACTTGTGAAACATGACAAAAAGCACACTGCATTAAGTAAACCTACCGTGTGTCTTATGGGAAAACTGATGTACATCATGAGGATAAAACAATTACTTTACAAAGCAAAGAAATGCACACAACACGCCGATGGGTTTTAATTTTCGATTGATTGCAATATTCTTCAAAATTATGTTTCTTGATTTAATTTTCCACATAATTCAATTTTTAATGCTTTACAATGATTAAATTTCTTACTTGCAATTTGTTACATGTTTGTGGTTTTTTTCTATGCTTAGTTTTACATGTCAACATTTTTTCACTGTTTTGTTACTACTATTAAACTATTACAAAATCTTCATTTTCTTCCAGTTATCGCTTGCAAGAGAAACTATCGCTCTTGAAATTATGGCAGGGTTTAATAAAAAATGTCGCAAGAGATAACACGATATGAACCTTAAAAATCAACCTAACTAAAAATTAAAAATACACAAAATACGAAATCATGCAAACAGCAGTAACATCTTAAACTCATGCAATCACACCTGTTGACAATTACAATTGACTAAACTAAAATGGAAAGGGAGAACGGCGTTGTGCAAACATACAGAACAAGAAAAAAATACAACAACACCCCTAATCATAAACGATTAATCATGTATTCAATGTGTGTGTAAAGTAAAGTAAAAATAAACATGAAAAAAAAAACATTTTAACAGAAAACATAAGTTGCGAAGCAAACGAGGCCAGAAACAGTATGGTTAACGAAATAATTAAACAAAATTAGGCAAAATGAAATAACTCAATAACTCATTACACAAAGGCAACATACAGAGAAAAAAGGAAGTCACCCAGAAACCTAAAATTAATCGTAACGAAGAATGTATGCGTCCACTTATTAAGCAAAGATCGAGAGAAAATCTTCTAAAAAGAGATAATACAACCCAAAGCAAAAGTAAACACAAGCGTAATACTGCTAAACAAATACAGGCTCAGCAAGGTAATTATAAAATAATGCAAAAAGAAACTCAGCTATAACAGAACTATGAAGCATAAAGAGACACACGCGTATGCACGTGGGTAACGCGCAAAATGCAAGTAACAAGTGACGTGCGAATAGCGAAAGACGAAAAAATGAGCAATGCAGGGTCGATTACAATGGAAATGAAAATCACAAACAAGTAATAAGCGACACCTTTAACTGAAGATTGTAATACGGCAGTAAACCAGTGATAACATAAAAGATAGAGACAAGTATACAGAGGGGCTGAAGGGACTCGAGTGCTAATGCATGCAGTATTATGGAAAGCCACATACTTTTACCACATCTTTACTTCGGTTACCACCCGTTCTGTTTCGTGGGGAAAAACAAAACGTCAAAAGGGAAACGCGACTCCCTGACTGTGGATATTTTTAACAAGAGAAAAAAAAATATACAAAAAAGGGAAATCATAAGTAATTAATGGCATTTTTCTTGCTCGCTAAATCACGAATACGATTTACGATAGATATGACGAACTAAACGTTAAACAAGCAACTTACCGACGAAACTAACTCAATCTGCAGACGCCATCATTCTCAAATATTTTCAAAGAAAGCGAAAAATGAAAAAGGACAATGCATAACAGAAGCAAGATAAAATAAGACTCCGAACGAACGATTTCTTTTTTATTTACCGTTACGCGAGGAGCATTGAGAGTTGTTTTCTTTCTTTGAGGAAAAAACTCCAAATGGTAGAAGCTAGCGGCATCAGTGGTGGATTAGTTGTAAGCTAAGAGGAAGGGACGTTTATCAAAGGAGGAAAAAGTAAATTGGTTTCAGATTACTAAGTAGAGGATAATGTGATTTTCCAACCGATGCGACCGGAAAGTCAAACGACCCGATGTTTTCACGTTTTCCTAACGTTTTCTTTTCTAATGACAAGTTTTATTAGCAGAAGTGCAGTAACTCGACAAATAGGAAAACTTTGTAGAAATCAAGCAAACTATTTGTTGTAATTCAACTATTATTTGAATCCATATTCATACATCGTCAAAGACACAAACAGGTATTAGTTATTCAAATAATTATAGGATTTCATTCCTTGGTTCAGACTGTTGGTTTACATTTTCTTGAGCTGCATGCATTGAAGTTCAAAACTTTCGTAAGGGTGGTGGTCCAAAACTCGACTTGCTTTGCATTTCGTATGGTGTGGTATGAAAACGGGAGGTAAATCACTGCCTATAACGTATTAACACATATTAAAATTTTATTCAAACCAAATAATATATACATAGAAATCATCTAAAACAAACTCCCGGCATATGGCAGAAATGCAGCACCATGGTCGTACTATTGTGAAACAAGACTACCGCAAATGTTAAACCAAATATCAAATTTCCTAACGATGAAAAGCGCAAGCTAGAAGATTGTATCGACATCACCCTAACGCAAAAAAACCAATGTGTCTGCTATCAACCTCTAGAAAATTGTTGTTTTAAAACAGTTTTCAATAACTGCTCTATGTTACATCTGATTTAAATTTATTTGTACGACAATTTGACAAACTGAAAGTTTGACCAGCCGAAGTGAAATACACTGGACAATGGCTAATAGTTGTTTTTTATAAAAAGCTTACTCACACTCACACAAGACGACATTTATAAACTATGACAATCGGTTGTTTCAACTTTTATGCTGTGTCTCCCTAAAGCATGAAACAGTGAAATCTATGTGAAGACAGTGTTTAACTCATTTAACTAACTAATCGCGAAATAAAACGAAGAAAAGTCATCGGCTCGAACAGAGTTGTTAATGAAGAAAGCTAAACAACACGCAAACACTTACATTCGTTAGAAGAAAAACCAAAACGTTAAACATACCGATTATCGATTTTATGAACGCTCACAAAAAAACACTGGAATACCTTCATGCACATTTATAACGCAACTTATAACTGACCTTTCCCTCGAAGACAGAAGCTAACTGTTACTTCTCTCATCGAACAAAGAGAAAACGAAAAGATTAGTCAGAGAAACAACACAACAAGTTGATAAACAAATCAGCAAAAGTTGAAACAATCGTGTTCACGCGCACGAGTCAAGCAAGCAATCCAGACAAGGTTGCAAGGCAAGTGGAGAGAAAGAGATATTGAACGAGAGAGTGTGTGTGAGAAAAGGAATGCAAGCATGAAAAAATATTGAAAACAATTAAGAAAAAAAAGTAATTCCTAATGTTGTTTGTTATAATCAAAAAATAAACTGTTACATAAATTATAAAAAAGTAATAACAAAAAACCGTAAGAAAGTAACTGGACAAAAGGAAAATGTTAAGAGTATAGAACTCATTTTGATATTAATAAACGAAGAACATAGCAAGCGGGCGAGCGATAGCAGCGCGCAGAAGCATGAACGAAGAAGAACTAATACGACTTTGGGTGTATGCGATAACACAGCGTAGAGAAAGAAAAACAAACTCGACGGTCGTAGTCAAGATGTTAGGAAACAGCGAAGGTGAAAAAATGATAAAGAAGCGAAACAGAAGACACATGCAAATAGAAAGCAAGTAAACAATTAAAACAAGAAAAAACAAACGAAGATAGAACACAAAAGAAAAACAAAAAAGCAAATGAAACAGGCGTAACAGGAGGAGAAAAACAAGCAGTGCTAGCAGGAGAAGAAACCCGTAATTTTAAGAATCAATAACGTGAGTTAACGAAAATATAAGATAATGATTTAAAGAAGATAGTGTTTTTTCGACAAACAAGTGTTTTACTATAAATATTAGCAACTCATCCGAAAATGATAACCTTAAAAATATCTCTTCACACAGAACTTACTGTCCGTTATTGAAAATGGTTTGGAATTTTATACAGTACCGTGATGAAATATTACACATGCGTTGAAATATTTCGAAACTATGTACACGAGAAACGTCAACTTACTATAAGATTACCTCAAAAATGTTACGACCTTGGTTGAATTGTCATTTATTTCTAACTTTGTCAAATGTAAATAAACATCTTACTTTAAAAGTGGCTTCCTTGCGTGTGGTAAACGGTGCATAAGAAATTGTGGAAATTCTAAAACATGTCTATCGAAATCGAATCGGCCGAGTAAGTGAGGATGAAAATTCATTGTACCGAATGTAGCAGGATTATAAGTAAATCCTTTCTTGCAGCGTAATCCGTCTAATTCAACAGTATTTGAAGGAATCCAACCTCCACAAAACATTGCAAACACTGCAGGAAGAGACCGGCGTTTCCCTCAATACCGTCGACAGTGTGGAAGGTTTTGTATCCGACATACACAATGGCCACTGGGACACAGTGTTGAAGGCAATTCAGTCGCTAAAGCTTCCTGACAAAAAGTTGATCGATCTGTACGAGCAAATCGTGTTGGAGCTAATAGAGCTACGCGAACTCGGTGCCGCCCGCTCCCTGCTTCGTCAGACGGATCCGATGATTATGCTTAAGCAACAGGAGGCCGAACGCTACATCCATCTGGAAAACATGCTCCAGAGAGCATATTTTGATCCCAGGGAAGCATATCCGGAGGGCTCAAGCAAGGAAAAGCGTCGCGCAGCAATTGCAACGGCACTCGCAGGGGAGGTATCTGTCGTACCATCGTCAAGGCTGCTTGCATTGCTGGGGCAGGCACTCAAATGGCAACAGCATCAAGGTTTATTGCCGCCCGGAACGACGATCGATTTGTTCCGCGGTAAGGCCGCGATCCGCGACCAGGAAGACGAATCGTACCCAACCCAGCTGGCACGTCAGATCAAGTTCGGTCAAAAGTCCCACGTCGAGTGCGCGCTGTTTTCACCCGACGGACAGTATCTCGTGACCGGCAGTGTGGACGGTTTCATCGAAGTGTGGAACTTTACCACAGGAAAAATACGTAAAGATTTAAAGTATCAGGCACAGGACAACTTCATGCTGATGGAACAAGCCATCACGTCGATGGCATTCTCGCGTGACTCGGAAATGTTGTCCACTGGTTCGCAGGATGGGCAGGTCAAGGTTTGGAAGCTGGTCACCGGCCAATGCTTGCGCAGGTTCGAAAAGGCGCACTCGAAGGGCGTTACATGCTTACACTTTTCCCGCGACAACAGCCAAATATTGACCTCTTCGTTCGATCACCTAATCAGATTGTACGGATTAAAGTCGGGCAAAATGCTCAAGGAGTTCCGGGGACACTCGTCGTTCGTCAATGAAGCCGCTTTCTCCCCCGACGGACACCACGTGCTGAGTGCGTCTTCGGACGGTACCGTCAAAGTGTGGTCCCTCAAGACAACGGAATGCATTTCGACGTTCAAAGCGCTTGGTACCCATCTGGCCGTTAACTCGGTGCTAATTTTACCGAAAAATCCGGAACATTTTGTCGTATGCAATCGATCGAATACGGTCGTCATTATGAACATGCAGGGACAGATCGTGCGATCTTTTTCTTCCGGTAAGCGCGAGGGCGGTGCGTTCATCTGTGCCACGATATCGCCACGTGGTGAGTTCATTTACTGCGTGGGTGAAGATTTGGTGTTGTACTGCTTTTCCGTAACGTCCGGCAAGCTGGAACGTACTCTGAACGTGCACGAGAAAGATGTCATCGGACTGACGCATCATCCGCACCAGAATCTTCTGGCTACGTATGGATGCGATGGCCTGTTGAAAATGTGGAAGCCATAAACCCAATCTTAGACGTATTTTCAGGCTAACAAAAAAGTAATTTGTAATCTTATAAATCTTAAATCCAATAAAAATACCAATTCAACGAGTGAACAAACAGATGGTGAGCCAAGCTTGGCGATTTATATTGCGCAGGAATCTTTAAAAATTTCAAAGTACATATGTTGACTACCAGAAAAATATGTTCCATATCTATTTCATTTGTCAACGAGTACGAGGCAAACCCTTAGCATGAATAATAAATGCAATCATTTATGCTGCAAGCCATTGCGGTATTGTCTGCACAGATGATAATTAAATTAAACTATCAAGCGTGACCCCAACGCCACTAATTATGTTTACTGACCTTATTATCAATTCATTCGCCTCTGCAAGTTTGCTTTTGTAGGAATTTCAGCACGTCCTGACGACGGGATAAAAGGTTTCAGCCGTCTGGAACGTCGTAAGACTGCACTGACTATGTGAAAAAACCCAATCCCTTCTTTTTAGATGAAAACATATTTAAATACATTTTCTCACCTTTTATGCCGGCCAGTCTGGCTACTTATTTTGGATGTCTATGAAATTATGATATATCCAAAACGTGAGGCGTTCCTTGAAGAGAATTTTTTAAACCATTCATAAAGTAAGTTTACACCAATTACCGTACTGTTGCAAAAGAAAGCAATCAGGTATAAAGTAAACACAGTAGAAAAAAAAACAGTACCGTATTCTGGAGGCAAACAAACGGCGTACCATCGTGCGAAGTCAGAAAAGACCTGCTCAGTATATTGAATCACCGAACGTCGGGTAACAAGAATGTCTAAATTAATTTGCGACCACATGCCCGGCCCAGGAAACACTGGCATGATGATGCCAACAAGTCCTGTCCCTGAAAGGAACCGTACCTCGGCCGAATACGAACACGGAACGTTATCAGGCGGGAAAAATGCTAAATGATGTTAGGATGTCGTTAAAATAAATAGATTTATGCTTGTAGCCGGAAAGGTATTTATTCTATCTGTTGCTTCATGGGACTAGTGCTGGAATGTTATTAGCTAAAAAGAATAGAAACATGCTGGTTCATTTAACTTCATTTTAAAGTCATACTTTTGACATAAACAGGGCCTAATGAAACTAGCAGTAAATGTTAATAAAGACCCAAATAGATGCTGAAATGATGCTGAAATGATGCTGAAATCTATGTGAAAGTTAAAGAGACAAAAAATACAGCTTGGATATTTCCGTGACGTTCTATCTTTTCCTTCCTTGTACGAATGGGAGCACTTGAAAAGGAAACGCGATGATTTTGCTTGCAAACAAACCGTAACTTTACCAGAACGCATAAACGGTGCATTGATGTGCTGCGAATGAAATGTTATAACATTCAATCATCGCCATGGGATTGGAATGCATTACGAAAACTTAAACGGAAAAACGTTTGATGTATTTTGATAATTTTTCTTTCTAATTGGTGCATTTTTAGTAAAATTTTGGGCTCATCATTAAATAAACAGGATAAAACATCATGTCTTTGCATCAAATCAATTTTAACTTTTTTTTATTTAGTCGGTAAACTCATATAACCTAATGGAGTGATTTATACTTCTTCTACTTTACTTACTTTTATAGCCTACAGGATAATTAAAGGAAATTCGGGTTTTTTTAACTGACCGATTTCATTTCTGCTTTCGAACATAAATGTGATATAGACAGGTGTAATCTGAAAATATTGTGATATGTTGAACGATGAGAAATACAGTATTAGGTCAAGGTAATTCAATCTTTCCCAACTTGTCACCCGATAAGCAATTTAAGGTTCCCTCACTTCATTCGGTTTAATGTTCAATGTATCAATTTGCTTTGAATCGAGTTTTGCAATGAATCAGAACGTCCCCACACTCTTTACGCGACCAATGCAATTTACAAGCAAATCAATTTATCGACACATTTCACCTCGTTCGGCGTAATTGAACGCTTTACCCCACGCTTCGTACTTTGGCTCGAACCGAATGCTCCATTAAAGGGTGCTTCGTTTTTTCCCTTCTATTTTCCACACGCTTTTCCGGCCATCGAAAACGATCCCCATTTAAATCGGCGTAAACAGATTGATTGCCGGCAGTGGAGCGCGAAATGGACCCACCAGTTGGACGATGGTACCCTTTTTTTCCTAAACAGAATGTATACCCTCACTGTTCCCGTGGCGAAAAACAAGATTAAATACGTCGGCGGGACGAACGACATGGCGGACAACTAAAAATAGATCATAATTTTCCGCACACCTCACGACCGTCCTGGTCGTACCTTCGTTGGTGGTCGCGGCCGTGGATACGTGTTCCCGTTAATTCGATTCGCCGAAATGGAGGCTTGTTGCTTGCCGGGCCACGGAGTAATGAAATCAACTCGTCCTTCCTCAAACACACTGACAGTTTTTTCGATGAGATGAAACGAAGGAACGTGCTCGCCCAACGAGAGGGCGGAGGGCAGGGGATGGCGATTTTACGTCTGGATCCGTGTCGTTTTCCATCTCGAGTGACCTGGCACGGGCGTGGGAAAACAACAGACATTGTTGACGGTAGCATGACACTGGCCGTGCTCATCGTATTCGCGCGAAAGCAGCAGCCGTTGGAAAACCTGTGCACACGCCAACCGACTAGTTGGCCTGCGTTACGCGCTGCATCCATGACAACCTCCCCCACCCGCCCACTCAATGAAAACAGTTTTCCGATGGGTTTTGACCGTGCTGCCATACGTACGGTTGAAAATTTACATTTGCCTTCCACTCGCAGTATGCCTCGTGTAAACACTAGAGCACGTCACTTTTCCGACTACCGCAACTCGACTGGACGCCGAAACCAGCCAGCTGAAGCCAGAAAAACATGATCCGCTAATGAAATTAAGTTGATTTTCCAGCCCCAACCGGCAGTGTTTTGTTTCTGCTTCGACGAAGGAAAAGTCTACTCGCGATTCATCTGGTTCGTCGGAAGCTTCTTGAAAGATTCCGCTCAAATTTATGAAATCCATTTCCCGCCACACGTGGAAATGATTTGTGTCGCCCGCGGTGAGGTTACACCCCCACCGGGTCGCTTGGTAACGTCGTTCCGTTTTGTACCTTGTTTGTTGGTCAAAATCCATTAGGTTGGAAAAGACAGATGAATTCAAGAAAACAACCTTCCAGCAGAAGACCGAATACTGGCAGGATATCAAATTGCAAACATAGACGATGTTTTGTTATGAAAACACTCAACTAGAATGGATTGAAGGTAATGAATTTTTGTGTGTAAACCACATCTTTGGCTACAAATGATAGTCGCACACAGAATCGGCTAATTTTAATACATACCGATAGAAGCCCAACAAGATGAAACGCAAATCGCATCAAATGGCAATACAGTAATAAGTTAATAGAAGTAAACACACTATCTTGCATTCTCTTACCTTACTAGTTTAAAGTGTTCTAATCCTCCCTTTAGGATGGAAGCTTTTATTACCCAAATTTATCCCTTGGATTTTTTGTCATCGTTCCTTAAATATATTGATTTTCCACAAACGATAACGATGGACATTGTCCACGTCCCATGCGGCTCACTCCAAGAGGAAATGTTCGTGTGTTGGATCATGTTTCCCTGTGCGAAACACGGCCTGAAGCTCGTAAATAATTTCACTAATAGATTCACTGGCCATCGCCGGCAAGGCCATCGCCAAAACAGCTGTCAAGCGCCAGATTATGCTTTTATCAGTGGAACAACTCCACGCCAAGCCCGCCGCTCGGAGCTTGCGGTTTTGGCGGATGTTTTTGGGGAATAAGTAGAATATCCGCTCGGCTCACCAGGTGGTTCCAGGGTTTTAGTAGGCCTTATGCACAACATAAACCGCGTGTCAGTAGCAGATGCTGGAAGTGTGCTCGTGCGAATTACCCACGCTATGGGGGATTCGGATGCTGGCCGCATTGAACCAGTTACTTCGAGTTAATGTCGACGAAACGGTCGGAAGTTGTGTACACAAATCCGTGAGTACTATCGTCTTTTGTGTAGAGCCGATTGAAAATCGGAATCCAAACACACATTCAGCCGGTTCAATGCACCTGGAAAGTGGTTTTCTATTTGAAGCGAAAATTCATGTTCGCGTGGGTAAAAGAACTGAAAGGTTGAACAACTAAAATTCGGCGCGTGTAAATAGCCTGTGTTAATCTACCCTAGACGTTTACCATAAAACGGGGAATTTGCTTAGTCCCCTCGCCAGTTTATGGTATTTGTATGTTCGATGTACGTCGCACTTTTACTTTGCTTCAAGGTCTTTTATCGCAGCTTCCGCGAGCGTCCATTGCCTTTGGCGTAGTTTGTCTTATCTTTCCCGAAAACGCCAAAAGGCACCTTCGGCGAGTCGTGCCACCACAAAGCTTCATCTAAAGTAGGCCAATATTTGCACTTGATTACTTGTTCAATCGGTACAGCTGGTAACACGGCGGAGTGCGAACGTCTGGAATAAATGCGACACGACATGCGTACGACTCTGCGGTTGGTGATAATCCTGCCGGAAATTTCCACGAGCAACAAAAAATCCAGCGTCAAAACAAAACCCTCGAAGTTTTTGTCGACTAGTAACCGTCTCTTCTCTGTCCCAGTGGAGTTTTACTTGAACATTGAAGTCATTATATTTTAAAAGTAACAAAAAAATGACTTAAACACAAAATGGTAAAGCCATAAGAAACATATTTCATAGCATTGTATTACGGCATTTCATCACTTATCGACCATTTCATTTTTCGGAGTTAGACATGTCTACTTGTAGTCACTGAAAAGAAGCGAGCCACTTTTGGAAAACGGATAAATAGCGTTAACATGTTTATTTGCGCAGCGCTGCGTTGACCGCAAAAAACACTCACGCCCCGTTCGATACATAAACTCGATACATTCAGCACACGTACACAGACACAAACACATCAATCATTCGATTTTTGTGGGGGTGGAGAGCGAAGGGTGCGCTTTCTTTTTTCAAACATATACAGAACTGCTTCGATTCCGATGATATGGTTGATGTTGCGAGGTGGACGCCTTAGGTGCGCTTTGAAGTTCCTTTGATTGGCACGAGGACACCGGCATTCCTTGGCCCATTCCATTGGAACCGCATAGCCGGGATGGCGGAAGACACGGGAAACCCCGCGCGGGAAACATGGCTATTTACAAACGAAAGTCCGGCTGGGTTTGAAGACGTGGGAAGAGCGGCGGGACATTGCATCCGGCCATTTTCGTTGGAGGTCCTAGAGCGAAGTGATGGCCTCTTCGCCCGCCCTTAGCTAGACCTTCTCGATCTCCGTCTGCTGGCTGGTGATGTTCGTGATCTCCGCCAGGTTGGTGCTGTCGCGCAGGGTTCGCTTGGAGCCGCGCGTGCTGTACCCGCGGTCCAGGTCGACGTCCCGCGAGCAGCACAGCTGCCGGAACACGCAGATGTAGCAGGCCAGCAGCGACGTCATCAGGATCGTGCCGATGATCACCGTGATGACCAGCAGCACGCTCACTTCGCCCTCCATGTCGCGTGCGCCGGCCGGGTACGATTTCGGCGCCACCTTTTCGCGTTGTTGGGTTTTCCGCCGGGTTCCGATGTGTTCGGGAAGCGGGTCGATTTTTCCCCCGTGCCGCTTTGGACGGTCGACAACGATAGTAGGCGCCACGCCGGTCGGCAGGTGGCCCACCAGCACAGCTCTCGATTTGTTTACGCGCCGACGTCTTTCGACGGAGTGCACCGCGTTTACGTTAACTGGAGTTTTGTTCCTCTTAGGCCGATGTTCGTTCGGAAAGGGGCACTTGTTGAGCTACGCGATCTCTTAGGCCATCTGGAAGTCGGGCAATAATCGCCATCGAATGTTAAGACGAAGTGTTTGGTGCCATTAAACCTACACCTGCATTCTTCTGAAAATAAAACAAAAGAAAGCGCTATATTAGTAAACGAAACGAATTTTTTAAACCATAAAAAAAAAATATAACGTCAAGCGTGATTTATACAAACAAACATTTTAAATAACCGTAATACGTATTTTCTTTGAAACCAAGTTCAATAGCTATTTCCTACACTATGTATAGAATTTAAAAGTATAACATGTTCCAAATTAAGAAAGCTCTAAATGCAAACCTATCCTTTAAAATCCGTGCTTGGCTGCCACCATTTGCTGGTTTTAGGGTAATGAATATGTGATAAATAAATAACTCCTTCGAGCACCTGAGGTTCGAAAGCAAAGGTCAACCCTGGAAAAGGGTTTTTGCGAACCAACAAATGAGGACCATTTTTCAGGTCGTTTCACTAATTAACTACACGTTTCGAAACATATTTCAAACGGCCTGCCAACCACCCAGTTGGTTCGTCTGTCGTAGCCGGGTTGTATAAAATTCAAAGTAAATCGTTTAACATCGCCGTGGCATGATGAGGATAATCGTGCTGATGGATAGGATGTATTACCTGTACTGTAAGTTTTAAGTTACCGGGCTTAAAAAGGAATAAATGAATGGAAATCCCCTTGAATCCTGCATTTCCGTTTCTGGGAGTTCTCCAACTCCATAACAGCTGTACACGTTTTCTGTGGTTGAGGAGGTCCCATGCGTGAATATAAACACAATATAAATGAAAAAGCAGCTAACATTAGGGATTGTTAATTTTACACAAAATTCTCTTCGCTTCCGTTTCTCCTGAGATCTCGTTTGTACATCGAGTATACGTTCCACAAGCGTATAGGAACGCTTTACAGATTTTTGGATTAAAAGTTGTGCCGATCAATCTTATCCTTGCTAGCGTGATGCGAAGCTATAAACTGTTATCCATCAGGCCCTGATTTATAATGACAAGCCACATTCGTTTCCGTCGAGCCGGTTACGAGCGAATCAATTCCACCTACCGGTACTGGCAGGCCTCTCAATTTAACGACTTCTCAAGAGCCGAGAGCTGGAAGCTAATCCGACGAGCGGTAGGAAGCATGTTGGAAAAATACCAGAACAATCACCGGCGACGAACTTTTTAATTACCTGTTTCGTAACGTACAATTTATGTGAGAGTAATGCGCTCGGATTACAACGACCAGATCCCAGGTCGATCCCAATGATCCCGCCGACGAACAACAACAAAAAACGCACCCTTAACGAGAACTTTGGAAGCGATTGTATTTGCATGAGTCTACGCCAAAGGATAATAATTATAAAAGGAACACCGTTCGCCCGAGGGCGTCCCTTCGGTGTGGTGCTACCTACATGGTACTCCAACCAGCGACGTCCATCGTCCGGGAAAGCTCAACGATAATAATGGGCAGCTATGGCCGCCGTGTTTCATGCTTTTTTAATCATATTTACGTTCCCGTCAGGTGCTTCTGACCTAACAAAACTTCCCGGGAGCTGGCCAGCAGGGCCAGTTTACATAAGCAAGAGGCAGAACGCGGTAGACGAAGAGCTCATACTGACGGAGCAAATGTCACGGACCTAACAAACTCGCCCCAAACAATTTCTTACTGAGGGGTTTAGCTGCTTCTGCTAAGCGTGCATTTTATAAGAGGAATAACATGGTGGTCCTTTAATTGTTGCTATGCCTTGGGATACTCCACCTTCCATTTCATCATTTTCGTTTATGTAAGCGGTTTATTTTAGAATCCTATGACAGTGGAAAAAATCCAGCGAATCGCATTAGGATATCCCTACTGGCAAACATATCCCACATACAACATAAAGGTAAACTTCATTGAAGTAGAGCTTTCTTTCGAGTTTTGACTCAACTTTTTTTAAGGAGTTTTTACGAGTACATAAATCAGGAATTGATGTTCACCGTGTTTGCGTAGGTTTAACATGTTTGAAATTCTTTACTCCTCGTTATTTACTGGAACACGTCTCCATCGTACCTTTTCATTCCATTCTATGATTGTATGCATACATTCACATTATCCTGCATGGTATTTATTTATGTATGCCAAATGCTCAACTCTTCTTCAGAGTTTTTTCGCAAACAAGGGGAAATTTATGCTTTCAAGAATCGGAACCACGAGCATCAAACTGCGAGATACTATAGAGCCACATCTTCTACTTGGAAAGCATCTTCCACAGAGCAGGCATTCGAGGAATTTCCACGAGCCTTTGGTTGCTTGGTTCAAAACCTACATTTTCTGCCGTGGCCAATGTTTGCGAAATCGCCAACATCAAAAACATTTTCTTTCCACTCAATCGACTTCTACGTATCGGTGGAATCTTATGGCCGATTTGAGCAATGGTCTACGTTTTTCCGTTGAAACTTAAGACTGTTCCGCTTCGAATCAATTTCGTTTGATTCGTCTGAGATCAAATTACCGCCACTGCACTACCACAGCAAGTAAAAACAAATCTGATTTCGTTAGTATTAAAACATCGTTTTGTTTTATCAGCGGGTTTTCTATGAATTTGTCTTAATTCAATTGAGACAATCTAAAATTACAGAGAAAAGGGTATCGCTACGATCCTCTGTCCGTAAGCAGTTCTTTTGTCAGATGTTTTATACTTAAAGCTTTTCCTCTCAATGCACATGAAACTAAAACTGGAGCTCACTGCATTTGAATCATCTTATCCCATGCTGGCAATTTAAATTCTTGTTACATTTTAACCTAACTCTCTGCACCGAAAGGGTACAAAAAGAATTCACCTATACCATGCTTCCGCGAACGGCGCGGAACGATATAACCCCGACGGCCTTCGTTAGCACAAACGAGACCGTGACTTCATGCATCCGTCATCGTTCGGTGCATTTCCATCCATCAGACTCCGGACACACATGCCTGCATCCAATCGTGCCGTCAATTTACTTCCATCGAGCGACTGATCGACTCCTTCCAGCGGTGACACTGAATCTATGGTCTGGCACGCCGTGATACCGTGACGGGTTCACACTTCCGGCGGCAATCTGCACCGTTCGAAAGGGAAGTCCAGGCGAAGGAAGTGTTGGGAAGTGCAACAGGTTATCGTCTGCCGATGACGACAGCATGTGGTCCTGTTGGCTCGACACTGCCGCTCTCTGCCGCTGAAACACCCGCCGGCAAATGGTTGTAATGAGTTTTAAATTGAAATCGATTGAAGTCGGGCAAACCGACGCACGATTGCAGATTTATTGCATTCTCGTTATGCGGTTGGGAGGTGAAACTATGGGAACGTTTTTCTGATGCTTGAAATTCTGTATATCTTAAATTGTTCAATAGAGACCAATTGCCTATGCTTCAAACAAGACAATCGAAAAACGAGGAGTTTGGTTCCACTTTGAATGCATCCCAATGAATAAATGTACAAACATGACATTTTAGCGCAAATGGTTTAAAGTGGTCCTTAGGAAAGATACAACTAAGGTAAAAATATTACTGTAATTATTGTACTTTGCCGCAATATTTATAATTTAAAAGTATGTCCTGCTCAAACGTAAGATTCATTTATCTTTTAAACAATGCTTCGTGCTTGTAGATCACAGTTTCCATCAACGTCACCTTTAATGCAATCTCACAAAAAACACGTTTACGTCCTCATCAACCAGAACACAGGACGGACGAAACTACATCCTTAAATCACCGAACCCCACGTTGGCGGTGACGGGGGACACAATTTAATGTCTGATTCACTCGTTCGATTTAATTTCAGCCCGTTGGAAACGCCTTAGTCACGTTGAAGCCCAGCCGGACCCGATCCGCTTCGATTCCGTCCCTAACAACGGGCAAAGGTCAGCGGCCACCGATAGGGCAACGGGGGTGTTAGGATATCTTCCACGAAGCAAAGGCGTGACCGGAACAACTCCCTTCTGTCACCTACAACGGTTTGATTGCATGTTTGTATGCCCTCGCAAAGGTGCGTGTGCAAAAGACACTTTTATTGGCTTGTCGTTTGCTTTCGCCCTTGAGACGATTTATTCTTTCAGCTTTCGAAAAATCTTCGGAAAAATATTTACAATTCACTAAAACTGAAACCCTTCAATTGAAAACCTCTCTAATTCGCTTCAACGGTGTTCCATCGTCGCCAGAAGAACGAAATTTTGCCGCATATCCGCGAGCGATTCGAAATTAATCCAAACTTATTCCCGGGTATTCCCAGCTGATTGGATATGCCCGGGAAAATTACCATTGAATCACCTGCCTGGCGCACAATTTCATTAGCAGTTCCCGTCTAGCGAGCGTACCGCCCAACGTAGTCCTGGGATCGGCTGAAAGGAGAATCATTTGCGTGGGGGGAAATTTCATTCCAATTTTCGATTCTTCGTACAGCTCGAAGCCGGCAAAGGTTTCGAACAAATAAAAAGTTAATCTAAGCAAACGAACTTGAAGCAAGCTTCAGCTGGTGACAGTCATTGGTGGGGAGATTCTCGATAAAAAAAACCCTCCGGCCTAGCGTTGCGTGTGTATGCGTCGTAATGTGGGCAGGGCGGACGTTGCCGTGGGGAAACAAGCCCGTTTGGGATTCAGGGCTGAATGAAGCTTTTTTTTTTGCCTTCTATCATTTGCTTTGGCTTTCGAAGCAGTCTACAGGAGAATGAATGATTAATTAGTTTCGAAAATGGTCCGTCCTAAAATTCCGCCAGCTCTGATGGACCGAAGCGCATTCCGTGCCGGTTTGGCGAACGGATGTGAACAAAAGGAACTAATTTAATCACCACCATTTTGCTCACTGGGTCAGTTAAGAATCGCATAAAAAAACAATGGCTAGATTATGCCGCCGTTCTAGCCGGCGGCCATACTTTTCTAAGTAAATACGATAAAAATGAACCCGGCTTCTCGTTCTCCAAAGTAATGTAATGTAATGAAACGGAAGGAAAAACTTTGCCCTCCTACAAATAGCCGGTAATTGGAAGTTCATTTAATAAAACTCTCACCATTTCGCAAGTTTTCCCCGATCGGTTGCGACCAAGCGCTATCGCTTTCACCACATTTTGATACTTAACAACGGACGGTGGCTTACAAAATTCCTCATGAACAGGATCCACCAGGCTCATCATCCCACGAAGTATCCCCTCTTTTGAGATTCCATTCGACCTGAAATAAAACTCATCAGAAGGCACAACTTTGCTCACAAACTTCGTCCCAATCATCGTGCTTCGGCGAGGGTGGAAAAATCGCATCCCATCACAATTCGGCGTCTACATTGGATTCGGCAACTAATTGGCGCCGAAAGGATTCGGAAGAAATGTTCCAACCGATTGACCAACCGGTGGCTACATGAACACCAGTTCCATTGCTTCCACAAACTGTTGCCCTACGCCGTGAAACACAATAACCGTTGGCAAAGTTAATTTTCCACTGCTGCAATCATTTTCCGTTTCGTTTATTTTGCTCTTATTTTTTCTCGATTTTCCCCAAAATGCTTTTCGCTGACCCTTGGGATTCATAATCTGGCGACAATCCCCGGTGTGCTTTAACAACTGCGAAGTGGTCGGAAACGGCATCGGTGCGCAAAAATAAAGACAGCGCTGCAGCAGACACCCAGAGGGCCCGCTGGAGCGGATACGAACGATTCGCTTCGCTCGAACGACGTTTGCTCGACATCGATCATGTTTGACGGTTCCGGTAAACTTCGGCAATCATCATTAAATGTGACATGATCTGAGCTAATATTGCTGCTCGTAAAGCCGGCGGAATGGCGAAGGTAAACAGGCAATGTGTTTACGGTCCCTTCTGGGGCTGAGTTTGCGGAACAGGGCTGGCATCGTTCGTCCGTTTCCACGAAGGAAACGTGTTGCTCGAGACGCGTTTGCAAACGGGGCCGTCAGTTTGGGTTTTACTTTCTGTTTCAACAGACAGTGTTATTGGATTCGGCTTAAAAAAGAGCTTTTTATTATTTCCACAAATATCGAATAGATAAACAGTGATATGATACTTCATTTAATTTACAATGAACGGATGAAAGAGAAGTTCCCTCTCAAACAGATGTTATCTTATGTACAATAAAATATTAGTTTAGCATAAGACCAAAACAAATTATTCCACAACAGCATTCCACTCACAAAATACATTGGAAAATGTAAACCTGTTGAAAGAAGGAATAAATTTATTTTAATTTAATACTTTACTGGTTGGTTTAACATTTAAAAAATATTGTTGATTTTCTTGACGTGCCGTAGGATATTGCCAGTCGTTATGCCAGTCTGCCGAAGACATTTATCAACGAACAACCTTCCCACGGATGGGCGATTCCCTTCTATGGTCTACTTTTTTTTCCTACTTCCAATGGAATCCTTAAACCTACCCTCGTTCTAAGAAGTGGGCTGTTTAGAAATATGTTCAAACAATTTAAAAGATTGCAACATTCTGACCGTTTTGCCGCTAGAAGAAAGGGAGTGTACTTTTTTGCTTCGTTTCGCAGTCAAAGCAGACACGAGCGTCCAAGCGAATCTTTGCTGGAAGTTGACAACACGACGAAGTAATTCCCTCGTGCTTAAGAATTTCGTCCGACCGCCAATCGACCGTTTGCATGCTGCAATCGAGCAACAAATATATGAACACGGAGCCTCTGCAATGAACACCGCATGATGTGCTTCCGCAGATCATTAGTGAAGTCTACCGGATGCGTACCTTCATCGGCACTATCACATCCTGGCCAAACAGATCACCACATATCGCACGTTAGCTTTTCCAACCCCGCCACACAGATCCACTTTTGAGGCGGAAGATTCCTTCAGTGCTGATGAGGTGGAAAAAGGAACCATTTTCGCCAACCCTCGTTCCATTGCCTTTCCGAGCGAAGTTCATCCGGCCAGTGAGAAGCAATCGGAAAAACAATTCCAAGTCACGATTGACAGAATGAGCACGAAACGAAAATACCCGTGAGAACGGAGCATATGGGGGCGCACGGAAAACGGTAGCAACGGAGCGTTACTGGCCCCTTTCCGAGTTCTGGTTTTCCCTTCTCGATGTGCCCGATTTTCTTTTCTATCGCTTTCTAGCGGAACGCACATGCGAACCGTGTCCGCCGAATGCGAAGCATTATCCTCGTTGTTAGCTTGGTTGGATGGGAAAGATAATATTTTCAGCACAACTCAATTTACGATACCGTGAAGGTCGGTTCGCAAGCGGTTGCGTTTGGGAAAAAAATCGGAATCATTTTCTCTTGAGCTACTCTTTTTGGTGGATGCCCAAGAATGCTGTGTCTGAATGTGTACCCATTGTTTTGATTCAATTTTCTTTCGACCGTTACCTTCTGTAACGGAAAACGGGGATGAGCTTCTTTGAGGAAAATCAACCGAAAATGAGCTCTGGTTTCGGACGCACGGATGCAGAGGTGGTACCTCCTTCAGTCACTTCCACTCTCCAGCCAGCGCCAATCGCCGATCATGTGGAATCACAGCATCAGATCGTCTTGAATGCCCTGCTACGTCCCTCCTCAAATGCTAAATGGCGAGTCCTTCGGGGATCAAATAGCAACGAATGAAATGATGCGAATACTTTGAAGCGATTCCAGAATGAGGATGCAGATTGCTTATTTCGTCCCTGGCTCCATTAGTACACCCACCCTGCCCTGTCCACCAATTGGAGGCAGAAAACTTTCTCCTGCGATCGGCAGAAACAACCGAAAACAGTTCAACCTGGGTATTTTTATTTCACGAGACCCTTGAAATACGAGCCAATATCTTTAAAAGTTCAGGAGAAATTAAATACCTTCAATGATATCCAGCACGTTGGGCAACCGGAAACGGGGAACGCGCTCGCGTCATGGTTTCATTTATCATCTTCATTCTCCGACCGTTTTGTTGTTTCAAACAACCTGTGTTTACGCAATCCGCAAAACATTCCCCCTTGGCCCGAAACAGCATTCGAACGCTGGATTTTATCATACATCACAAAACTCAGCGGCGTTCGTTATTTTTCTATTCTGTCAGATAGATTGTTTTTTTTTCGTTTTACTCTGACTGCCATAGGTCCACGTTGGATTGTACAAACAAACACCGGAATAATAGAAGACCTATGTTTTCATCTGCCGAACGGATTGTGTAGCCAAATCCACCTCCTAGTTTTCCCTTCATCGGAACCCGCTTTCCTCAGGTGTGTTGACAGATAGAACTTCCAATCGTCCTCGCGCGTCGTTGACATCCGACAGTCGTAGACTCCCCGGTCAAATTTGCGGCCGACTCTCGCCTGGACGTGATTGGATTTTCCGATCAGCACCGACCGGCTTACCGCTAAACGGTGTGCCGAAATTTTCCGGGGCTTCCTGGTGCCAGGAAAACAGCCTCCCAGAGGAGGGAAGGGGGCTTGGTTTACTGCCAGGCAATTTATCACCCACGGTGGCAGGACGGTTGAACAACGGTTTTGATGTACCGTGACGGCACGCTCGTACCCAACGTCGAGCGAGAATTACGCACACGCAAGGCCTTTCGAGTCGAAGGAAAATGACAAAGAGGGGTTTCTTTGAAAAAAAAAGGGGTAATAGGATTTTGTTCATAAAGGTTAGAAGGCCTAGAGGTGGCTTCGCTCGTTTCATGCCTTGGCATTAAAGGTTATGCCAGAGATGGCTATTAAACGCTGGAAACATTCGGTTCTGAACCTCCCGTCGTTTTCCAGCATCCTCATGCAACCAGGCGTAAAAATTTATTAAATTTTAATTTCCTCAGAAAAACACTTTACCGTCCTCACCATTCATTTCTAGAATTAATCTGCCACGAACTACTGAGATCATTTCACTGCCGCATGTGAGCGCTCGGTGTGAGCATAATTTAACTTAATTAAAACTTTTCCTTTCAATTGCTGCCAGTCGTTGCATTCACTGGAAGTATGTGGACAAAGTTACACCGTACGTGTTTACCATGTTCGTCCACTCAAAGAAGAAATCAAAAAAAACAACACTGGTATGCACGTGCTCCTGTGGAAAACCCCGATGGAGGCGCCTGGTCATTTGTGATTTAAATTTAACTCTTTCACCATTCAACGGCCGTTGCTTTCATGAAGTCGAGATGTGTACATTGAACTCATTCAAGTGTCCATACTGACGTGCGCAGCGATCCTTCTGTTTTAAAACAACCACTAAACTGCACGGCTTCGAGATGCTAATTTTGGAAAATCCATTACCAATCAATTCATTTCAAAGTACTACACGGATGAACACCTTTCATCGTCAATCACGCCGCATTCCGACGTTGATCCGTTCCACATTCTTGAAACACCATTCCATCGTTTGACAACATGCCTCTTCGGACCGGGTTGTGAAATCTCGTTACTTACCAAATCATTTTCATCCCTTCCGCGCCGTCAAATCCTCTCCAAATCCACTGCATCGGGTTTGGAATGCAGCACACCGGAATTTACTGCTGTTGCATTAATCAACTATTCCAACCGCACCCCAGGGGAGAAAAGGTGGAGTGGGGAGGGGAATTTCCTTTGGAAGCGAACGGATAAACTTTGGTACAAGCAGCTATCACTTCGTGGTCGGTTCGGCACGATTCCGCTAAAGGTAACTTAACGAGCCCCACAAATACCTCGCCCAGGTCCGCGGTGGGGAGTTCAGGAGTTTCCCGACTGAAATCGGAGGAAATCGTTCGGGGACGCACCAGTTTCACATGATGATATCACTCCGAGAAATTGCATTTACCGCATGATGCACTTCACATTAAGTTGCAACCGATGCATGCGGTTTGTTTCGAAACACTCCCCGCTCGTAACGCAAATGGAAAAGTATTCGATCACTTTCCACCGCTACGAGGGACGGGAAACCACAGCTCATCCGTTGTCCGCGAATCGGATAGAACTTGTTGCTTGCGACCAACCGAACGCGACAAGAAGACGACGCTAAGCGTTGACGTGCGAGGGTCGACCGAACCGCTCCATAAGACCGCCAAAACGAAACTGAGCTCCACCTGTTTGTCCATTTCTCAAAGCCCGCTGCGAGCGTTCGACACTCACTCTCCCAAAATCGGTCATCGCTTCTCGCGCCATTTCACGCTAGCACCGGAACGTATGTATCGGTTTCCATTTTGCTTTCCGCACTCCAAGGGGGGATGAAAACATTCTCCCTAGTTTCAGCGTTCGTAGACAATTTATCGTCCGTCTGTGTCCGGTGCACAAATGACACACCGGCGGCGAGTGGAAATACGAACGGTCGTAAACGGCAATTAACCACCGGTAACGCTCTTTAATCGTAGGCTGGAGGTAAACAGTTGCCGACCAACAGGTTGTGCGGAGTTTCTTAAGCAAAAGTTCCATCTCACACTATTCCCTTTAAGGTAATTATTTCTATCGGGAAAAGTTTTGTAATAAATAGTGCAGAGTAAATTAAAACGACATCTAATTAATGCTTGCTGTTGGAAGATTGTAAATATTACGTGCGCAAAAGAAGCTACTCTTCTCCACTGGGGTTGCTACATTGGAACGATACAAACAGTTTGTGGTATCAAAAAGACATTTTGTTCAGCATGTTTTAGTGTATTATTAAATAAACTTGTTCAATCATGGTTTGAAATAATCTTGACATGCCTAAAATATTAGCGAAAGGGACACAAAAGGAAAGAAAATTAAGAAGCTATTCACCGAAACAAAATGAAACCAAACGAAAACAAATCCTGCATGGAAGCCTACCAAAAAGCCTATCACATATTACCCTCACCTTTTGCCTGTTGCCATACAAAAGTCTTTTGTACTCTTGTCATATCGTTGTACCACTCTAATGATGCGATCAAGTCGAACACAATATTTAGTAAAGCTTCAATCGGCTTAAACTTATCATACTCCGTTCCGTATCGTTTTGTGGTGTTGTCAATTGTTTCGTGCAAGGACTCTTGATGTTTGCTTTGCAAACGACCGTTTTCTTTTTCGATTGATGTTGGCATGCTGCTTAGATGACGGTACGAACATACGAGAAAAATCCATCGGCAATTTCATATCACTGTCGTTAAATTTATGGCAGCTCCCTTGATGGCAGCTTGTGGACCACAAATGCGCTAATTAATGAAGAATATCGAATGTATCGTAAAATCAGGGGTCCATTTTTATTGGGGCTCATACGGTAATGTCGTATTCTGTTAGTTATTTTAATTTTGTCGGATATTAATCTACCATTTTGGGGATGTCTGATGCTTTTCGGATGTATAAAGCTGAAAGCAAATAATAGTACGACAATATTTTAAAATTTACTATTTACAAAAGCATTTCGTTTTTATTATTTCCTTCAACTCCTCCGTTTCCTTTTCCTTACGCACATGACAACGGTGGCGTTCTTGGCTAGAAATGTGAGATATTTCAACCTTCTCTCTTTGAGTCTGGACTCACCAGAGGGCGCTCAGCTTAATTGCAAGGCCATCGACCAAGGTGGCTGCAAAAATTGTGCCGCCGACCGAGGTGTAGACAGATGGCTTTGAAACCACGGTTGCTAGAGACTAGCTGATGATGCTAGAGCTGTGCAAACTTATAGAAACCTTGGCTATCACGAGTAAGGAAAATATTTTTTCCATCTACAAAACTCGTTACTGTTTGTTCAACTATTATCAAAACGATGTTTTTTAAACGAAACATTAAAGAAAACATTATGTCAAAGGCGGCAAATGCCTTTCTGAACGAATAAACAAAAAAGAACTATCAAAATTAATTGCTCCAAAACCAAACCATACATGTGGATAAGCAAAATAAACACAACCGCCAACCGTTGTAATGGCGTCAACGAAGGATGTTCGGAGAGTTTCTAAAATTATATCACGGGTTCTGGTTTGCGGGCTCCCTCGACGCAACGTTACAATCGAACAGGTCCGCTGCGCTAGAGATAAAAAAGCTACCATAGTTACGTTAACGTCACTGAAAGGCCGTTTTGTTGTCTTCTTAGTCAATAAATACTTATGTACCGCCATCCACTGGCATGTCTATGCTGCGCCGCACGTTGAATCTGGTTTGCATTACAAGCTTATCCGTATGCGTATCCATATAATATACGATCTTTTGCATCCTACCCATATTCCGCAACGCTACCACACGATCACTGGCCAAATGGAACATTCTGGTGGAGGAAAAGAATAATTTAACAACCGGATCACCGCGCGTGTGCTTTTCCTTCTGGTTTGTCCCTTCGCTCCGCCTGACTTCCGGCATTCGCCGGCTCATAATGACAACACAATTCGAATAGTAAAACATGTAGAACTAATGTTAATAAATTACGCCCCGCCATTCGCACCGCACTGCTCTTGGTATTGTTATGTCTAGCTCCGTTTCTCTGTTTTGTTTTCTTTTTTGCGTGTGTTGAGTGTTTATGCTTTTTGTTACTTCTCAACCCTAACTGAGGTTTGCACTTTTTACCTCCCTCTTTCCTGCTAATGTGTTCCTAATGCTGTCAATTTATTAAAATCGGCTTGCTCCCCCCTCTTTGCTTTTTTTTCGTCTACTTACTGGCTACTCCCGTGCGCTCGGGAGGACTTCAAGGCGTCGGTCGTTGTCCGTGGCATGAACTATGAATTCCGTGTCGGAGCGTTTCACAAACATTCCAAAAAGCTTGCTAAGCAGGTTGAGCTTAAAAACTAGTGTTCAACTCCTCCCACTTCCGACCGTTCGATACGCAATTTCACACGCACTCTGAGTACCATCATTCACTCGTCGCTCCTCCGGCTGTACATGTGTATCTGGAATAAGTTGTGTGTCGCTAATCATAAATAATTTACTGCTTTCCTCTACCGGCCTGCTGCTACGAATATATTCGGTTTTAGTTGGTAGTAATACGCTGTACACTTTTTACACGGGGCGCCTCAAGGGGCGAGCGCCTGCTCAGTGGTAGAGCCAGTTCGCCGGGATCAGGTAGTCCTTGATGGCGTACAGCGACTTGGCGTACCAGTGGATGCCCTCGTGGCGCGGCAGGCTGAGGCTGTCGGCGGCACTGCTCCGCTCGAAGAGTGCGCCCAGCTTCTGCGCGACCCGGTACGGCAGGAAGCTCCAGTGCGCCACCGTCTGGCTGTCGATGAGCGCGTAGCAGGACGCGGCCACCCGGTCCACCACGATCGTGCCCTCGCGCGTCAACGGCGCGTACACCCCCGCCGCCAGCGTGGCCGATATCCGGTGGACGCGCCGTGGCTCCAACGTCCCATCCGCCGCCTGTACCAGCACGTGGTCGCCCTCGCGCACCCGATCGGCGAACACGAAGCGCGTCTCGGAGCGCTCCCGGCGCCACACCATCACCAGGTGGGCGGGCGTGACGTGCAGCAGCGCGCCACCCTCCGCCTCGATCGTCACGAACTCGCGCCGCTGGTGCGTGTCCCGGTCCATGAACATCAGCACCTCGCTGAAGACCGTGTGGCCGGTGGCGTCCACCGCCTGCACCCGCTCGCCGATCCGCAACTCGCTCAGCTTCCGGTGCGCGCCACTCTCCGTCAGGACGGTGCTGTCGCCGGTGAAGCAGCCGCTCGCGTGGTTCGCCTGCGATGAATCTGTCGATCGAAAAGGAGAAAAACAAAATGGACACCCGGTTAGCGTATTGCTTTCTGAACGGGGAAACAGAACATCCTAGAACCGAACGGGAAACGCCGATCAATAACGACCAACCGAGCGGTGATTACGGGGACTACCAAAGGTAAAAAGCACTGCCAGGACCCTGCCTAGGTTTCGGGATCGGTACAATGCAGCCGCCAAACGGCAACAAAAAAGGCGCCATGCTGTGGTTAACATACTTTACTATCTATTGATTTATTGCAGCCCCGAACCTGGGATCCCGCGATCCAAATAACGTTCCTTTGCCCTCTCTCTCTCTCTCACTCACTCTCTCCTTCTCTTCCGTTGATTCCTTTGCGGTCATCGGGTCTCGGAGTGTCGATTCATCCCGCCGCAAGGAAAAGCCACGATCCAGGAGAGGTGAAGACGAAAACAATATCCAAAAATCGTTCCCACCACTCGCTTCGTTGCCGCGTCCCGTACGTTTGCAGCTTTCCTTCTTCTTCTCTTCTCCTTCTACCTTCTCGCACCGCCCCCGGGCACCGTTCGGGATTGTTGGTTGCGGCCATTGTTGAGCTTTCCGAATCGAAAGGTCGATCGCCGGGGAAAGATCCGTAAATGTGGCATCAATGGCGGCAGCATCACACAAACTGTGGAACGGTTTCGAGGCTAGTTTTTTTATCTTCCTGCTCTGCTTCTTCTCCTTTTTCTTGTTCTTCGGTTCAATTTGATGCTATTTGAAGGGGGAACTGCGTCTCGGGAGGATCGGGAAAGTTATCAGCCTGACGGAATGGTGTTGCCAAAATGGACGCTTAAGGTTATTTTTCGCGAACCATTTTATCATGCTTCAAACTGGTTGAAATCTCTCACCTCCTTTTTTACGGCCACAATTTCCATTCCGTCCGTCAGCTCGTCTGCCAGTTCCAATTCTATGCATATCAATTCGCTGGTTCGATAAATTTCCACCACAACGAGGACACGGCGAGCTGGCTGATTATACCCCATGCACCATTGCGGCCATTTAATCATACTTAACTTGCACCGCGTGTGTGGGGCGCGAAACTGCCCGGCCGAAAAATCAACCCGCCAGCACTCCGAGCCGCCCCGAGTGGCCCATGGGAGCCATCAATTTTGCGCTTAAGCGTCCCATTTGTCAAATACCATTGCCAACGCCATGCAACGGAACCCTTGCAGCTGGTTCGATGCTGGAGCTGAGCTGGAGTGCCCGACACAGAAGATGGCTGATTGATGACCCCACGGGGTCTCCCCATGTCACGCAGGAAGGCCCTCATCAATTTCATCAGGGGCCGTTGCAGGCCAACCATCGGCCACGAAGATAAATCTTCGCACCCAAAGACGTACGTAAACACACACACACACACACGCGCGCATGGGCATCAGGAAATTAATTTGATTCCGATATCGTGGGAGCGCAATTCGCCGCAAGTTTGCGCAAACGAAAGTGGATCTTCGGCGTGTTTTCATTTCGTTCTCTCCCAGCCCCTTTTACGCCGCCTGCATCGGGATTCGTTTACTAAAACGATCGCACGTACGATCATTATCATAATACCGAAATAAATTAAATAATACCGAAAACATGAAAATAAACAACCGTCCGACAGCCGAACGGCCCGACGCTCGTCGCGTGTGAACTGTCACAGGGCAATCCGAGTGCTTCCTGCGCTGGATCGCCTCGAACGGCGTCGTATTTATTTATGTTTGGTCCTGTGCGCTGCCATCGACTCAAGCGCGTTCTGTTTCGGATTTCAATCCCCCGACACAGCTGACCGACGCCATGGGAGAAGACGCTTGTGTTTGATGTCGGGCTCGGGGACGCCTTTTTTCAATCCACACTGCCCGAAGGGGCCTCCGAAAAGACGACCGTCTCTTATTCCCCTCCAAGGAATCGGTGACATGACTTTCATTTGATCGTGTGTACGCGTGTGTGTGTGTGTCGCAACCATTATCTCGTTATTAAAAACGGATAAATGATGGCATAAAGAGCCGAGCTGACAGACGCCAAACTTCGAGCACACTCCCTCACCCCCTGTACTCCTTTCTTCTTCCCCTTCTTTTCGCTTCCTCTCGACAAAATGTTAAACTTTGACAGCGACTAACCATAAACAACGCTAACCCACGGGCGGCGCTGTCACCCGATATCGAAACCCCGCGGCATCCGCTCGGTGTCACTGGAATGTGAACCGTGCGGTGGTGAAGCTCGATATGATTGTACGCAGAGACACACAAGCACACACACACACACATATGATGTGAACATTTATACGGGAAAACGAGGAAACACTAGCCGGTAGCCACAGGTATTTCAGAGGTTTCCCGCGTGGCCCGTTCGTCGCTTGCTGGTGCATTGAAGTCTTTCCTTCTGCGAGCGAACTTGCGCGACAATGGTGAGGCAAACGCGACTTAAGAATGAGATAAAAAGCGCGATCGTTTGCCGACCGGAAGGATTCGTTGTCACGAGTCGAACCACGGTTGGACTGCTTATTTTGCATATTTTGTTCCTATTTTTTCATCGGATTTTTTCAATTTTATTAACCACACTTCCTGTGCGTGAATGTGTTTGCCCAATATCGCGCCAAAACCGGACGACAACCCGCCAAATAATGGGGATGAAACCATTTACTTTATTGCCACCGACAAACAAAACACCCCGCGTGCAGCCAAACTACTGAAGTGACAAGACGGAAAAGGACGTATCCAAACAGAAGGCAACCCATCGGCCGAAAACTGTCCAAACAAGCACCACACGAATTGGTTGGTGGACATTAACCAACCTAGCCGAAGAAGAATCGACAGAAAAACAGGCCGTAGAAAAGGAAGAGCGAAACAAAATGGCAATCGAGAGGCTGGCATGAGTGAGCAAATGTCTAAATGCCCAGCGTTGTTCGAACACCGCTCTTCCGAGGCAACAGAGGCGCATCCGGGCAAAAGGTTGTCCGTTTGGTTGCGGTTACATTTCTGTTGTTGCTCGTTCCTCGCATCTTAGCTTTTGCCAGCAGCGAGAAAGATCCTTCGCAGTGGAAAAAGGAAACCGACCGCCGAAAGGGCCACGAGAAAAGTGCCTCCGACGAGCACACGGTGAAAAACATGGTCCGCAATGTTTGCCTTGTCCTTTCTCTGCGAGCCCGAAAATCCGACCGAAGAGGGGCCGGCTCTTGATCCGCCGCGGGCCGTAAACACGTGAGAGCGTGATCAAACACCTGAACAAATCCGGGCATCCGGGGAAAACGCTGCACGCTAAAGTCTGAACCTGAGGGACGAGAGCTCAGCAAATAATCCCTCCCGGCCGGACCATGTTGTGTGCATTTCGACGCTGGGCTGCTGCTGCTCGTTACTCGAAGGAAGGCACGTCGGAGGTTTGCTTGTCTTTCGCAAAGCCAATCCTTTTTCGTGCGCCCGGCAACCCGGCGAAAAGTTTCACCCAAAGCCGGATAATATCATTAGGAAATTAATTTTTCCCTCCGACCGGCTAAAGGAATGCTCGAGTCGAGTTGATTAGCCAGGCCGGGATTATCCGCGCCGGGATTTTGAGCGCTCAGCCCTCGGAGGCACTGACTTTAAGCCACTCGAGCTCGAACGTGAAGTCGGGATGTTGGCAGGTACGCTAAGAGTGGCGGCTAGGGTTTTCCCCCCGTCAATCTTGACCGCACTGGTCGAAGAAGTCGAAGGAGCAAGGAATACAAGGACGGGCAACATTTGCATGGTTAGCTTACAAAGCTCAGCATCGCATCATAAAACGCATCATCGTTGGCACGATCCGTGTGCGGTGCACGCTTTCACTTGCTACGATTGGCCGGGACCGAGGGACCAGAGAGAAAGAGAGATAGAGAGAACGGATCTTACAGCACGGGTGCTGTAAGAACGAACTCATGGCCGGAGCAGTGGTTTTTAATTAAAAAGCTTGCCAAAAAGCAGCGAAAGAACCGGGAAGATAAATTAAAACACCGCAACATATCCGCCCCAGTCGCGGAGAAACCTTAATACACAAACACGCACTCACACACACACACACATGCCCAGCAAACGCCATTTCGCGTTCGCTGCGTTGTTGCGTGCGAAGGTTTTCCTGAGCTTCGTTGGTTTTGTTCCACGATGTTTTCTTTCTTTTCTCCCCTCGCCCATTCTACCGCTTCACGACGATGGAAACGGCACCGGCCTGACGGCTGATGGCTGGCGAAAATAATAATCATACTTTACCATCAGCAGGCGACTGCTGCCGACGAGCACCACACGATCGCAACGAAATGGTGGCCGATAGTGGAAACCCCCCGACGGTGGGCAGGGATCCGCGACGAACGGGCTCGAACCATTAAAATTATAACCATCCAGAGCGCTGGGCCTTAACAAGGATGCTTGGGTTCTTGGGGCGGGAATGAGTGGAACGGATGCCTGGTATGCAGGCGATGCAGGTGCAAGGGAAGCGCACGGAAATCTCCGGAGCACAAAATCGACGAAATCGACTCCGAAAGCTAACGCTAGGTGAGAGGAACGGGCACAAGGGGATGACACGCTGTGTTCGCGTCGAGAATTAACAAGTTTCTCGTTAGCCCCGTTGCTCGTTGGCATAGTTTCGCTGTACGCCGACTTTCTCGTGTTCTACAGCCGGCAATTCTCCACCGCAGGCAGGCAAAGGGCGATGAGAAAGAAAATACATACACCTTGAAACGCGGAAAACGGGGCGTCAACTGGACGGCGATTTGCATTCATCAGGACCGGGCCGGGCCCCAACACCATCGAAGAATCTCCCCGAGGTGCCCGGGACCTAAAGTACAGGTTACGCGCCGAGCTGTCGAAGGTGCGCGAAAGCTGACGCTTTCGGCGTAAACTCAATTACGGTTCGGAGCTCCTTTTGCTTGTCTTATCTGCGAGGGTCTGCTGATCGCAAAATGAGCATACACCTCAGTCGGATCAAGTGGGTTTTCCATGACGTGGTTATTCTTAAGCTGTAGTGATTCCTGATGCCTTTTGATGCTTATTTCTTGAGGGTTTTTTGTACTTCCACACAAATGGGTATTTGGTGAAAAACTGTATAAAACGCAAATCCAATCACAATCAATCTTCATACTTGACAAGAAAAGATTTTACAGAACCGTAGCAAACTTCTCTAAAAGAGTTGTGTGATTCAGATTCAGATTCGTTACGTTTTAGAGATTCATCAACCGATGAAAAGTGATGAGCAAAAAATGGGTAAAGTGACCCCCTGTTTTTTTGGTCGCATAATCCACGCCAATGAAAGAATCATGGAGATTCGTGAAAGATACACGAAAGATTCAAGAAGATTCATGAAGGTTTCGAAAGATTCATAAACGTTTGAAGATTCGAATCTTAAAAGATTCATGAATCCATCTGAATGAATCTTAGGAGAAAGATTCATATGAATGAATCTCTTCAAAAGATTAATAAAGTACAACACTATTCTCTTATCGTTCGGTAACATTTAACTTTCTCGGTAATTAGTCGAATTTTACTTTTGCGAAACGTTTTTTCCATATCTAGGTATATTTCTAGTAGTTTTCCGGGATTTTTAAGTTTTTCGGGGGATGCATATTCGCCTCCGGAACTCACCTGACTTGACGGAGCAGTGGATGTGGTTGCGGCTCTCGTAGAACACCCAGTCGAAGCCGGCCTCGACCGCAAGCCGGGCCAGCATGCCGATTTTCGAGCGGTCCTTGTCGGACGTCATGATGTCGACCGCCCGGCCCTCGTAGTGCAGCGACTCGGGCGCGTGCATGTGGTCCTCGTCCCAGCCCTCCGTCACCATCAGCCGGAGGCCGGGCCACTGGTTCATCACCGACACCGCCAGGATGTTCAGCTTTTCCTTGCAGCGCTACACGGGAAAAGGAAGAGAGAACAAAAAAACAAACGTTAGTACTGGCCGACGGGGTGCGTTAATTAAATTATCCCGCGATGACGCTAATTATTTGTCAACAAGCTAATACCCATAAACAAGCGCTGGTTGACTAGCGAAACGGCAGCGGAAGCAACGGAACAGGGGGAAAGAGAAAAAAGGGGGAAAGTAATTCAAGCCAAACCAATCCTAGAGGCGCGGATCGTCGCGATCGGGTTTGAGAGTGATTCGAAGTGACGGCCGGAGTGTGACGGACATTCGGTCCGGAGCTAGGAGCCTTCTTCCGTCATCCCTAATGAGCGCGGCGTCGGCGTAAATTAAACGCGTCCCCGAGCCTTCGAGAAATCCATTTACCTCGACACCGGGAAAGCGATCGACGCCGATTGCAATCAGCCGTCCGACCTCTTCGCTCGGCACCTCGCAACGCGCGGGCAATTTCGCGAAAACTAGTTATCGCACATTTTATCACCACACAGGGAGCGCTTTTCCTCGCCTCAACCACCTCCACTCTCCCTCCCCTCTCGACTGTTTACATTGGGTACACGTGCAGGGACGTCGTCGTCGACGGTGCAAAATTAAACGAAGGAAAATGGACACACCACGGCGAACCAGGCCGAAAGGGAGTCGCTACAGAATCGGAGGTCCGAAAGCGGGTAGCAGCGTACAAATGCGTCTCATTTGCATTCCTCGCTTACGCCCGGGCCCCAAGCCTGCCATCATCGACCTGATTAATGAGGTGCGTGTAGTGATAAAAATAAAAATTAATCTTCCCAACCCGAAACCGATCGTTTGTCGTTGTACGCCGGGTGCGCCCGGAGGGCTTCTGATGGTGTGTAATTTTCTCTCACCTCCGCGCGCACACCATTCCGCGACAACGGGAATACACGGCGCACGGCGGTGGTGGACGTTATCAGCGAGGGAGCTGCGGTGGAGGCTGATGATGATGATGATTATGATGATTACTTCCTTCGGTCTTCATCGGCGCGAGATTGATCGAGTGGTGTTTCAACTCCTTTTATTTTTCCCCCACCCATCCGATCGGGAGATCGCGTTGGAAATGAGAAAGGAAAACGATCGCCCCAGTCCGTGCGTGCGTGTGTGTGTGTGTGTGTGCCGATAATGAAGATGAAAGAAAAAAGACCTCGCCACCAACACCGCGTGTTGTAATGAAATTGTAGTGCTTCGCGGCTTTTCGCCCCGAAAACTGAAACAAAGTAAGCGAAACCGTTTAGGGCGCGAACGGGTTCCGCGAAGCGAAAGCGAGAAAAATGTGATTAAATAAGCGAGCTTTCGAGCAGCGCCATTTTCCATCCCTCCCCCCCCCCCCCCCCCCCTTTCCTCCTCCTGCAATCCACGCCATCCAAACCAGCACGAGAGGAGAGGGAGAGGAGAGCTCGATCGCTTCCCGCGGGACGCACTCCAGTTTCGATCACTTCGCTTCAGGCACGTTCGTTTCTTTAATGTTGCGCGTCGCGCTGTTTTTATTTCAACATTTTAGTTTCCTTTTTTTCCCTGCGTCGCCTGTTTTTTTTTTCGGGAGGAAATCAAAATGGCTCCACCTCGTCGCGCCGTCGCCGTCTGGGAAAGGCGTGGCCTACAGCGCTTGTGGCGCTCCGCGAGCAGAAAACGGACAGCGAAACGTAACGAACGGAACCTCAAAACGGACAAAAAGTGTGCCCACACACACACACACGCACACATACATACACCGGTTGAGATGGGCGCGATCGCGAATAGCACAGGGCCGCGAGCTAGCGATGCGTAGACGACGCCGAACCGCAGGTGAATCCACCGTTAGGTTAGGTTGGACTGGAGGTCTCGGTGCGTACCTCGGATTCGAAGGCCTGCTGTACGACAGCTGCCGCCATGTCTTCTTTGGGCAGCCCGAAGAATAGTTTCTCCGACTTGTGGGAACGAAAATGAAACAGTCTGGCTGTGAAAACAGATCGGTTTTGTGTTGGTTGGCGTTGAGCGCAGGTAAACCGAAAATACCGCCAGAACCATTAGGAATTCTTCACAGAAACAATCTCCATCGCTTGTTGTACGCGTACCACATATCTGCACACGTACAAGACATTACGCATTCCATCTCGAATGAAACCAAAGCTGCATTAACTTTGAGTTGAAGAAATTGTGGATGGACCAACGATGCTACTTCGTGCTGAAGTAGCTTGGCTTCTCGGAAATCGAAATGATTCTCGAGCGATGCTGATTACATTCGCCGAAAATTGGCAAACTAAAATCGCTCATCCAATCGGGGAGGGCCCTATTACTCATTCTGGTAATAGCTGTCATTCGTTATACGACTCAAGCGACCATCCCACTAACCACTGTGCCTGATGAGAGTGTTCGAAAACAAAAGCATTCTTCAACCATGAGTCGTTCCCGTCAGCCACGGAATGCGCCAGCGGAAGTAACCGTTCGCCTCTTGGGCCGCCATTTTGTTCAACCTCAGCAGCCACGACCGCAGAAGACAAAGGAAAGCAACGGAAACCCATCAAAATCGTTCACTACCAAACCAGCTTTCACCGTCTTCGGCGTCATCAACGATCAACGAGCTACTAGAACGATCCACGATTCACGATTGATCGTCTCCATGCCATCTGTTTGCGTGTCTGTGTGTATGTGTGTGTGTTCCAAGACGAACCAAAAATTCCTCAGCACAGCGACGAACGGTTGAAGAAGAAAAGCCTCAAACGCTAAATTAAAATTTATGTTTGTGTATATTTATGCCGTTTTGTTGGAAACACATCAAACTAGGGGTTTTGCCTCGGTGTACCTTTTTTTCCCCGTTCCGGTTGCCGTTTGTGACGCTTCCCGCCGAGCCAAGAGCGAGAGTGGAGGAAAAAATCGTTCGGAAAATCGGACCCCTCCGTGCACCTTGGACTGCCCGCCTTTTCCAAAAAGCAAGCCCATTTCCGGACGTCGCACGAAACGTTCACTATTTATTTTCTCGGACTTTAATGGGTGGAACCCTTATTTGCTTTCCTTGCGGCAATTCCATTTCTACAGGGCTCGTTTTCTTAATCGTGTCGAAACTTTTCGTCACAGATGTCATATTAGCCCGGCTAAATGTTGTCACGCCTGTCACGCCGACCGACCAGAAAAACCTGACCAAAAACCCCCGGGTGAATCCTCCCGCGGCGCTGACCTCGGGTTTTCTTGGCTTTCGGCTTTACGGTCGCTCTTTCAGCCTGCCTGAAGAGATCGCAACGCCCTTTCCCCTTCTGGCTGCGAAAGACAACACGGCTTCGGGCGGGCGTTCCGGAGCGCTGGTAATTGGATGCCGCTGCGGTTCGATTCTCGGTGCGGGATTCTTTCATTTTGCCTTTCGAACTTTTTCTTCGTGCGTTCGTTCTGCTTGGTGGACGCCTTTGCGCTGTATGTCGGGGGTTTTTCTCGGAATAAAAGCTCGCCGGAAACCGAAGCACGGATCTGAAATAAGAATCCGCTTCGAATTGACTTCGCCACCGCCAACTCCGGCCCGCTCTCCGGAGGGGTGTTTGTTTTGAAGGCTACCGTAGACCGTGGAATCGATTCCACTGTGTCGCCCGGGAGAAGAAAAAGGCCACCATTCCCCGCTCTCCCCTCTCCACTCCTTACCATCCCTCGGTCCCTGATTTCGGTTGGTACAATTTGGTACGGCGTCTAAATATTTGGATATACGTGCACATCCCTGTCCTTGGTCCCGGTCCGGCGATCCGAAGGCCAACACCGGGAACCATAGCCGTTTCTGTGTGTCCCTCGAGGTAATGCCTCCGGGGACCTTGAGACGGAAAAGGGACTGCGGGGACTTTGAAATGGATTTTTTGCAGCTGACTGCACGCTTTGACAGATTTTCTGCCAGCCTCAATCACCTTGAACCGGCCATTCTGGGCAAGTAGGTGGTGCGTTTTCTGGGAAGTGTGCGAAAATGTCGTCGATCTCTCCGTTTTTTTTTTTGCGGTTTACCCTGAGGCAGATCTTTTTCCGTCCATAGAAGCATGTTTTGTGTTCCGATGAAAAATGATCCTCGGCAATCGAGAACAAAAATCAACCGCCCTCTATCCCCCTCGGGAGGTGGAAGCTTTTCGTAGCTCGTTTTTCCTTCGATTGCACTCCAACTCAACGGAAGCTTTGGACTTTGTTTCCAAACATTCAACTGTTTACCAAACACTCACTAAGGTGCTTCCCCGCGGCGCGAAGGAACGACTCAAAACAGGCTACCCTTTTTTTTCCCAGGATAACGCGCCCTCGCTAATGGGCAGGGGAAATTTACACCCGCTTGTTAATTTTCCCTCGTTTGTTTGAGCAGCCAGCGCCCTTCCGGAAGGCGATTCCGGACTCGCCCGAGGTCCCATTCCTCCCCGACTCCCTCCCCGTTTCGGGGTGTGTTCTAGAAAAGCAAACCATCAAAACCGTACGGCTTTCCCGCCCTCGGCATTTTCCTCCTAATTATGTTTGCCAAGCCGTTTCAGTTGCGCAAAGGATCGCCGTTCGGTGGACGCTTCCAATTAGCGAGCAGAAGCCGCCTCGGCTACCGGCTCTTTCCGACACATCCTGCCACCATTAGGTAAAAACCTATTCGTGCAAGCAAACAGGACCAGCCCCATCCATTGTACTCCATTGACCTTTGGTGTGGCGCTATCCGTTCGCGCTTTTGTGGAGCTTTGTTATCCCATTTGTCTGTGTCAACAAACAACAACAGCGACGGCTGTCGACGGTGCAACAATGGAGGTAGCCGTAAAAAAGGTAGCCGAGAATCGGGACGTGAGTGAGTGATTTGTGTGCGACCACACCCCACACAACCCCCCACTCACCCGGGCGGCGGGCGACATTTCAAAGGAAGGAAGGCAGGCAACCTCCTTAAAAGCTGATGGGAATTTTATTAGCCGCGATTGCTGCCCGACCCGGTACTTGCGTGTGTTTGATTTATTCCTCTTCATCCCACTCGAGGTGAATCGAAAGAAGAAAATAAAAACAACCGCACTCCGGAGAGACACAAAACCCACTAAACCGGGAGCTTATTTGGTAATGGTCCGCGCGATAACGTACACCTTCAGGCCCCGTTTATGTGTGCATGTGGGAAAGTGTGTGCGGCCTTTGATGTGGCAAAGGGATTACTAGCGCGATCGGGAGGATTTATGCCGCCCCCGGTAGCTCGGACCACGAGTGAAGTGGTGCTGTCAAAATATTTCGTCAACCGTGCGTGCGTTTTAATCACCTCGGCACGATCTCCTCGAGCCGCGGGTTCGTCGTCTGTACCGTTCTCCACCAAATCCACCATCCAAATCTCTCGAATGTTGTTATATTTCCCTGTCCCATTCTCCGGCAACGGGAGCAACAACAACGTCCTACTCGCAGCATCTTATAACGACCCTTCCGAAGAAGCTCGCACGAACAAGAAACGAACCAAAACCACGGTGTGTCACGAGAGCGCGTGTGCGACAAATTCCGTCCCGACCCGAAGCGAAGACCCCAAACCGACAACAAATCGGGTAACCGAACCATCTCCACGCCTTCTCCACGCTTCGCATGATAAATGGGATGCCCGACCGTGAGCTTTACCAGAGTGTCATTTCACGAAATGTCAAACCGCGTACGGGCGGGCCGGGGCAGGCCGAGGGCAAGCAGTTACCTTTTTTCTTGTCCCGCTTTTGCCCCACCTCGTAGGTCCTTTCGGAGCGAAGTGGACGGGACCGGTGCAAAGGCGACGAATTAAAAAGAGATAAGTATTAAATTACATCGCATTAATATAACTCACTTATTTTGTCATTTCAAGCTCACCGGCTCGAACCCCGCCCGAGTCAAGGAGGGGGGTGGGGAAGGGCGGCCCGGGGGTTTCGGTTCGGTTGTCTTGTGTCGCCAAGCAAGCTCTCGAAACCGCCACCGCCTGCTGGCGTTGTCATTGTTTGAACCTAAGTAGTGTCATCGTGTGGCCGGTCTCACCTTAAGCACACACATCCATCATCGACGATGGCTCCGGGGAGGGGGGTAGTAGGGGCGTGGGCCACTCAGGTAGTGGCAAGCAGTGGGCCATTAAGTGATGTCACGGTGGGCCACAAACGGAGAAAACGGATCGCAGTTTGCGCAAGGTGAGCCACAATGCGGTGCAGAGTGACATTTTTCAGGTAATCGTACACTTGACTCGAGGAGGATCAGCCGATTATACTTGTTTAGTGTTTGCGCTATAATTCAATTGTACCGGGGATGGGTGGCCCCGACAATAAGGAAACTCAAAGGCTAGAAATTCCACACGCATGATTGGTTTCATAAAATGTTGCACAAACAAAGTGATGTGCGTACTGAGTAAGAATGAATGATTGAGTTGAATCTTACTAATGGATGATTGATTTAAATCCTGAAGAGGAGAGTTTTTGTTACTCTCTTTTTATTTGAATCCTTAACAGGGAGTCGAATCCCAAAAGAGAGAATGAGTAAATAAAAGAGTAACTAGTCGTCATAGCGATTCGAATCCCAAGTGAAGATTTGAATCCCAAGAAGAGATTCGAATCCCAAACATGGATTCGTATCCCAAGAGTGAGTAAAAGAGTTGCTAGTCACCATAGAGAGTTGAATCTTAAACTGGGATTCAAATCACAAATTGGGATTGGTACGATTTTTAAATATCCATTCTCCTTGATTTACACTCAATTATCCGCTTAGCCTGTCGTTTAGATTTAGGTTCAGGTTTACATGTTGGGTATTTCAGAACATCAACTGATGTTTAACCAATTATTGTTTGGAGAAAACATTAAAATACCTGATGATATGCAGCTTAAAATTAACCGTAACGATGAAGAGCTATCGAAAACCTTTCCTTTTTCCATAACTCTCAGCTCCTCCACAAAATCAAAGAAACCAGCACCAATTAACTACAAAGTAGTCCTTTTGTGACCTTTGTTTACGCGTCGACGATTAATGGCGCAGAATGGTTCCGCTTCCCGGTACCACCCGGTGCGGCCAGGAAGGAAATTCCGCTCCTACCTGCGACAAAAGGGGGTTCGCTCGAGTGGCGCAAGATGGAAAAATTATGATTAAAACTGTAATCTTATATAATACGCGCAACTGTTACGCCGACCGCCATCGACGCCAGAGTTAATCATCTGCCCCTTAACGGGTTCCGTGCCGACGTCGATTGCAATCGCAGGAAGAAGATACGCCGCCTGGTGCCGGTTCCCCACACGTTTGCTGCTTCCTTGTGGTGAAAATGCGCACACACACACACGCACTCCCTCGACCGGATCGGGTTTCCATCGAACCACGCACACCGGATGGTGATGATCGATAGATTGATCGTCCCCCCCTCGAAAACTCTCTCACCTCCGAGAGCACCCTCTCCGAGTCCCGATGGTGCTTTGACCATGGGGCGCAAAAAAGGGGCCATCGCTGACGACCTCCCGCGAGGGCAGTGAGGCAGGTTAGTGTGGCCCGCTTTCGAGCGGCGGCCGGAATCCTTAGAAGCGCGGTGCGCTGAGTGCGGATATTGGAAACCGAGCGGCGCAACAGGGCCGCCACGGAGGAAAGGATCCTGTATCCGGAGGATACGGCGTAATAGGATACAGGGCCGGCTTTGCGATCGCAGGGGGCTCGATATCGATACCCGGATCGATGCCGATTTCCCGGACTCACATCACATCTCGCACCCAGACGGGCCCGGGGTTCGCATTACTCCGGGCGCGGAGTTGACGTCTCCGGGTGAGCCTTTTTGATTTCCTTCACATTTTAAGCATTTTTTCTCTCTTTCTCTCTCTTTCTCTCTCTTTCTCTCTCTTTCTCTCTTTTTATTGTAACTTTTTGCCGGCCAGGAGTGAAATTTGTTCGTGGCCAGGAATGCGACACATTTTTGTGGTAACCGCAGCAGCCACACACACACACACCGTACACGCTTTCCAACTGCTGACTTCTTCCGACACACGATTAGATTACCAAAGCCGAACGATTACAAGCTCTTCAACCTCCCCCCCCCCCCCCCTCCCTGACTTTTGTCTCTTTGCCTTCTTTTCACCCGTCCGTTTAGGCAATACAAATGCAATCCGCCAGAAGGTTAACGAACATGCATCCGCAGCACGGTGTGCTTCTTTTTTTACTCCTCCCTGCGTGCACCGTTTCCCGGCCGGAACGTTTGCAAACATACGTCCATTGCAACGCGCATACGTACCGGGAATCATGCCGCAGATCGGCGCATTAGCTGCTGCTCATGTACGATTACCACCGAGTGGCTGTCGAGAGGCCCGAACCGGTCGAAGCTGGCGGAAAGACGATCGCGACGGACGATCTTGTTCGATTTAAGTCTCTTATTTATGAGACAACGAACCCCACACGGCAGGAGCGGTTCGGGGTGCAGCCGGCGTGCGCTTGGCTGGAGGGTTTCTGTGCGCACGGTGAGCTTAAGTCGCCGGTTAAGATGGACAAGATCCGGCGACCGTTCAGTGGAAGAGGTGCTTTATGCGTAGTGTCCAAATAGCGTTATGTTTGATTAAACATGTGGATAAAGGTTAATCGATTTCGAGGTCTTAAACGCTTGAAGTCTTCCTGCAAAGGATTACAGGGGGGAAAACCTTCAATTGATCGTCTCTTTCTTGTTCGAAAGTCCGCAAAATAAAACGCTTGTCTTCGACGGGCGTTCGCCAACGTTAATCCGTGGTTGTCTTTGCGGACTTAAATGGTTGTTTGTACACGTGTCAGTTAGGCAACCGTGGATCCACTACAGGACGTAAGCATTAATGTCACCCAATAAAATGCTCCTCGTAATGCTCCTCGAGTCGTTAATCTACTGTATTAGTAAAGTAATTTAACGACGCTATTTTTAAATGCTCAAAAAAAAATGTTTTTCCGAAACGTTATAATTCTACAATCTTTAAGGATATTAAAAACCGAGTAGCTGCCAGCAACCGGACAGTTTCCAATTACTTTTGGTGTAAAGTAGTTTTGGTGTTATTTTATTGTTTCTTCTCAATCGGACCTTCCTTCCTCCGTTGGTTCAGTGATTGGCCGTGACGAATCGAAACTGCGAGTTGTTTATGGGAAGCTCTTGTGCTAAAATGTGCTTCTCCCTCTTCGCCCGAAGGATTGACTCCATGGGAAATCTTGCTCACCCCGTTCCGATTCCTCGACATTTTTCCCGTCTCCCAAGACCTCATGAGAGTTGCATAAAATAGCACCGGATGAAATGCGACCGGACCGCAACATTGTGCACCGTTCGGAACCGAGTGATCGCACATCTTTGCTTCATCTTTCGACTTGTTCACGCAGCACATCCTTGCCATCGCTTACACTGCTGTAGCACTCTGCCGAAAGCTGTTTGGTTCCTTCCTACTGCGAAGGCAGCGACCATTTTCTACTTCCTACCGGTACGATCGCCGCCCTGCAATCAGTGGGTTGCCGATCGTTCGTCTTCCTCAAAAGGGGTTACCCGAAGATGTAGAACACGATCTGTTCCCTCCCACCTGCTCTCCGTGTTCCCGTCCGACCAGCAGGCACGCACGCATCGGCGGCATTGTGTAGTGTTGGCTCCTTTTATCCACCTTCCCGACCCGACGATCACGTTACGATCGAAGCTGCGGCTGCCAAGCGCCAAACCTGCCCTTTTGGCAGGCTTAGGCTTTCGCTTTGTGTAGACATTTTCCCTGGCGTCTGGCGGAGTTGGCAATCGGTTTTCCTTCGATGGATTCCACACTGATGCCGTCCCGCAACCGATCTATGCTCAACGTTAGCGGTGTTATTTTTCCTATTCACATGCCAGGCGGCATTTACCTCTAGGACTGTTTTTAGTTTTTTTTTCATTTCCCCCTAAGTGGGCGCCATTTTCATGCCTTTTAGAGCACCCTTCGAAGAATGTTTTCTTGTAGCTCACCTTTTCGTTGCTTTTAGAGACTCGTGGTGGTACGAAGATGAATCGGAGGGTTTTCCTTTGACCTTCAACAGCATTGAATCCGGTATGAAAGTTTCATGACGCACCAGATTTGGGTAAGCAGAGTGCGGGATGAATAAGAACCAGATGATTCAAGCAGTGGAGAGCCTAATGTGCAACAAATTGCCTTTATGCTTTACGACCCACACATTTGGGGTGGCTTTGAAAAATATTACTATTCGCGCAATGGATCTTTGACAGCAGCTGTTAAAATCCAGGAACCAAGGTACATCACAATATCCGAATCATTTAAACTAACTTACACTTTTCAACACTGTTTCAGCTCGCAAGACACACAGCACTTTTTTAACGTAATCAAAATCCAATCGATTGACTTATAATCGCGACCGTTGGCGCTTTATTGGCCGCCTTCCAATATTATAATTTAACTCCAGCTAGCTCCAGCTTTATCGTTTTACGAGACGTTTGTTTTCTCCTTACCGTGTGCGGTTTCTCGTTTCTTGGTGGCTCGTTTATGGCGTGGTCATTATCGGTTTACAGTGTTTTTATTTTCGTTAACCGGGGCGCACATTCGTCCTGGGCATGGGTCGACCAAAGCGTGTTTGGAGCTTCTTTGTTTTGCGCTCCGCACCAAAACAGCGTCGCTTATAGTGCATACACTCGCTTCGTTTCACCTCCCCCAATTAGCGCCTGATAAATAAACGCGTTTCCCAAAAGGGCACCCTTTGCTGCGTGGCCTGGGAGGTGGTTTGATCACGGTATTTCGGCAGCTCGAGAACTCTGCGTAAATGTGCCCGTGCGGTAAAGTATCCGACCGCCCGCGTTTGGGGAGTATTTTAACGGGCATATTAACTAATTCCCCTTATAGTTTTACAACTCCGCACACAAATACCGCCGAGCAGGTCGGAGCCCGGTGGGGCCATAAAAAGCCAGCGCGACCGCGGCGATGTGCAGTTCACTGGAAAAAGCTCCCAAATACACCGCCGCCCGGCGTGGTCGGGGGAGCAGGTTTGCGCCAAGCAGCGGCCAACATGAAGGGATCTCCCGTCCCAGCACCCGTACGGCAGCGTCCCGGCCACCATAAATTCCATAATTGATTGAATTGGACGATTTCTCGTCGGCGACCGAGATTTACGGCAGCGCTCGGCATTCCAGTCGCCGCCAGCTGCCCCGCGAACGGGAAAAACCCGGGTGGAAAAATAGCACCGGGACACCCGCCCGGCGGGGGGATGCTGGTGATATTTTCGATTTGTTCCGAAACCGTACCGGGCCAGCCGATCGTAAATCGATCATAAACATCGGTGGGGCTGGCCGGCCCGTTTCGGTTCCCGAGGCTCTGCTTTTGCGCTGTTTAACAAACGGACCGTTCCGCCGCGGAGGATCTGTTCGTCGCAACAGCGAGCGTAGCTTAAGCTTTCGCCGATTTTTATTTCGATTTTTATAGGCGCACCATCCCGGATTGTGCTAATGCTTTCGTATCAAAATCAGGTCACAATTCGCCGAAACCCGTGCGGGTGGGCACCCTGCTGGATGGGGCGGAAGGATGCGGCCGTTCCGCGTTGGATCCGTTTTGCTGGAGCGCAAAATTAGAAATCCTAATCCTATTGCCACGGTCTGCTGCGCCTCCAGACGCGGCTGATTACCGCGAGGCAATGAATTTACGATGGCAAAGATCAAGACCGGAGAGAACCATTGGCTTAAGGGTTCGATTTTAATGTCTCTTTACAGCCCTGCAGTATTTTGGGTGAAATTGATCATCAGCGCGCGGCATTCCAGCTCGATCCGAGTGACGCGATTCGACCCTGCTCGTACCCCATTGTGTAACTGTCACCTTACGGCGCACTCATCGGAACGAATGGGTTGTTGACGTTTTCAAATGGCGCACATTAGCAGAGGCTACGCCACGCATTAATGAGTCGCACCCCCCTCCCTCCGACAGCGAGACAAAGTGACAACGTGTCAACGAGCGTTAATCAATGGTAAATTACCACCAAGAAGGTTAGTGTTACTACGAGCCCCTCAACGCCGGCGTGCGGCGAAAGGAACCGGCCCGGTCGGATCCGATTCTAATTGCGCTAATAAATAAATCGCACAGCACACCGGCCAAAAAGGGGGTCACAGTAAGTGAATCGAACGCTGCAGATCGGACGCAAAGTCGCGGCCGCCAAATGGAACTTCTGTCGGCACCGCCACACCGTAGCGAAACGGCGCAGACAGCTCGGCCACCTCGCGGGCAAGTGTCAAAACTATCGACCCCGCCAGCAGCGAGTGCCTTCCGCCGGGGGCTGGCGTTGAGCTCACGATCAAACGCAGCGAAAAAAGGAGCAGACACGCACCAGAGAGCTCGCACGAACGCGCAACTGTCAAATAAAACGGGGAAAGAAAACAACCGATCGCCTGACACCTGAAACAAAGTAGAACCGAACAGGCAGGTATTGTACGGTACTGCGCACAATGCACGGTAGGGGCTTCTTGAGCAATGATTTCCCATCCCCAGGGGCGGTGGAAGGCGGAAGGACGAACCATGGTTGGGAGGCAGGAGGTATGACAGCCGAACAATATGCCAACAAAATAGAAAATAATAAAAAGAGCCGAGTGAGGCGGCAGTTTATGGTTCATTGCACAAATATTTGACATTATCGTACAGCTGTCAAAAGCGACAGCTAAATATTTACGTTCTGAACCAGATTTATTCCTCCTTCTCACCGTTGACTTTCACCATCCTCTCCCGCCTCTCCACCACTCAACCAGCAGACGGCCGACGGACCAAGTGGTTCAACAATGTTATTGTTTCCATGCTCACGTTTCGCTTGTACTTGTCCGTTTTCTTGTCTTTTTAATTACTCTTGTCAAATACCCTACACCGACACCACCGAGAGTGGATCAACAAATTGGTAACGAGATCCGAGTGCCACCCTTTTTCGTCGATCGCTTCAGAGTCTACCGGCGCGTCCTCCCGCCCACCACAAACACCGCCCCCACTGGCCACCGCCAGCCGGGTTTGTTTGACAACGGTTGTTAACAACATTCGCTACAAGTGTTTTTCCCCGGCACTTGAACAAAATGCCCTAACGCCACCCGCGCCCGCCACCCCTGTGCCCGAGGGATGGTGCGGTGAGTGGATTTCTGTGCCGTGACCGACCGAGCTCTCGAGCGGCCGAGGTCCAAGAACGATCGCCCTTCCGTTGGGCAGGAGACGCGCGAAGGTGTTTATGGTAATTTCTACCTCCTTTCTATCTCTTCTCCTGTTTGGCGTAGCTCTCCTGGCACGCAGTCGTAGCTGGAAGGTGGATGCCGTACCACAGCCGCCCCATGGTCGCCAACGACGGGCGTACGGCGAGGACCGCGTTTAAAAGCTTTTCCATTTTCCACAACCCAAGGCTGAAGGAGCGGGAGGCTCGAGCGCGAGTGTTTGGTTTTTAATGATTAAATATTTTACCACGGGCCTGTTTGGGTCCCGTGTGGTAGCTTGGCCGCTTTCGTCCTAGGTCCAGGGTCTATGGTAGCTTTCTCCTTCCACCCCTGTTCTTCCGGGGCTTGCGTTTGCCGAGAAATCGATCAAGCCCGGGCGGTGGGGTGTGATGAAAAGTAAGGCGACCCAAAAAGGTAACCGAGCGCGGTCAGCTCCAGCCGTCCGCGAGTCAACAATGCGCGCCGGCCCGGTTTGTTATTTCATCTGGTTTGCTTTGTTTAAGCTTAAGAGCTTACGGTTTACTTTGAGGCGAATGCGCGAGACCCGGGGAAAACAGCAACGCACACCTTCGACCACAAACCCTTCGGCCCCATCTCGCGGGGTCCGAGGTGTGAGTTTTAATATCGCTCGAATCTAGCGCGTCTTCACTGGAGATGGCATTTCGAATACGTTCGCATTTTCCCAACTCGTGGAGCAGCGGCACCGAGGTGGCATTCAATTGGGGTTTGAGAATTTATTTACATTACACACGCGCCGTTCGCCATCGGCGAAGATCCGCCACTCAGAAGACCTATGCCCGCAGTATAAACAATCGGGCCCGATTGTCGTCGTGCGACCAGATGATGGTCTGGACAAAATCCAGAAACGTCCACCCGATTCGGAAACCAACGTCGAGCCGTCAGTGGTGTTATTGATTTCTCGCGTTCATTAAATTTCCGTCATTTTTTCCCTCGGTTTGACTCCGTCATGCAGCCGTCCGTGAGAAGCGCAAAATGTAGGGCAAACAATGACGAGCCCGAACCGCGAGATGATTAGAAGCCGTTCGGAAATTGAATGGCACAATGACAATTTTGTCCACCAAGCGATTTTTATCGCCGATCTGAGACGCGCGATTTAGGAGAGCGAAAACAGACTGCACTAGAACCTGCTAGAGCTCAAGAGTCGGTGTCTGGCGTCATCGCATTCCAAGAAGCAATTAAAAGCAAAATAAATACATTTCCAAAAGGGACGTTTGATGAAAAGCAGACGATTGTACTTTCGTTATGCGCAACGGATTTGTCCATTCATTCTCCGATTTTCGCTGACATCATCCATTTCGAGCAGATTAGAGGACATGTGGTTTACGCCCCGAAACGAGGGGCCTCTATCGCAAAACTAGCATAGCCGATAATGTAAGACTACGCTATGTAAGACACTAAGATATCGGATCGTGAAATCACTGCGCATCGGGTTGACAGCCGGTAATTTATCAACGGCACGAGCCTCCGGGCTGATGCGGGCCGGCGCACAACCCTGGCCCAAAAGGGTCGTACACACCGGACTACAGGCCCATTACGTTCCCCTCGTACCCCGGAGCTGGCGAGAGCCGATAGGGTTCGTACACGATTCTATTTCCGCTCGAAGCGCGCCCGCTTATCGTTGCAATCGACGTAACTCGCTTCTCGATCACTCTCGCCCTCGACGGGGCTGCAATTCTGCTACATATTTTTAAAACGCGCGTTTGCGCGATTAGATTAGAAACAGCCCCCACCCTCCGCCCAACGGGGCGAAGTCAAAGCCGACCCACCAGATGCAAACCGACACCGATTACATACGGGGCGACGCGAGCTTTCACGATAAGGGCGAACCATTGGCCGAAATGAGGTCGACCTCAATTTCGAGCCTATCGGATTTCGGTAGTTTATCACGATCGAATCGACACCGGTAAGCCCTTCGAGTTAGGCGATAAGAGTCGAGCTGGAATTTGGATGGTCGACTATAGAGGGAATATACGGAGAAGGAATGTTTCCGTGTAGGCATTCCGGCTCGGTGTCGGTGTGCGTGTTTTTATGGGTTCTTTGTAAGGTCCCTAGGGAACGACTCCTGTGCACGTCCCTGGAGGAAAGATTGGGCTCTGTAAAACGATAAATACAGAAGTTGGTCCCATGGAAATGGCAACCCTGAGTTGGTCTTAATGGTTCCTAAACTCTTCCCACCTCGGAGACATTCTGAAAGATACGCGTGCGGCCTTCACACGTTAATGGCCAGACCATTACGAGTCCTTGAGAGCTGCGTCCCTCCCGATGGCGGAGAAAGTTTACCCAACACTGCCTCCGGACAAACATAGTCCCTTTCTGTGAGGCGGCAGCTTCCAGCGGAGATGTTTATGGAAGGTCGCGCCGCTCTCGGAGTACGTCCGAAGGCTGCATTGCTGCTACGTTTCTATGAACCACCGCTGCTGTGTACCCACCTGCGTCATCACACGGTCGGCACCCGTGCCCTCCTCGTCCTTGAAGATGATATCCTTGTTGTAGTTCGTTTCGAGATTGCGGAACTTGCTGTCGTTGCGCGAGATCGCTCCCTCCTGCATGCCGGACGCGGACAGCGAGTTTTCGCTTACGTTCGGCACATGCTGCTTGAAGACCAGCGGCAGCAGCTTCCGCGTCCGCCGCGGCCCCCCAATGCCACGGCCCGGCCCGCACGACTCCACCCCCGGCAGCAGCTGCACCAGGGCGAGCAGGGCCACCAGCAGCAACACAGTCCTCTGGCGCCGGTGAGCTCGGTTGGCCCCGCCGCCAGCCCGCAACCGGGCGGGCAGCTCCTCGTCACACCGCCCCTCCACCCCCACTGGCCCCTCCGACCTTCCGCACTGCACTTCACTGGCGACCGACGCCGACAAATCCATCGCGGTGAATCCCAGCGCGGAAGTGGACCGCCCGGCACTGTTTTCTGTCACCGTTGCTTCCGCCGCTGCCGCACCGGCCGTTGCTAGCATTCCCGTGGGATCCCCGCTCGCACTGTGTCGCCAGCTGCCCATCCTCGCGTCATTGCACAGCGCGCAACTTCGCCCCAGCGTCGACGGCGACGATGGCGTCGGCCTCGGTGCACTCTTCCGGTGCATCCGCCTATCTTTCGGCGACGTTTCGGTCGGGAAACCAAACTCTCCACTTCACTTCACGTCGCGATCGATGTCGATGAGCTCAACTCTATAGCCTAACGCCGCTTTCCCGCCCGATAGCCACACTACCTCGTCGCGATAATCAAACACGTCATGCACACCGGGGGAAGCCGAAACCACACCGAACCCGCCACAATCCACTCCACGACCACTTGCGACACTAGTCGAGGCACACACCTTTGATTACAACTGCTTTTATTCGATAATTGCACGATGGACCTAACCCAGCACTCCACACGCTGACCACTACCACCACCACCACCGCCGCCACTGATACCGCTACTGAAGGCCACTGGTAAACTGCCGGTAGCTGGTTATCCAACTGGCCAAACGCATCCTATGCCGACACAGACGCGCAAACAGCACTCAACAACGGCAATGCACAATAATTCCGCTTTATTCCGTTTTCAAATTTCACTCCCTTTTCCGCACCGGAAACACGTGTGTTCGCTCGGAGCGCAACGCACGTTTGTCTACCGCTTGTCTGATGGGGTTGCGGTTGTCTGACTGCGAACTGCTTGCATACAGACGTTCTCTTGAACCATCCACAGGCACACCTCGCTCACGTTGTTGTTTGTTGAAAAGACTGTTTGAGGTTTGTTTTTGCAACAACGGATTGCTTCCCTTCCTTTCTTCGCGCAAAATCCCGTTCTCAGACACCCCTTCAAACACGCACCACACACCACACCAGGGTTTTCCGATTTTCCCTGTACCGCCAGTGAAAAATTGCTTCAATGCGCAAGGCAGCACGCACCGTCCTGATCTGCGGAGCGGAGCGATGGTAATTCGACTAGCACTAAATTAGAACTAAGTAGTCCGGCAGTTTAAAATTTTCGTAGCTCACCGTTTTCGAGCTGCTGCCGAGCTTCGTGCTCGGGCGAGCGTGGGCGAGCGAGAGATAACCGCCTGCTCGTTGCGTGAGCGAGACCACCCGAGGTCGCACAGTCGATCTTGCTTTCGCGAGTCGATCGCTGCTCGGGTAGTGGCGGTGGTGATGGTGGTGAAAATAAAAGTCATCCCTTCTCCGACAGCTTTTCCCGTTTTAGTCCTTCTTCGTGTTCAGAGTAGAGTGTACATGTGTGTGTGCAAGTATTAATTTTCAACCACAGTAGTGCAAGCGAGATGGAGAACCAACGAGCCGAAGAACCAATGAAAACTGCTCGACTAAGCATTCGAGCGTCGTCGGACGAAAGCATAATTTTTGGAAAGCTTTCGTGGAGTTCTCGCACTCCCTCCCACCGGTCCGGAAGGTTCCTCGTGGGGATGGTGTGCGAGCGAGGCGGCTAGTGGTATCGCAAACTCACCCCTATTTCATAAACCTACCTCGCTGCAGGTAGATAGCGAGCAAGGGAGCGCGGGCGCTTTTCTTCCAGATTTTCTTTGCTTTCGCTGCGTGTCAAGCAAACGCACCAACGTCACGGTAAGTGGTACGTATCTGTGAGATGGTATTGGTCGGATGCTGCCGAATGCTGTGGTGAAGGGTTGGCTCGGGCGGAAGCTTTTTCGCAACGGGGGTGCGCTAGGGCTTTTGGGAAGTTCGTCTCTTGCCCAACCGGCTGGACGGTTTTCATTGAAGTGTACACGGAGATGGTCCGGTATCGATTACGGGTCGACGATTGTGCTGACGATGCCGAACGATGTTGGCACGATGTTGAGCATAAAACATTCCACAACGTTCCAGTTGTGGTTGGTCAGTGGTAGTCAACCTGGTCCGATGAGGCGTGCTTCCATTCAGCGATAGTTGTCCTAAACTATGCACAAAATAATACAATCGAAATTGAATAAAAATGTACGTCATTCTACCCAAAGGGCTCTATTCCAAAATATCCATTTGTGTAACATTACTTGCCGATCCCTGCAATAGACGACGAACCCGTTGCTAGAGACAGCTCATTGGTGAAACTGTTCGAACCGGCAAACGGGCACAAAAGCTACTCCCTATCAGTAGTTTCTAGTGAATGAACATAGTCCGGACCAGGTCTTCGGTCGAACGGGAACAGGTATTATGTTGAACACCATCCTGCTTCGTTTTTTACTTTTGTTCGATCTCACACCGAAGCCCTGGAAGCCCTTGGAAATGAGTGGGGCTTGCGGTCGAGCCGACTTTTATGCTCCAAACGGTGCTTCATGTGGAGTTTTCTATAGTTTTACCCAATCGGTCAAGCGTGCTTTGTGTGATATATCTAAAAGCACCCATCCGTCAACACTCGATTTAGTTTAAGCAACATTATTAAACACGGATTGCTAACAACAACTTATAACTTTTTAACACACACAGCTCTGAAATAAAATAAACAATATATTCATCAAAGTGGTTCAATGGCTTACCGAACTGAAAAAAACATACACCAAAGCCATTCTCAATCCATTAAAATTAGGAAATAGCTAAGGAACATAAAACATCGGTTTGTAATTTTTGTAAAAACCTTAATTTCGATTTATCTTTTTTTTTTAGATTGAAAAACAACTCATATATTCACCCTTCGAAGCAAATGAATGAGTTTCAAGTTAAGAGAATAACCTTAAAAATAAAGTCAAATTACCTTTGGAACAAATGTTGCGGACTTCCAATGAACAATGGTGAACCTTTCACTTGTCAATTCAATGTTACACCATGTTTAAACCCTTGTTCCTGTCTGCCCTCGTTCGAGATTTGTTGCAGCATCCATTTATGCTGCTATCGCGCTCGTGAAAGATCATCTTCATTCGCATCAGCGTGCCATCGGCGCATTGAACATGTCGCTTCTGGGATATTGCTGTGCCCTGCCGGCCCTCTTTCCTCTGCAAACCCCCGCACCCATTCGCCTCCCCCCGGTTGGAACAGTTTTTTTAGTTTTCTGCTGGTTCGTTGCGGCCGAAGCGTGAAAGTAATGGAGGCTTTTGAGAGGTTCCCTTCTTGCTCTGGAGATTGCGAGGCGAAGGCCTTAAAACAGAGGAACGGTAAATAAAAACACCGTCACTTCGTTCGTGTCTTGGGCACAAGGATGTAGCGCAGCGAAGATCAGGTGAACCACGGGTAAGATACGAACCTAAGTACGTGAGAGGAAACAAGAGCAAACAAAAAAAGGCGAACATATCCCCGCTGGAAAATCTTCACAAAATGCACGCGTTTGGCGCAAAAAGAAACGAACCCCGGCAAGCTCACTGCAGCCCAAAGCTTTGTGGAGCCCAGGAGGAAACTCGTCGAGTAACCGTCGAACCGCCGTTTGTGATACGCACACCGATAAACACGAGAAAAGCGAACCAAAAGAAACGCGAACGATGCGCAAAAGACGGGCAGCGAAAAAGCGACCAACAGCGGCAAGAAAACGACCATACAGAAGACAAGAAGGTGAAGCTTTCCTGTTGAAGGAGTCCGGCAAGGTGAACGAAAGAGCAGACAGCTAGCACAGGGGGTCCGAACGAAGCAACACCGTGAAGACGCTGAAGAAGACACCAAACACCTCAAATCCCGCCCTTTCCGAAACCAATCATTTCTTCGGACGTCGTTCTGCACCGTGCTTGCCATCTCGCTCGATCAGCGATCTTACGATGGCGCTCTCGCTTCCATGCGAAAATTCCAAATGTATTCCTATTATTTTTTGGGTGAAATACGGCGTGTTATTTTCTTCTCGTCTTTTCTTCTCCCCAAACTCTCCTCCGTTGATGAACAGGATTGTGCTGAATCGGTTAGATCCATCGGCGCATTTGCGAAACCACATAATCGGGTGCAGCACATACATTACGGGTGCGACGGACTTGATGATGATGATGATAATAATGATGAGAAGCAAAAAAAATGAACCGAATAATACCCGGAACCGGGATAAAATCGGCCGCACATCAATGGCTCCCAATTCCAGGACGACTACATGCGGGAAAAAATATAGGACGATGGAAAAGGAAAGTGAAGGTTTAGACAATACAGAAATACAGTAAAATTGCATGAGATAGAAAGAGAGAGATAATGACAGAGTTGAAAAAGGGAAATTAGAAGAAATCTAGCCAAAACAGGAATCAAAACGGTAAATTGAGTCCAATTACTTCAGGGGCTCGATTGTTCTGTTTCACTAAAATTAAAGACAATCGTATAAAATCAATCTTGTCTATCAAATTACATGCGACAACAGTCTTTGGATTTTGGATTTGGATTTGTTATGGTTAAAATAACTATATTCAATACGATTTCCCAACATCATTATGAAAACGAAAATCATCTCGGCGGCTTTGATTTCAAATTTAACTTAAACTCATGAGTCGAGGACTGAAAAAAAATACGCATCATCAGTTTTATTATTAAATTCACCGCCTCTGAACAGTACTAGTGAATCAAAACAATCAACTAACTGCGTATATTTAAATAGGTTCTCGATTCGCAGGCAGGTAGTTCTCAAGTTTAGGCAGTTCTCAAGTGACATGAGACGAAAATGCTCCATTAAATACACAAGCAAACGTCTGTTCGTAAGCAATGGAGTTGTTTATACAATCTATATAAATAAAACTAGAGCATCAAGGTACCTTGAAAGAGGCCTTTCATAACCAAACGGATATTTATAAAAGCACTAACGCAGAATCATTTGAATTTGCGCAGCGAAAAAGGAAATGACAACGAATGAGATGCAACGATGCCATTGATTAGAAATGTTTCACCGAGAAAGGTATTTGCATTTCTCGCCCTGTTTATTCGTCTATTTGGCACGGGATTTCGAGGTCATTTTGTGTTGTTAAAAGTCTGTTAGTTCAGCCGCTTAGATCATCCAAGCAGTTCGCAAACTTAGCCTTCCACATCGCATTCGGCTGAATAACCACCGTGAATGAATGTCATCCTCCGCCACTCCTTCTCCTAGGGGGGAAGTATATCTAAACAAATCATCCACCAATTGATAAGTCAATCTCGATAGCCCGCCCGCAGCGGGCACGGCACGTAGCAGATTATACAACCCCGGATGCGCGGCAATGTCACCGACGAGTGACGGCGTGGCGTCACCCACCCTGCGGTACGTGCTACGGAACGAGCGAAATTATGTCAGGAAAAGGCAAATTCCAGAGCCCGGTTCCGCGAACGATGACATGCTTCAAGTGAAACTGCAAACTGTAGCAAATAATGCACATCAATGGGAATTAAATCATCCGTCGCCGTCGCACCCCTCCGCCCGGCACTACCACCACATCTTCTAGAAGATCGTTTATTCCGGAATTTGCCGGTCGTAATTTAAAAAAAAAACAACCGATACCGATACGCGGAGAGGCACAATGACGCCAGAGGCGCATTCGTCACCTGCGGAGGTAAGATAAGCCTGGAGCGAGCAGGGCGTTGCGAGTTCAATGGATCCTTAAGTATGGAGCCCATGGAATGGTTTCACGTTCGCACGTTGGGCATCGCGGGCTGGCGTCATGGCGGAACTAAACGCCACCACGCGCGATAACCTGATACGGAGGTGAACGATTGTCCGATGCACTCGTTTCCCCGTGAAAAATAAGGGAATTCGCAACCATCGTCCGCTTGTATTCTTATCGACACCAATTGTGATCAACTCCGGTTCGAGCGGATGTGCTACTTTTCGAGCTAAACTGTGCCGGTTGTTTGATTCTGTTTGATGTTTGCGCTTTGTGGATGATTTGACATTCGAATGGTTGGTTTAAGGAGGAGGAGACCAAGTATCGTTTTCGTCATTGCATACAGCCAGAAGGGACTTCTTGTGCATGTTTTACTGCGTCGCTGCCAAAAAGTGTCCCACACTCGACACGGGAGAGAAAGAATGGCCAAAACAACAACACCAGAAACGCAATATGAAGCAAAGCCCACGTATAACAGTGCCAAAGTATCGCATTTCCCCTTTTCTTCCCATTCACCGAGCGACTAATTTGCTCGCCGTTAAATGATCCTAATAAATTATCGTCCTACCTTTTCCCGCGCAAACGAGCGATGGAAGGACCTCGTGCCTTTCCTTCCCCCGTTCGCTGCCCCAAACCTAGCAATCCGTCCCGGCCTGCGCCCAAGAAGTGCGGAAACGAGAGAAACGAGAGAAACTCCCGAAAAGACTAATGGCCCCTATCGATGTGTGTCACTCGATACGAATTATATTCAAATTAGCGAAATCATAAAAATTAATCAAATCAAGATAAAGTCCCCCCGTTCCCGACCCTTAGGCGTCCCATTTGCCCCCCTGGGTCGCTGTTGCAGCTTCAGGAACTGCACCGTTCCGTCCCATTCACTCCCCATTCCTCATTCGAGGCGCTGGTAAAAAAGTGGTGCCTTTTCGCGCCCGCCAGCAGCATCGTAATGGTTGCGGTAATAATGTGTTGCAATCCGAGAGCCCCGCGAGCCGAACGAGCGAGCGGGTGAGGACAGAAGGCACATTCCGACAGGCCCGGGGGACCGGCCGTTCGGGATGCTGATGACGATAAAATCCAATACTATTTTGCTTCCTCGCTGGCGCGGAAGGTGACCCATCGACGGCTGCGCGCCATCGCGTGCAGACTATTATGACACTTTTACACGAGACGCACTGGCCAGGTTCAGCCGGCTGCGCGACACGATCGATCGATCTCATGACCGGCGATCGTTTATGAGGTTTTCTTCTTTTGTTATCAACAAATTTGCACTTTATTATCTAACGCCGGCAAAGAAAGGGACGGGCGGAGGATGCAAACAGGAAAGGAGGTAAAATGCAAAATGAACGACCATAAAACCAGCATACGCAAGCGCATCGTCAGCAGACAATCTTTGAACGCCGGAGCGGATGCAGATCGTTCCGATTCTCCGCAGCCACGAGGAAGAAAAAAGCATGAATCGTAAAACCTGTGCCCCAAAGCCGGTGTGGATGATATTTTATAGCATTCGCGGATTCTTCGTAACCGTTGGCAAACTCATGCCAAATGCGTTCGGTAAGATTTTTACGAACAGATAATTTACTGCACGGGAGCAAGTAGAGCTGAAGAAGTTGGCCAGACTGTGGGACTTTAAAACGGAATTTACTTTTTTCGAAACAGTGGCCTTGACTCACGTCACCCGTTTTGCACTTTCGAAATTATTTTGAGAAGAATTCTGGGAACAATAAAGCTAAGTTAAACTTAATTTCTACTTCTATTTTAACAATATGAATAGTAATGTCAAAGAACATCTGTTAGTTCCCAACCAATCGCTTCGTTAACAAAGAAATTTGAGCAGCAGTCTATGGCGTTCTCGTATCATTTATCTGTTTATTAAGCTATTGGATTGACTGGGAGTGTATTCCATCGTTATGAATCCTAATAGTTAAAAGTCTTAGATCTAATCTTTACATATTTTATATCCTCCAAAACTCATCTTTTGACAAACATTTACTCTCAGATATCAACAGACAACGAAATGTATGAGAATGTTTCTTTTCTCACGCTTTCATTGGCGAACATTTTAAGCATGTTGGGGAACATTTTTACAAGCTGAAAACATTGCATCTTCTGTTTTACCAAAGGTGAGGATCACAACAAACAATACACATTACAATGATGCATCTATTCCGCGCGCTTTGGCTGTTGACTCCTTCCGTTGACCTCTTGTAAATCTTACTCAAAATATTAAAACACAGACCGTTTCCTTTCAACCTTTCGACAAGCCTGCTCCAGTGTCGCAACAGTGCTGGATGAGCCGCTTCTTCTTTATAACGTTTGGCTCTTGTCACAAGCGGCACAACATCGGCAACGCTGCTGGTGCGAGATGTCCTGTTGACTCTACTTCCCAGAAACCCCATTTAGCCTTGCAGTTCCCGTGTCCGACACGACGCAGCTGCCAAACAATTGGCTACCGTTAAGGCCCGGAATAATGGCTTTACGGTTCGGCTTTTTACTCCACTTCTCAAGGATAAGGTCCCGATCCTGATCTGCCCGCCAGAGCCTGTTGCTCGTTCTCTCGATCGTTATGGCCGCTCATCGGCTCGGACCGCCGACCGTACGAGAGTGTCTTCTGTTTATGGTAACTACGGCAACCCACCGGCAACCTCGGAGGTGCCCGCGCAAGGTCATTGTCATCGTTAAAGGGAATGATTTTCGACCGCTTTCTTGCACGGAGCCTTTCTGCCCGTGTCAGAGCTACGCCCGGCAAGAGAGCTACACTGCGGATTAAGCACTCGGCAACTCTGGAGCATTTCGCGTCACCTTGCTAAAGCCAGAAGTCAACCAAACCACAACCTACAAGCGTTTCTCGATTTAGTTTATCATGTTTCTCTTCCCCTTCTTCTCGTGACGATTTTTAACCACACTTTTTGACAGTTCTCAAGAACACCGGAAGGTTGTGTCCGTCTGTTGACCATGAGGTCTCACGTTACACCTTAAGAGCAAAAAAACACCGCGCTAACACAGCCTCCAGCTACGCTGGTATGTTTGTGTGTTTATGTGGTGACGATCCGACACCGGCACGACAAGTGCATCCGGTCGGCATTTTCTGGCACAACTTGGTGCTGCCCGTGTCCAAACAGAACATTCGTCAGCGGCGTGAAGATTAATAAATTGGCCGGTAGGTAAAGAGAAGTAGCACGACAACCCAGTTAACATCGGCCGAAGAGCAGTGGGGTTAGCTTTAACCGGTTGCAGATTTCATCCTTGTTGAAGAACCGGTAGGAATCGCGATGTTGTTGATGGTGACATCGTTTGCAGGCTTTAGCTGAAGAGACGACTGGTTTCAAAAGGTGAGCCATAGAATGTTCCTACCATGGATGCAAGTCGCAATGATAATAGCAATTATTCAATATAGTAAAACGGTATGTTTGCTTATATTGTCTCGTAAGTGTTTTTTTGAAAACAATATGACAACGATATGTGAACAATATAACAATAAAACACATAACATAGCTTGTTTTGAGGCTTAAGGCAATGTGTTTGTCTAAGAGCACCTCCGCATTATTCTCAAATTTATTGAAATAAACGAAATGTCTGTCCAAATACCTTACCCCAACTTTGTTTCTAACCGGCTCAGCTGTAACCCGTAACAACCTCGTCTTAGCCCTCCAAGACTAGCGAAAGTGACCTCTTCCGATGGCCGGAGGAAAACGGAGAGTGAAAGATGAAATGATAAAACAAGAAATGTTCAACCATATTGTCGCATTAATCTTCGTCGCTGGACCATCCATGGGCTATTAGTTTATTGTCGATGATTTGCATATTGGAATGCCGTGTTTACGTGTATGCTTGCAGTCAACGTTTCTCCCGTGCCCTGTCATCCTCAACCGGAATGTCATCGACGAACGCAACCGGAACGAAAGTACCGGAACGTTTTATTTCTTTTCCCCGCCTTAGCGGGTTCTGGGTGATGTACCGAGCCTTCGGGTGCTATGTTTTTGCATCCCTCGACGGCCGCCAACGGAGCGATACTTCCAAAGTTTGTGCAGTTGTGGTCTGGGCTCGATCCGGACTGGAACCGTGTTGCTTGTGGCTTTAAAATTTCCATAAATAAACAAGCGCCACTTAGCGAGAGTATTGAGTGCGTGTGCTGTTCCCTTTGATGGTGCATTACACATGCGGTAGTAGTTGGCCGAAGATTCTCGTACGCATACGCGGTTCGGTCTCACTCGAGACGGACCAGAGCCCAGAAGGCGTCAGGCAGCTCGCGGGTGAGTGGGTCGCTGAGTTTATTTATTAATGAACAGTCATGAGTGGGCCCTTGAACGGGGACGAACATCGACTCGCTTGGGGAAAGGGTTCCAATCGTGGACCCACATCCACGGAGGAGTAACATTGTTTCAAAAGCTTACGCAGAGTCCTGGTAGGACCTCCAGGTTCGTTCTTTTTTACGAACGCCCGGGAAACACCTGTACGACATCTATTGTACCTGAGAAGGTGCTGACCGGCAAACGCAAACAAAATACAACATTCAATCTTTCTCTCCCTCCAGACTGACGATCCTGCCGTGCTCGAAGGGTTAACCAAGTGCCTGAGCATCGCCGATGGCGCCTCTATTAGAAATTCCCCGCACGAACGAACTGACAATGTGTGCATTCTCGGTTGCACCTCTGAAGCCCACACAAGTGCAACCCGCAGTGGAACGGTGGCCTATCGATCCACTTACCCGACCCCGTTCACTCTACCGTTCCCCCTTGAAATTGCCTCGTGCAAGTGCATGCTCGTACAAAGGTAAAAAAAATAAAAGGAAGGACCCCGACCGGAGATGAAATATGTAAGCAGTTATCTAATTTATTACGCTATTAAATTAATTGGAATTATATCAACTGTTTCTGATCGCACGTACCTACCGATTTTTTAATACCTTCCCTAAGGGGTGTCTTCTTACGCTTCCTCACCGGCCTGTCCTGCCCGCGAGGCTCAACAAGCCTCGCCTCTCTTCACACGTCGGCATTTGTCGCTGGTATTTTATCTCCACCAAACAAACCACCACCACAAAAAGTGCAGAAGAAGAAGAAGAAGAAGAAGCTAACGGCGATGCAAACGATCGTGTCCGAGAAAAGAAAAAGTCCAGCTCCGGCCCAAGATGGACGCGATGGGATCAACCGCTGCGGTGGTGGACGGCTGGGACGGGATGCGATAGAGGATCATGCGGAAGCAGCCGCGGGAGTCGCAAGAAGTCGCAAGCTTACGAGCTTCGAGTTCCAAAACCAGTCAAACGTATAAACATACAAACACGATTTGTTAATCAATCTTATCTTAATGTGTTCGGTATATAGTCTCTTTTCTCTTCGCCCTCCTTCGACGTCGATCCGGTCGCAAACGGAAGGGAAAGGGGGCCGGGGGATGCCGTAGGTGACGCGTTTTTGTCTCTCCCGCGTGCACCGGCATCGGTCATCGGTGGCCAACGCGCGGTTGCTAAAGGTCGAGTTTTGTTTTATTTCCGATGGTTCCTTTATTTCGCTTTAATTCATCCCCGTTCCCTGGGTTTGGTTTTATTTTAAATCCTTTTCCTTCATTTGATCCTTCTTCGATTTAAAGTGCTTCGTTTTTGCATTCATGGACTCATACTTTGCAGGGCGCGGTGTGATGTAACCTTCGTTACATGCACATTCGTTGCATGCACACACAGAGCAGGAGAAAAAATCTTCTACCCCGTTAAACGCGCGCAAGATGGCTATCATACGATCGTTTAGTTAATTTTACGAGTCGTAGCTACTGGCCGGGTTTACCCTTCTAACCCTCTCAACCGGCACACCTAGACCTTCTAGGAAATCCGCTTTCGACGAGCTGCGGCTCCGAGAAACCGGTCAAATCCGGTCGAATTCGAAGCCGAGAGCAGGTTGGTTTCGTGCTGCGCTTCTTCCTCGAGTGCCGGAATGAGGCTTTCCACTTTCCACTTACATTTTCACTCATCACTCATGCATGCATCAAACGTCTATCGAGACACACACACACACAACTTGCGGCCACAAGTGGAATCCGTTTTGTGGTGATTTATTATTGATTCCCACATTGTTTGCCGGCGTTGGATCGCCAGGGTTCTGCCGCGCCAGGGGTCGAGACGTTCAGCTTCTTCGATCTGGCCTTCTTGAGGAGCCTTCCAGCTCAACTCATGCCGAGGTTTCCACACGGTCCCGGGAACTGGTCATCGTCCGTCGGATGAAATTCCAACGGCATGGAAATAGCGAGGGGTTTTAAGCTGCTCGTTTCTGCTCTCCAACCGATCCAAGATGTGGGAGCTTTACATCGAGTCATAATATTCGGAAGTCGGTAAGGTGTCAGAATCAGACAAACTGCTTCCCGGCTGCTGGTATGGCGTTTGGCGAATCGGCGAATAAAAAAGAAACCCCCACCGGATGGCGTTGGCGTTCAACGCGAATCGCCTCTCCGATGCCTACGCATCGTCGTCAGCATCAACAGTATCCTCCGGGAAGAGCCGAACTGTCTTCTTCCTCTCTTTCGGAGGTGGACAGCGTCGTCCCCTGCAAACACGTGGGAAGCGGTGGCCCGGGGTGCCTGTTTTGTGTCGCAACCAATTTGAAACCTGTCACTCGTACTCCCCAAAAGAGGCGCAAACGATACGATAATATTCGCGACCGTACAAACGGTTCCGAGCCGGAACGCCACATGGGACGCCTGGGAAGCGAGCCTGGGAACTGCAGAACAGAGGACAAGAGAAAAGAAATCAAAAAACAACACACATACACACAAAACCACAACCACATCTCTTACAGCAAGCAATCTCCAAAGACAGGCCACACGCAAACGCAGGGGGGATCGGGGGACTTAGATTTATTTATTTTTTACGACACTGGTCTTTTACACAAATTAGTCATCAGCACATTACGACAAATATTTATTGCCGCGCACGGTGCTCGGGGTTCCGGGCACGGACGATGCTCCATGCAGCTCGGAATTCAGGATCCGACATCCTTTCGCCGGTGCTGGGGCTTGGAATGTTTAGGAGCGGTCGGAAATGACGTGATAATGTCGTCCCGGGGGCCATCCCGGTGTGCATGTCGATAACCTTCGGAGCGGTGGAAGACAGGCTTCGACGCCTCGGTGGAATTTTACGAGTGACTGCATATTGAAGATCGTGTACCGTGTGCACCCAATGCGCTTCTGTTGGATCTCTAGTGGGCTTCTTCGAGAGAGTGAATAATTATCTGCATCTCACAACCCGTATCGGTCAGGAGAGTGCAGTTTTGAGAAGAATTCTGTAGTAGAAGGCTTTGGTGTGGTAAAGTAGTACTTACCACATTTAATTTAAATAATTAAGTTAATTTACAATCAAAATCCTGTAAATCCTGTATGTGTAGATCATTTCAATCAACCAAGAAATCGTTTGTTAGTAATAATATTTTATATGGTTTACTCTAAATATTGATGTTCTAATACTGTGAACGTTCAAACTGTTAATTATGACTTACAATGATACTCGTTTTTAAAGGCAACTACTAGAACAATGGCTTATCACAAAATTTGGTACTATGTTTGAAAACAATTTATCCTTTGCTTAAATGAAAATCGGTAAAGTTGAGCAGTAGCATTTACGAAAAGGTGAACCGAAATGATGATCGAAACATAAAAGTATCGATCCGAAATGTTGAGAAATAAAAATTGTAAACTTTAAGTAAGCGTAAAGATTTTGACTAGACAAACTCTTAACGCGACAATCAAAATATTGAAATGGTCCTGTATCCCAAAGCCCCAAACGCACAGAATTTAAATTCGAATCGTCACGGACATGACTATCCAATGCTTTCCGCTTGGCTCCAAAGACAATCCGCTACGGTAAGGGGCGAGGGAACGCGCCGTGGCGAGTGCGAGAGTGAAAACAGAAAGGCGCGCCATAACGCATGTCCAATCCGCCTTGCGCCTCCACTCGAGGGCTCCAAATAAAGAAAGACCGCAGTCGAGGTGAGCTTTCGAGCGACCGCACGGTCAATATTTGTCCGGTAATCGATGCGCACGGTCGCCAGCGGATCGCTCGGCGTAACGATCTTCAAACGCAACATCGGCGGAACGGTCGAAAGGTAAACGTGAGCAACGAACGCAACAGGCGGAAGAAAAAATGTATACACCGACTAGCTGAATGAGGATTCCAATTCAGCAGCTCTAAGATGCTAAACCGGGTGTTCGGTGAGTCAGGTTACCATCAACTATTTTAGGTTACTTCATTCGGATGAAAGAAAGATATTTATAGAATTTCGTTTGGATTAATAGAGTGTACTTTCACGTTCACGGTACTTCTGAGGATTTAATTACTTCTTAGAGAAGCAGAACTCATACTGATAGTTGTTTTTACTTCCACTAAGGCTCAATCCGTATAATATCATTTTTTATATTGTCTCATAGCTTATTATCACCAATTCGTCATACCATCGTATCATCTATGACATGACATATGAGACTAAATATTATTATTCGAAGTACATAGGTTGCGCTTTACACTGTTCCAACTTGTTGTTTTTGATGTTAACATCAACCTACGCCAGCCTGTATCCTTACACTTGGATCATGTTTACAAGGTGCCGCCTCTAATAGCCGTGAGAATGATAGTCGGTGCAGAGTCAACACTAACTAGCCTAAGAGGTAGCTTGTTTGCTAGTTAGAGCAAGGATCTTCACAGCATACCGCCAGCTTCTGTGTCTGTTTGCGGTTCCTCTCAGCATTAGAGGCGATAGGAAAACCCGGTTAGGTAGGACTTCCAAATATTTAATTGCCCACACACGGCTATACGATCCCTCGTTCATTATTATGGAATCCCAACAGAGGATACAGAAATAGCCGGGTAAGTAAGTGTGTTTAGCTGCATCCTCGGCCCTTGAACATACCGCAGTCCGATAGACAGTCACATGCCGTGAAGCATCGTCAAAGGATGCGACTAAGCGATCGAGCGATCCTCTTATCCTGCCTGGCTTTTAGGCGTTAGCGAAGACGCGATCAAGACAAAAAACCTAGTCCTATCCAGATAACGTTTACTTTTGCTTCCTTAAGACAAATACAGATTCTAACCAAAATTTTTGGGGATATTTTAGAATGTATCTCGTTATGGCATCAGATATGTATGCGTCCATCATAAACGAGAATGCCACCTGGCCCGGTGAAATACCACATTCGTTCCTTACTTGACACAGCTGCCAGATACATTTATTCCATGGCTCCCAGCTTGAAGTCCCTTGACTCCTGCGGTACCTTCTAAACCTCCTGGCTCGCTTATCGGCATTTTCTTTTCATGTCCAAGAAGGTGCGGCATTCCATCAATGGGCGCTCTTCTGTTGGCTTGTTGTACTTCCCACTCTCATGTAGGTCCTTCTTCAGGCCATCCTGCTGTGAGTACACTTTAAATTTCCATTCAACATTCGATCGAAGTGTCACAACAACACCTTCTGCAATAATATACCAATGCGGGTTGACTTTGACTAATATGACTTTGAAATTGACTTTCTAAAAGTGGCAGCAAGTGTGAAATGTTGGTGGTATTTTTGAAATACTCAAATCAGTGCATCTGCTCTCCATCGTTATAATCTAATCTGACTAGCGAGAATTATATCTTTCCTTCGATACACCCAAGCAGGAACACTTCTCAATGATCGGTGCCGAGTCAATAAATTACCAACTCCGCAAACGAGCGTCCCAACCGAACCCCGGCGAAACATCAATCAGAATTCGAATCCTGCTCGGTCGGACGCTCGTCCTGCTTATACCGGTGTATCCCTGCCAAAGGACATTGCTGGAGTTTAACCATCGGTAGGCGGCACAAGGCTCGAAGCACACCCGAACCCGGATCAAGACGATTCACAACCCTCGACGGTACTTGGCGTACCGGTGCCGCGCAAAGGAGAAGAGGGACAATAAAATCCAACCAACAAATAATAATAACAATAAAAAGCCCATCACGTCAACACCGGTACCCGGGAGGGGGGACGGGAAGCCCCTGGAAGGGTCGTTTAGTGGCAACAGGGTGGAAGCCCATAAGTAGCGAACGTTTAGGCGCAGAATGGTATCGGCAGCATCAGCATACCGGGCCGGCACACGGGCGCACGGGAGATGAATGGACAGAGAGAGGCAGGCAAGCAGGCAGGAACTGGCCCGCCGGACCAGCCGAGTCGGGTGAGAAAAACGGATCGGAGAATCATACGCCCGGCGCGCAGGCAAGTGATACTCGACCCAAGCAGGCATAAAAGCAAACGAAAGATAAACAAACACGAGCCTTCTTTTCGAGGGGCCGAGGCCCTGGCCACGGTTGAGCGGCGTTATAAAACTATGTGTGAGGTATTTTTGTGCCTTTTTTCTTCTCTAAATTCCTCATCTTTCCATTCCTTTTGTCTTTGCTTTCATTCCCACCCGCGCCCAGGTCCGCAGTCGCCGCTTCTGCCGTGGTTTACGTGGGTCGCCGTTTCACTAACCTGACTTCTTCAATCGGGGCCTCCGATGCGCTTCCCAAATGTTTAAACACCCTCGCACCGGAGCCAAAGAGACGTGGGGAAGCGTAAAGAAAAACGCTTTGCTCAAATAAAACAAACCATTCCGATAAGCAAGGTGGACGAGGGCATCGTTCCGGTGGCGGCCGATGGCGATCAAGCGTGGCCATCCCAGGGCTGCCGAACCGGCGGCGGCAAGCTGTCACTCGCTTCTGCGGGTTCTCCGGCGACCCGTTTCTTTGTTGTCCACTCGACACCCGGTGACAACATCTTATCTTTGCTCTTGCGAGGCGTCCGGCGGTTTACCACTCGAGGTGGCCGCGCGCGTCCCTTGGGTGGGTGGGAAAAATGGCTCACCGGACCGGGGTGGGGGAGGGCTCGGGTGGACTGGAACCGGTGACTGTTTGGACCCCGCTTTCTATCTCTACTGCGGTACAACGGCTGCGGATCGAGATGGGCAATTGTCGCCGTACTTGACGTCAAGCCGAAGTGCTCAACGACTACAAAACACACCAAACGGCACCTCGAGGCGTCAAATTGAGATTAATCGAGGAACGATCCCCACCTCTGGGCAGCGAGGATTAAAGGCGGATAGACGAATGATGAGCGTGCTGTTTTGTTGTGTCGTAAATACCCACTCAACCTAATGGAATGATCTCTAGTGCACAAAAGGATCATCATTATCTTTCCTTCTTGAATTGCTGCAGGAAGTTTGCCCATTGCCGCTGATCTCATCGGTTCTCGATAGATTTGATTGAGTATTACTTCATCGTTTTAAGCAAGAAATACTACAAAAGATGCCTGAACAGACGATCAACGGTGGGTAATTTGTTTAAAAGGTGCTGTAGTGGATACATTTCGAATTCCCATTAATAACAGTTTAAAAATCTTAAAATGGCTTTTATGTGAAGATCTTAATTTGTTATTTGTTCAAAATTAATAAAATGCTACAATTAAATCTTCAGTTCTATGATATTCTCCTAATGGCTTTTCAGACATTTTTTGCAAAAACCCGATTTTAAAATGACTTTATGTAAAGATCTTAATTTTTTATTTGTTCAAAATAAATAAAGTTACAATAAAATCTTCAGTCCTGTGATATTCTCCTGATGGATTTTCATACATGGTGAGTTTTTGAAAAAAAACTACACGTTTTACAATATTTAGAAACGATAACTAACGGATTAGTCTATTGTATCGACTTCTTTACGTCTATTGAACACTGCTTCTTGAACACTGCTTCGCCTGCTTCAACTTTCTACTACTTCTACAACTTAAACAGTATAAGTCAACTAGCAAGTCCTGTTAGATATATCGTTTAATCTAACTCTACATGAGAAGTTTTCTTTATCTTTATCTTCATTCCTTAAAAAACCCCACGCACCTCATAGTTTTAAATATTTTATGAAATTATAAACTTTGGCTTTGGCTTGCATTTGCTTTAAAGTTTGAGACAAATATCTTACGATAACTCCGCCATTGAGGTGGGACTCATCGTCATCATCATTAATAATTGCATACCGAGTAAATTTTGGTAAATACTTTATACGTATTAAATAAAACACACTTTATATTAGTTCAACATGAACTTTTACAACCATTTGCACTAAAGGGTCCACAAGAACAAAGCAAACATTTCACATAAGGTACTTCAAGTTTAACTGCATGCATAAGATAGACTCTCGGCAATATGTGTACGTTTCTTTTTGTTCTTCTGTTTCGTTCCATAAATAATGTTCCCAATCAGGCTCAGCCTTCATGTTTGACAGCGCCATTGTCAAAGTGCCGCTTGTTTTTTTCCTTCCTCGGGGACTCATCCGTTCCGAGCAGCTTGTGGATTTCCCGGAAGAATCGCCGACCATCACTTAGCTTCCTATTTGGTTTGACTTTCATCTGTTTGATGAACACTCCTTGACTTTCGCAGCGAAAGCGTAGCCTTTCAAAAAGCGACCGCAGCCGAATCGGCAGTTTGTCTGCGTGAACGGCAACAAGAGCAATCAATGACTTCCTAATTCCTGGTAATATCCTGAAATATCCCTCCAAGCCGGATCAAAGGGTCCCTCCTGGGAGATGCGGTTTCATTCATTCTCACCGGGGAAGCGGTTACTACCGAGTTGACATACGATTGGGAAAAACTCCCAGATCGATTGTCAATGGTTCGATACCTTTCTTCTATCTGGTTTTGAGACTTTTTCTGTTTTTGTTTTTCTATTGACGTTCATTTCGGTTGGCCCAGAAGTCAAAAAAGGGAAAGGCGACATTAGGCCGATTGATGTTTTGCTTCGGGGCTGAGATGGTACAAGAACAAGGAACAAGAAAATGGCACACATTCTGCAAAGCCCTAATTTTGATCGTATTGTTAAACGGTCACCCTCTCAAATCGATGTTTTCTTCCAGCAACGATAGCACCATTGCAGCCCTAATCGTCAAAAGTTGCAAGCCCATCCAGGTGTTTTCTAATAGAGAACGAGACACTACAAAACAGGCAGCTGGAAGCTTTTCGGTTCTTTTCAGAATTTCTCTGTTGGCCCTTTGGAAGACATTTCCTTACTAGAGGACGCTTGAACTGAATGGTTTGCAGCTTCCAGCGACGCCGTTCACCCGGCCAGGCCCTGTCGTAAATATTTGTAAACACGGTTGTCGCCTTGTCATCGTCGATATCGGCGCTTTCCTTAGACGTGGGTAGGCTCGATTCAAGCTTCGGGGACAATCGAGTTCGCGCTTACTTTATCGCTTCCGAGACGGACCGCGGGAGAATTCGATATTATGCTCACACGTTCACACTATTGCCAGTGAAGATTTACCATCCAGCGTTCGATTCTGACACTCCTTCAGCGAGAAGTCGACGGGAGGTTGACGACTCCGTCAGGTGTCGGCGGTTCATCGTACCATTCCCCCTTGCCGCCCGATCGGTGCCGTGTTATTAAATATTTGGATAATTTAAATAAAATAATCATAAAAGCCATGGGCTTTATTAGTAATCGCTTAGTGGGTAAATGGACACCATGAAACACGCCGTAACGAGATTCTTCGACGCTCGTGGACTCTCCGGGGTGGATCGGTAGACGGAGATGAACCGAATAGGTCCTTCTATTTTGCTTTCGTTCCTTCCTATTTTGTGTTCGTTTACTTTATTTATTCGTTTTAGTTTTCTCTTCGGCTATCGTTAAATGGAACATTGCATGGGTCGGGAGGGTAAGCACATTGGGAGAAAAGTATTATTATTGGATTTAAAAATAAAACTAATTTTTCTTTTTAATATACAATTGACGAAATATAAACATGGTTGTGTACAACTAAGAAACATAATAAAATAAGTAATAATATTATTTCTTAATTGAGGTTTCTCGAAGGACAGTTTCAGTAAAAATTAGCATGTATTCAAAATTTTCTTACCACTTTATTTGATGTAACTTTCGTGAATTTTGTTAAAAGTTTTTACCCACAGTTCCACCGGCAGTCATACGATCACGATGTTGTAAACGCTCGAGTTTTGCCTAAATCTCATTCTAATCCGCCTTTCAACTGCCATATCGTTCATCCCCCGTTCGGAGCTATAAACCGTCCAAGCCGCGCATCCTCTTAGGTACCTGTGGCGGCTCCGGGAGTCCGGCAGAGAAAAAGCAGGGGCGCCGAATCTTCAACCTGGGGCGCTGGAAAACAAGCGGCACAGATAGCGCACTAGGCACTCGATGAGAAATATAGCATTTTTTTGTTTCATGAATGGTGCACTATTAAGCATCACACGTTCGGTCGGGATCATCGCGGGGCCATTGGGTCCAAAGACCATCAAAGACCTCACCTCGGCGGGCGTTCCACCACAGTGGGCAGCATGGAGAGAAAAATGGCCCCCAATAAAACCCGAATCGCCGGTTGCCTTTGAGGTTGCGCCCGATTTAGTGGCACCTGCAGGGAGAGTTCCCTATCCTTTCATTCTTTTTTGTGAGCTTCTAAATTGATTTAAATTGCGACGTCGTGCCGGAGGCTTGTTAGAAAATGGTTCTTGTTAACACATTAGATCCCAGTCCAGGACGGTTCGTGTCCCTGGGGTTGGTGCGGTGTTTCCTTTTTCGTCGAGCAAGTTGGAACGGATATGTAGGATATTACTGTAGGCGGTTTCGTCTACACAATTAGCATTGACCATTGTTTGTGGTCTAGTTCGTGGACACAACCTGGCACAAATGTTTCCGACTGCACAAAACCAACCGTCGGCGTGTCGGCGAAAAAGATAAATAAAACAAACATCCTATGACCCGATGCAGAGAAGTAAAGAGACTGGTACACTGAAACATCTGAACATCGCAATAAAACCATAAACTATTGAGAAAACCGCACAGGAAACGTGGAAGCCTTATCGAGCACCTTCCTGCCCGGTCGCAGGCAGGAATGGCAGTCCTAAAATGACAATATTTACCCCCAATTAGCCCACACCCTGCACCGGTGGTCCGTGATCGGTCGCCATGTGAGTTTGCGAAACGCTCCGGTTGGGCCGGTTCATCATAGATGGGTTTTTTTTGTACCGATTTTTCTAGAGCCTTGCCAGGATACCTGCGGTTTTCCTGCGGTGCAAATCCCTTTTTTAAACGCAAGCACACTGCCGCCAGGGGAAGCTGGTAGGCAGGACTTCACCATTGGGCTTTGGTATGCTTCGGTTTTGGCCCAAAACGGTCACATAAACAGAGCAAAGCACATCACAAAATTAAAACAAGACAAAGGAAAGAACACACCGAACACGGTATCAAACATCGACCCCGGCAGCGTGATCCCCGACCGTCCCGGGAGTGGACATCCACAAAAGGTGAAACCCTGACAGGACCACCACGAAGCCAGGATGCAGGACGACGGTTTTGCGTGCGCCCGGTTCCCTTTGACGGATTTGCCGACCATTGGTTTCACCATTTTGCCGACCCGGGTGCTCCGATTGACGTGGCGTCTATTTTGACACATTTCCCGGCTCGCTGGATGCCAACAATGACGGCGGAGGCACAACAGCATGTTGGCGCAGGTTTGGCAAAGGATCAATCGCGTCTGTTTAAATTACTCCTCTGGCTTATCGTGTTTCAGTACTCCCGTTTTATAGCACAATGAACCGTTTTCCTTCTTTATCGTTCGGGTTCATTCTATCTCTCTATCTCACTCTATCTCTTTTCTTCTCTCCCTTTCTTGTCTTTTCGTACGCAGCAAACTAACCGACTGACCGGAACTTGAAACCCCGCAGGTTGGGAATCATGTTCGACAGGGATTGAAGGGGAAAGGAAACCAAGTATCAATGTTTTGACACATTGGCTCTTCTGATGGAAATGACATGCTTTGGCGATTCACATGAAACAATCGTTAGAACAATAATGGTAGTACGATCGGAATACAGTGCTTGGTTATGAATAACAGTGTTAGAAAACACTCGTTATTGATTCTCTGCTACTAAACATCCCTAAGAAACTGTGCCATGTATTCAACTACTCTCATTAATTTCTTAACAGCAATCAGAACAGTTCTGATTTGGGTGGGTAATTAATTTTAAGGGATCGATTGGAAAATAGGTTATCAAAGAAAATTCGAATACAACACACTTGGCAGTTAAAAAAAACAAAATTATTGTTAGATAGTTTAATTGATTTATTTATTATAACAGTTAACTCAACAGACCTTCGATAATGTTGGGAAGAAATATCAAACTGTCAGGACACGGAGCAGAAACACCCTGCCCGTACCATTCAAAGACGGCACTAAGGGCGCCAATGGTAAATCAAAATGGAATACCGGAGTCCGCATTTCGCAACATCAATAACATGCGAATCATCAACAGCACGTTTGAGCATTTCCTCTGCTAAAAAAAAGAAATGGTGCCAACCGCCAGCGGAAAGCAAACCTGGTTCGGGGATTTTTGTTTTTCGAGTCGACACTGGTTTCACGGGCCCCTCAAAAGAAAATAACCTCACTGATTTCAGTACACAGGGTGTGAGGGAAGAGCAGAAGAAGCCGCCTGAAGCCTCCGAAAATCAATTACCTTATTAAAGACTGGGAAACCGTTCCCGGATTGTGTGGAAGAAACAAACCAGAAAACCCAACGCATGTCCCAGCTCGTTTTCGCTGGTGATGAGCGAAAGAGATAGCAAACATCGGGTCCTCCGATCGATGGCTAATGTTGAGCCGATCCAGAAGTCAAGGGTTTCGGTGGACGGCGCAAGAGGGGAACCGAACGAAACCAGGTAATAATCAGTTAAGGAGCCAACTTTTGGGGTGTGAGATTTCAGACCGAACAGAACGGAACTTTAAGCCCTTGGGGCAGAGTGAGCTCGAGGGGAAGGATGCGAGACAGGGAGAATGTGTATAAAAGCGTTTGAGATAACTAACCGCATCGAAGCCAATTCTAAAGTTCATAAATAAAACACCTTAAAAGCCGTTGCCAAGAATGTTTCCCATCCGGACTGCAGCCAGCACAAACTCCGTCGGGCCAACGGCTGGGGACTTGTTTCTGCATGCGAAACGACAAATGAGGTCGACCGCCACCGAGTCACGATGAGCACCCCAAAAGTCGCCGAAGGTCCTGCAAATTTCCTCTGCTAGCAAGGAAGCCCCGGTACGATAGCCCAAAATCGTCATCAACATCTCCACCTCCGGCAGCCAAACATCGGTAACGGTTGCTTGAGTTGAAGCGGGATAAAAATTCGCCAGAAACGAATCTCAAATCCATCGGTTGAACCCGACTACGGTCTCTAGACGGAGCGCGTTCGCATTCCAGGGCGCGGATCCTGCACCCAAAAGCCGGTACCGACCGAAGTGTCCGGTCGGCCGGTATCTCTGCGCTGATCGGAGAGAAGCTGCAAGTTCTCATGGACCTGCGCCTGGTTCTTTCGCTTCGTAGCGATGTGTGAAACGAAAAGTTTGGAGGGCACATTGGTTGCTTCAAGCGTAGGAAATTTTATTCTCATCGAATCTCGGAGTAGGCAACGTTGGTAACCACGTGTTGTTGGTGACTTTTGGATAATTTTTGTGGGTAAAAGAGTAAATGAGGCCCCGGCCGCCATGTTTTCGATCGTGGCTACACCTCTTGTGGACGTTTAAACTGAATGTATGCAATTGGTGATACATTAATTCGTTAAATTCAACCTACGAGTATTTGAACCGTAGTGTGTACCGTTAATTTCGGCTACGCAATCAACCTAGGGGTGCGGTATGAGGGGGGCCCACGGGCCCCCCTTATTTCTCAAAACTATAACAAACTCTCTTTTTCGGTAGACCTAGCGCAGTCCGCTCGCTGCGCTCGCTGCGGGCGCGCCGCCGTTTCCAAATCATTTCTTCGGCTAAACTCATTGTTTCATGCTGTCCATCATGTGTGGTATAGTTTACTTATTAGTAACTAAACATGTAAAAGTATATTGACCCGCATTCAACCTCCACTACGTGATTAGTTTAAACCGGTATGGTCTTTTAAGCGAACCGTTAGCGTTCAAAAATTCGATTCGAATGCATGTGTCGCGCTTTGCATAGCTTCAGGCGCTAAATGTGAACCAGCAGGAAGAGGAGAATCTAGCCCGGGGCCTCATTTACTCTTTTACCTTTTTGTGCAACTACAAAACTTTTCCCATCTTTCTTAATTATTTATATTCGCTTTTTTATTTTTATTTGTAAATGTGTTAATCTATACTTAAAGTTTTCTTTCCTACAGGTGTGATAAGCTAATAATAAATGGCGTGAAAAATGTTTCACTTCGCCAAAGCCCACCCACAAGTCGTGAACCAGTTTCAATCGCAACCATTCAACACCTTTTCTTTTCGGCTTCAAGCCCGACCCGGTAAGAGTCCTTAGCACCAACTTATCACCCTCCATATCCGGTGCCGGTCCTAACAAACGAAAGGCGATAAAAAGCAGACCAATTAGCGGTCGGTAGATTTGTGGTGGGCCTCAGGAGTCGCTAATTGTGCGCGCTCGTTCGTCAGCGACATCGATCACGTGTCAACTCGTGCAGGATCATGGCGATGCACTTTTCGATTCACCCACGCATGTCGCTGCCATCGTCCGCCAAACGGTGCGGTGGTGTATCATTTAGCATGTTCCCCCACCGTTCACTGCCTCCTGCTTCGTTTTTCCCTTGCATCCACTGCCAGCGCTTCCCAGCATCTCCTGCCGCATCCCCACGCACCATCTTTATCAATCGTCTCCCGCGCGCAACCCATTTGTCCGACCCCGTTGTGCATGTAAACGGAATAGGGACGCTTCCCTACGCGGATACTGTTCAGGTCATTTTTATATTATTATTATTATTACCCTGGTTTTGTTTTGCTCCCTTGTAAGGGTGTTTGTGTTTAGTACCTTTTTAACTTGCTTTCGTTCTTTTTACTGTGTTGTGTAGTTTGTTGCTTGTCTGTTGTTGCCGTTCCCAGTCGCCTCGGCCCCTTTTACACCTAACTGCCGACTTCCCCCCCCCCCCATGCCCCCTTTGCTTGCCCTTGTCCATAGCCGTGCGCTGTTGTTGTTTATGTTGATCTTCGCCTTCATTCACTGGCCCTTTCCGCCCCCGGGACGTGAGACGTCCGGTGCAAAACCGCGCTGCCGGTTCCCGCTGTTTCATGTCATGCCCATTCTTCATTCACCGCTTCACACAACACACTAATATTCAATTTAAAATATTTTGAAAGCAGACGAAGGGCAAGACGAGCAAGCTACCAAACAACCGGCATGCGAGAGAAGGATCGGGAGGATCGTGCAGGGTGTGGGTGGGAAAAGGATAAACAGGGACTGTTCCCGACATTCCACCCTTCTGTTGCAATGTGGTGGCACATACATAATGTTGGCCCACACACAAACACACAGGTGTGTCCCGGAAGATCGGTCAGTTGGGTCGGCTAGGAGCGCAGGAGGAAAGTATAAGCATGTGTGTGTGTGTGCGTAGGGGGAAAGTGGTGGCGTGAGAAGTGATGCGCGGTAAGTGAGCAGCAAGAGATGATCAAAAAAGAGCAAGAAAAAAGGCGAAAGAAAAAACATGCGGTATAAATCTAGGGTTTCCCGGGGGGCACCGGAATGCGGGATGATCGAGAACGAAGGAGCGAAAGGGAGGAAGCATAAAGGCAACTACGAAAAAAACGTGACACCTCGGCAAGGTGGAAAGAGGAGAGCGTGCTGCAGTGAGATCAGGGAAACAACGAAATAAAATAAAAAAAGGAAGCATTAAACGAGAGAAAGATCGAAGAACAACAAAAAACAGCCTCCGGAGCCGAAACCTAACCGAACGAAGACGGCGGCAATCGCGATCGCGACCCACGACTGACAGGACCACACACATACAGGCACGCGCGAAACCGGCTTCACTTCGCACCGCGCGCCGCGCTCTATCAACCCAGCAGGGAAGGGCAGTGGAGTGGCTGAGGCTGCCGGAGAAGAGAATGGGGAAGGGGAAGGAGAGCGGCCAAAGGAACGGAACGGACAACGGCCGAGAGCCCGTTTAGGAGGTGATGACGATCGGACGGGCCCAGTTAACGATCATGGGAAATGTGCAATGATTATGGGATTTCGACCGTTTCTTCGTCGCTCTGCGTTTCCTTCGATCCGTTCCACCCTTGTCCCTACTGCCCCCGTACAAGCCACACATTGGAAAGGGGTGGTTGGGGGCGCACTGTCACTGTGTGTGAGACCTGTATCCGATCTTTTAGGAGCAGAAAGTAACCGAAAAACCAGTGCATGAGGGAGGCTGTGGGCATCCCATCTCCATTCACCCCCAACATGCCAGCAATCTTCTTCTTCCTCCTACGCAAGTAGGGGGTGTGTTAGAGGCATGCATGAAGCATGGATTGTGTTCTCGGAGGGGTTCCGATGGTTTGAGGCGCTGGGGAAGGTCGTTGAGCAAAGTGAGTAGAGAAATTGGTAACCCTTTTTCTCCCTGCTGCTGTTCGAAAAAAATAAGCATTCGATTTTCGTACAAACCCATTAGAGAATGTGTTCCAACACCTTCGCCACTACATAGTCAGTGTTCCCTAAAGATAGCGGGCGAAATGTGCCGCATTTTGATCACTGGGATCGACACTGGACCCAAACAGTTCTTTCCTACAGAGAACGTTTTAAATATTCTGATATGTTTATGGGTTTATTAAGACGTACTTTGGTATGTTTGGTAAAAAGTTTATTATATAAATATAATTTAACTAGTTCTGGCAGAAAATAATAAAACTGTAGTGGTTACCTAGTACAGGATAAATTGGGAAACATATCGTCTTTGTTATTTCTTCAAATTAGCGAAAAGTCGGTTCAAAATAGAAGACGAACTAAAAAATATCAACTCCCACCCGGTGGGTGTTTTCTAAACAATTCATAAATATTCTTTCTAAACAGAATATGTGTTCATTGCGTAGAGATATTTAAGTAATCTGAAACATTCCTGAATACTTTGAACCCTGTACAATACACCAATTAAGCAAATCCTTGTACAATAGACTCAACTTTATTTAATAGCTCCGATTGTCCTTATGGCTTTTATTTAAATAGAAAGAGCTTTGGTCAAGAAAACTCTGAAATGTCTCCCTAATGGTGTTATTTTAAGATATGTTATGATTTCTAAAATGTAGAACCTATCCAAAGAAAGGCATTTTTTCGTACCGGCCGTATTAGCAAATACCCTTGCGCTCATGAATCTTATTCTAACCGACGCAGCCGTACGGCTTTCCCGAAACCCCAAATGTAGAAGTTTTTTTTATAAACTTGTTCCTTGAGAAAGATAGAAACTATTTTTTCTTGGATTTATGTTTTCATTCATCGGTGGAAAGGTTTTTGTTTGCTGCTACTAGTACTACATAATTGAAAAATGTTCACAATATAACGTCCGAAAACCTTTTTTTGGTGGCGAATTTTTTTATTGAATCATTAGAGAATATTTAAATTGTACATTTTTATCTATGCTTTAATCATCATCATCTATGGTTTCATAGTTTTAGATAAAATAAATTTAAATTGAACCGAAATATTTCATCAAACTTATCGTGAAACGAAATATTTCTAGAAACCCGTGTAAACACGCCTTTAGCGTTTACAGTTCAGGAGTCGGATACTCCGTATGAAACGTCAACTGTTTTTGTTGTGTTTTGTTGTTCGCCGTCTTGGTACTGTTCGGTTTTCGCAATGATACTTACTGAAAAATTGCGATAGAAAACTAGTTAGAGTGGTATTTTTCGTTTCTACTCAACATAGTAAAAATGGGTAACAATGGGAACCTGTCCAAGGCGGAACTGTTTATTCAAAGCCTCAACGCGAACAATGCGAAGAAACTTGCATTCGCCATGGTGCTTGGTTTCGTGGTGTACCATGCATTTCTCCACTTACGCTACGGTCCGGTTCTGGCAATTATGGTTTATCCAATGTTTGCATACTAACTATCCAACGTAAAATTACAGGTTCTGACTCATGCAAGTGGCTACTAAGTGACGGCAGGTTCAAGGGTGACAAGGAGTGGCAACCGTATGGATGTATGCTTCATAAGTACACCGAAACGTAAGTATAGATTCTATCATCCTAGAAACGAGAATGTGCCGAATGAATATAGGGGACTGCCTGTGCTTGTGCTTCTTCAACAGTGATACTCGAAAATGTCTCCGATATCTTGCCTTTTGGGGCAACCAGAACCATTTCGTACTTATCGGCGACGAGCGGCTGCGGACGCTATCGCTGGAATTTATCGATTACCTAAGGTCTAGTGAGACGGAAAACATTTCCAAACAATCGTCGTCTAAAAACACGGAAGACCTCCAGTTTACCGACTATAAATTGCGATTGCGCGTGGAATATATCTACGCGAATGAGGTGTCCAAAAATCTTATCGATGAGTTTATGAAATGGGAACATGAGGAGGATCCACCGAGCTTAATAATCGCAAGCTGCACCTATCCCACCTTTCAACGAGGCAACGTGACGGAGGAAATTCAAAAAGCGTACGAGAAAAATCTTACACGATTGGTTAAGCCCATCGATCGATTACATGCGAAAAAAACGAAAATCATTTGGAAGCTACAAGATCCCGTTGATCAGGAGACTTCTGCGGAGGAATGGAAGAATGTGCACAACGAGGATGTCGATCGTATTAATCTGGCGGCCAGCAACATTCTGCGCTACTCGGAGGCAAAAATATGGTCATCCTCGAATATGATTGCTTCCGGGTTGGTCGATGAGTTTGCCGATGGCCAGCAGCTAAGCTCGTTGACACTGAAGCACGACGTTCAGATTCTTTTGAACATGTACTGCAATGACTATATGAACTACAACGATGGAACGTGCTGTAGTAGTGCTGAACCGTATACAATTATACAGGTTACAACGTATGCTTTCCTTGCTGTATGGTATGTTTGCTTCTCCTTTTTGTTAAACCGATCCGTGAAAAGTCATTCATTTTCCTTTTCAGTACCACCATTGCTGTCGCCATCTATGTACGAAAATGGATGGTAAAATGCCGAGGCATTCACGCTTACGCCCCGCTCAACCAACCCACCGATACCCAATCGCCAATATCGGCGTTGGCCTCTCTCGCCATCATCATGACGTACTTCTACTTGTGCGATCGCACCAACTTTTTCATGAAAGAGAACAAATATTACTCGGAGTTTAGCTTCTGGATACCTGTCGGCTATGTGTTCGCGCTCGGACTGTTCTTCACCGAGGATAGCAAGCTGACGAAGGTACTCCACCGGGACCAGACGGATGAGCTGAAGGGTTGGATGCAGATCGTAATACTAATCTACTACATGACCGGTGCCTCCCACATACTGCCCATCTACATGCACATCAAGGTGCTGATCAGCGGCTTCCTGTTTCTGTCCGGTTACGCGCATTTTACTTACTGGTGGCAAACCGGAAATACCGGCCTGGTGCGCTTTCTAAACGTAATGTTCCGGGTGAATTTTCTCACCGTCATTCTTTGCCTATGCATGAATCGACCGTATCAGTTCTACTTCTTCGTGCCACTCCTTTCGTTCTGGTACTGCATCATGTACATGATGCTTTTGCTGCCACCAAAGTTCTCCTCCCAAAGCACCGAAGCAAACCCGTACCAGTATCTTTACCTGGTGGTGAAGTTCGTGACGATGCTCGCAACAATCACCGTGCTGTACATGAGTGAGGTGTTTTTCGAACGCATCTTCGTCACGCGACCCTGGAAGGCACTGTTTGTGACTACCGATGACGACATCCATGAGTGGTGGTACCGTTGGAAGCTCGATCGATATACGATTACGTACGGAATGGTGTTTGCGGCGATTTTCCAAATTTCCCAACGCTTCGCAGTGGTGGACGATAACAACCACGGTAACCTTTTCTCGAAACGAATCTCACTAACCTCCACGCTAGCGGCCATTAGCGGTATCGGATGTTACACCGCGTGGACATTCTTCTGCCGCAACCGGCAAGACTGTGAGGAGGTTCATTCGTACGTGGTTTTCATCCCAATTGTAGGCTACATTTTGTTGCGAAACATTTCTGGCATCTTGCGCACCCGCTACTCAACCTTCTTCGCCTGGTTCGGGAAGATCTCGTTGGAACTGTTTCTCTGTCAGTATCACATCTGGCTGGCAGCCGACCGGAACGGGGTATTGGTATTGTTACCCGGATTTCCAACGCTTAACGTACTGATAACATCGTTTATTTTCGTTTGTGTCTCTCACGAAATTCATCGCGTTACGTCCGTACTCCTCCCGTATGCGGTACCGAATGATTGGAAGTTAGCTTTAAGAAATATAATTTTCTTCATGATTTTGCTGATTCCGTTGGGGCGATACGATGGTATGTTTTAAAACAAACAAACCATACATGTTTGTTGTAATTCTTAACAAAGCCTAATCCAGCGCACACCAAACAAAATGTAGTTACGGTATACTTAAATTAGGAATAAAGGAAACACGCTTCTATATTTGCTTCTGTTAGTTGCTAGTTTGTGCATTAAAATTGATTTATTTCATACTTATATTTCATACGGTCCGTTGACTAGTTCAGCTGTCTCCCATCTCGAGTTTCTCGGATGGAATTTCGTCGTTGATAACATAGCTCGTATAGACGTCGTAGCCGAGCGAGATGGTGTTATCGTACAGCACACGATATTTGGTGGGCAGAAAGTAAAAATTGACGATCTGTGCTGGAGGCCACACGACCCATTCTGCCGTATACAACCGAATGAACTTTTCCCGCACCTCGTGACTCATCTCCTCCCACGAGGAACGCTTCAGGGCGGCCAGCGTGGCGAAGAACAAGAATATCACAATTGGCGAGGCAACCGTTTGATCGATAAGCACCTTCTTTAGTACCAGCCCCACGGTACGTCCGGGAAATCGTCGGTCCATGAAGTTGTACCAGCTGTGGCAGAACACACCCACCGTCATCCCGGAGATGGACATAAAGCGGGTCCGCTGGCGGTCCCAAGCGGCCAGCTGATCGGTGTAGATTTCATAGTGCTGCTCGATTATATCACCGACACCGGACAAGCTGACCGATATGCCTACATTTGTCAGTAGGAGGTACTTTTTGCTGAACGCGGTCTTGGTAATTGTACGGAACCACTTTGCTAGTCTGATCATTTGTTAGCACTCTCCTGCGTGGCCCGTGATGCTATAGTATGGCCATTGTTCTCTAATTATATAAAGTGTTCTTTCGACCCGCCATAAATATATCTACCTCATCATAACAAAAACGAGATCAAAATAAACGCGGAGAGCACGTGAGGACCAGCGTGTTGTCAATTGACAATTTTTAATTTGAATTCAAGTTTGATGTATGCTACAAATAAAGCGTTAGTTGTCAATAAAAACTAGACGGATATGTACCGGACATAAGTTACATCATCTTAAATTATTTATAATTTAACACATCTTTTGTTTCAATGCCATATTTATATTGGAATGCTGCAAAAAATACGTTTTCTTTAGATCGTACACCTCTTCGAACTATTAAGTGTGAGACGTAAACGCAGCGATGTTAACATCCGCTGTGCTGTGTCAACAGAGCAGCTTTCGATAAATATTTTAACGTCAGTGGATTTAGCGGGAACTTATGTAAATATTTGTTCACCAAGTGTCTTCATTCAGGAAAAATTAATGTAATTTTGGTCAACATGAGTACTAAAACCAATATAAGCTTAAAAAATAAATTTGATCGGGTTGTCGTCCTGGTAAGCGCTACGCTTCAGGTGTAAGCGCTACGCTTCAGGTGTAAACTACCTGAAATACGAATAATACCCAAGGCTCCTTTCTTCCCATTTGTTAAAGGTGGATATGGATTGTTTCTACTGCCAAGTGGAAGAAAAATTGACCCCCGAAATCAAGGGAAAACCAATCGCCGTGGTTCAGTACAACCCGTGGCAGGGAGGAGGGTGTGTTGAATGCTATTTTTGATGCAAATAGACAAAGTACAACATGTTTTCCTAACCAGAATCATTGCAGTTAACTACCCAGCACGAGCCAAAGGAGTAACACGACACATGCGAGGCGACGAAGCAAAGCAACACTGCCCAGAAATCGAATTACCTCAAGTTCCGCAGGTTCGCGGCAAAGCTGATCTTACTAGGTACCGCGAAGCAGGCAAGGAAGTTGCCGAGGTTCTGAAATGCTTTACACCCCTCCTGGAACGTGCGAGTATCGACGAAGCCTATCTTGACATAACCGAACGGGTGCTTGTTAGAATACGTGAAATGAATGAGGGAAAATTTCAGCTACTTCCGGACAAATTGGTCAACACGTTTGTCGTTGGGTATGAAAATATCGGCGAATTTGTAAAGAAACTTTCCAACAACTCAGACGACCAGAGCTCTGACAAGTTAGAGTACAAGAAAAGTGACATCAAGCTGCTTGTGGGTGCATCGATCGTGAACGAGATACGTGCTGCTGTGAAGGAAAAAACTGGCTACGAGTGTTCGGCAGGAATTGCGCATAACAAAATCCTTGCCAAACTCACTGCCGGGTTTCACAAACCGAACAAACAAACCATCCTACCGATCGATAGCATACCGAAGCTGTATGAAACGTTGCCGGTGAAAAAGGTGAAAGGTTTAGGCGGTAAGCTAGGTGAACAGGTATGCGAAGTGCTGAAGATAAAGTTTATGTCGGAGCTGGAACAATTCCCGGAGAGTTTGCTTCAGCAGCACTTCGAGGAGCGAATGGGTAGTTGGATGTATCTGATGGCACGTGGCATCGATCTGGAAGCTGTAACGGCAAAGTTTCACTCGAAAAGTATCGGTTGCTGTAAACGTTTTCCGGGTAAGAATGCCATCACCGGGTTGGCCACGTTGACTCACTGGTTGAGTGAACTGGCCACGGAAGTTGCGGAGAGGCTTGAGAAAGACTTGGATGAAAATAATCGTACAGCCAAGCTTCTAACAGTCAGTTACTGCCAACAGATCGACGATGTGGATGTTTCCAGCACAAGGAGTATTCCATTGGTGGCATATGAAATCGAACGAATAGCTACCGATGCGTTGGAAGCAATCAAAAGAAACACGGACCGATTTCTAAAGACAAACTCCACGACAGTGTTAAACAATGCGATCAAATTTCTTGGACTTAGTGCGGGAAAATTTGAATCCAACGGGGCCACCAAAGGTGGAGGAATAAAGGAAATGTTTCAAAGTTACTCTGCCAAGGGAGCCACTGCTGAAGAAGGACCCAGCGGAATGGGACGACGAAAGAGTAGCACCGAACCTGCAATGCTGGAGGTTCTTGATGCGGCACCTTCTGCAACTGGGACGAGCGAAAAGATAAAACCTAAAAAAGACATAAAGCATTTCCTTCAGCAGCAATGTAAAGGTGCAATTGCAGTCTGTGAGGATGAACCAAAGCTTCCTCATTCTGAAGGGGAAACCCAAGACACCAAACCTGTTTCCTCTGCCACTAAAGTACAATATTCCGACCCTTTGGCTGAAACAGTGAAACCGAAAAAAGATATTAAGCACTTCCTTCAGCAGCAATCTACTGCTGCAAAAAAATCTGCTAGTGAAGATAGTCAACAACTTAAAACTGAAACGGTTGAAGAAAAAGCTGCAAATCCAGATCCTGATCAGATGAAACCGGAGGGAGGTTACAAAAGTGTTCTTCATCAGAGTACCGCTAAATCAAAAGATCACAACATTATCGAGTTAAAATCCATACATAACGTAGTGGAGACCAACTCGACCAATCATTCTAAAAGAGAGGAAACCCCGACTTCGGCAACATATAATGGAAATATTGAACCAGATAAGAATCAACCTGTTACGGAAACCAAGAGAGACGAAACGTTGGAAAACTCATCATCTACTGCAGAAGCTAAACCACAACCAAACTACAAAGAAACATACGCTGAATTCAACTTCATTCCACCCGTAGAACCAGCCATAGTCACCGTTGATTGTCAGCAGTGCGGTTCAAAAATCCCTGAAAACGAATACATATCTCACCAGGATTTTCATTTCGCCTTATCGTTGAGCCAGCAACAACGAGATGAGTTTAGAAACGGCTTGAAATCCAAACTTGCCGCCGGCACTAATGCTGCTGCTGCGAAGGGTACGAAATCTCCAATTCCAGCAAAGAGGCCGTCTAAAACTCCTTCCGGTCCAGCGACGCATTCATCGAGCTCGGGTGTGTCAATCGAACGATTCCTATCGAAAACACGAAGCATCGATGAAGGCCCAATCATCGCGAGTACAAGCGAAACAGAGACCCATAGTAGGTGTCCGGAGTGCGGTAAGATGATCGCCTTGCTGGCAATTTCAGAACATCAGGATTATCACGTTGCTAAACGGTTGCAGCAGGAACTGCATCGTCTCGAAGCGCCAGCACAACCACAGACTGGTGATACTGCCAGCACAAAGAGGAAGCGACCCAGTACGGCGGTGGAAGAAATAATGTTGCCGGCGAAACAAAAGGTCAAACCGGTGTCATCTTATTTTTCCAAATTGTAAAACGCGTCTTTTAGGTTGAAATTGTGCAAACATTGGTATGTTAAATTATTTTTTTTTTATTTTCCTGTCAATAACTACAGATTCATCCGAACATTTTTTTTACCATCGTGTTGTAGTTACTGTCGTCCTGCTGTCGAACTTGAATAATTTGTTTGTGAAGCGCCACACACTCTTTGCTGCTGGCATAATCTATTTTCTGTAACGTGGCAATCGCTTCCGGAAACTGTTTCAGCATGTAATGGGCCAACGCTTTCCGATACGTCGCCTTCGTAGAAGGAATCTCCTGAGCATTGGTGTACTGCAACACGTGTGGGACTTCATCGTACCGGTTCTGCTTAATCAAGCAGGCAGAGATATTGAGATACAGCGTTTCGAGTAGCGATCGTACTTCTTCTTTTGAGCCGGTTGCCTCGGGCTCCTCGGTAACAGACCAAGACAGGAGACACTTGACGGCACGATTGAAGTATGCATGGGCAAACAGTGGATACTTGGGAAACATCTTTACACCGTTTTCCTTGTAGCGTTTAACAAGCTCCAGCATCTCGGTAAAGCTCAGCTGATAGTAATATTTGTGGTCGTCGATACGCAGCAATTTCATGGTAAAAGAAACTTCGTTCGTCTTTGTTTCTATCGTGCATCTACTTTCTTCGTTTGTCAGCATTTGTTGAAGTAACAGTTCTACATAGCAATCAATCGGTGTAATGGCTGTACCGATCGTTAACCACTGTTCTTCCGTGTTGGCATTAAGATAATTTGATACATGTGATCCAACGTGGCTGACGTCTCGGATGATAACTTGGCAACGGCACAACTCCGATGGTTTCTCCAGCGATGTGTAGTGAAAGGATAGCCGCTCTTTTCGAAGCCCTTTGGTGCGATTTTCGTACACTGCTGGAACTAGACTATCATCTCCAGCAGATGCTGACAGCACTGCTTGCGACTCCTTTTCCATAGCGAATCGGCAACCGGTTCTCTGTAGACCAACGGATTAACCTCTGCCAGGTCGGCCTGATTTTCAGTTTTCAGATAAAAACGCCGCACGTATATTGGAGGCTTTTGCTCCGATAGCACCGAATAAAGTATTCCTTGAGCACCTTCCTCGGGTGTTTTAATGAGGAAAATTCTCAACGGTTTTTGCAGATAGAATAGCAAAGGATTCGCTAGCGGTGGGAAGTTTCGATAGATTGGTGTTTCTACGTTCCCCGGATCAACGCAATGAACCGAAACTACGTTCGAAGTGGTCGCAAGAAGATGGGATAAGCGGTAGGAAAACTGTACGAGACAAAATTTGCTATACTGATATGCCTTGAATCGGTTGGCACCGGAATCTTCAAACAAGCCACCGCAAAAACTATCGCCTGCCGGTATTTCGGATACAGAACGGTGCGCTTGTGAAACAACGTTCACTATCCGGCTGTCCGTTTTGTTTTGTCTCAGCAAAGGGAGCAGCCGTATGGTGAGTAAAAAGTGGGACAAATAGTCCACTTGGTACGTGTACTCTAGGTTATCTTCCGTGAGACTTGGCGGTGCATAAAACACGCCGGCGTTATTAATTAACGCGTAAAGTGGTTTTCCTATTTCACGTACGCTTTCGCTGAACTGCACTACGCTGGCAAGCGACTCCAATCGAAGCTCCAATACGTTGATTGTGGCAGCAGGATTCTCCAGGAGCAGCTGATAGCAAAGTGCCTGTCCTACTTCTAAACGGCGCGTTCCAATTACGAGATGACATCCACGACTAACTAGGTCGTTCAGCGTCGCAAGTCCAATACCGGAATTTGCTCCAGTCAGAACGATCAACTCGTTGTTCTGGAAAATTCGTTTGCTTGTGTATCTTCGGCCAATAAAGTACCACCTGTGAAACACAGTAATCGTGATGAGCAACTCTTATCGACTGGATTGTCCAAAGCAACTGGATGTGTTAAACATTTACCGCACAAAATACGAAATCGATCCTAAACCCACCAAAATGCAACACTTTCTCATGAACCCCATTGCTATCACCTTTCAGTACAATCTCGCTTCATGGAACTGCGCAAAGAACATCAGAGGAGGGTTCGGTGAATTTTATCTCTACGAAAATCTGTGCTTATTTACCTTAGCGTTAAAAAGCTGCCTGAAATTTCCTTCCTTTTATTTGCTTTTTCAAGATGTGGTTTATTTGAAAACTGATAGGAGAAATGCGAGACAAAATCAGAATCCACAACCTTTTGACATTTCTGCGTTCTAAAAAAATACCGGTGTTGGTGTTTTGTTTTTGTGTACAAAAAAACAATCGTAAATATGTATAGATTAATCATTGCTGATTATATTTAGTGAGTTTTTTGAACTGTTAAAACTGTAAATTACTCCCAAATTCGATAGGCCTAAGCAGAACTTTAAATTTCGTTTTTAACTTTATTTTATTTTAATCGTATATTTACCTTGGTATATCGTTCTAATCAATACGAAAAACATAATCATCTGAATAAATACTGTAATAGTATGACGAAGGCACTTTTAATAATGTTTTTATAAGTTTGCTTTGATAATATGGCTAATTAAAACATCTTTTATTTTGTTTCTGAATTAAAATCAAACAGAATTGCACAATCGATGCTTGGCAGTTTATAACCGCTGAATATAAACCAAAGAGAACATAAACAAACATATTGCCATCACAAGGCATCCGTCAACCATAGATTGCCATGCGTCTGGTAGTTTAATTTCGTTTAGTTTCCTATCGTTACTGGAGAAATGCACGATTTGAAGATTTACCCCACTTTTACCGCAGTTGGTATCAAAGATCGGGTGGTCCTCCTATCTAACAACGGAGAAAGGTTGCATGAAATTGTTATCAGCCCAAACATCCCAGCAGAGCCGGCCAAATCGAAAGATGGGCAAAATGGAAACGAACCTCAGCAGCCGGCTCATGTTGTAACGCTCGAGTACTGCCTAGTTTCGGAAGTGTTAGCCGTTTCATTGAACGACAAAACGCTACAGAGTTATCGTCTTAAAGAAAATGAAGGAGAACTTTTGAGCGAGCCATTAGGAGACCGCATTCAAGCAACACGCACTATCGTCTGCATGAAATTTGCTCCGAAACACGGAGTCTTGTTTGGTTGCGATAAAAGTGACTGCTTTGAGTTTGATCCTTACGGCAAAGCGGAAAAGCAACCGAAGTGGATTATGGGCCATATGAGTCAAATACTGGATATGGCGGTCAGCGAAGATGAACGGTAATAAGCTCAATTCTGTACTTTACCGGACATAAAATAAATGTTCGCTTTTCTTTTAGCTACATAATAACATGCGATCGTGATGAAAAGATAAAAGTTACCTCATACCCGGACTGTCACAATATTGTAGGATACTGTCTGGGACACCATGAATATGTGGGTGGTCTAGAACTACTCTCCCAGCAAACACTACTTTCGTTGTCTGGTGATAAAACACTACGCTTATGGAATTATACTGAGGGAAAGGAAATTACTTGTCACAATTTGGACGATCCCGCAGTCGGTGTTGCACTTCAACCGTTAAAAGATACCAGTGGAGCACTGTGCGCCGTTAGGAGCCTCGTGGCAAATAAAATCGAAATTGCACACATTCAGCTAGATGATTCGGAAAAGAAGTGTGTTCCATGTGAAACATTGTCGTTGGATGCCGGTTTGGCTATAGTGCAGGCGGCCCTTAATCCATCCCTTGAACTGGTCGTTCTTGCAATCGATAAAGAAAGCAAAGCCGTTAAATTCCTGGTTTACACTTTCGATGCAACCAAACGGTGTTTTGCCGAATGTACCGATCATGTCTTGCAGAAAAAATTGCAGAATCATTTCGAAGGGAGTAAAATAGAACAGCTTAGGGAGTACTCGACGTTGTTTAAAAACACCATTGACAATCTGTCGGATTATTTCGAACGTAAAAAGCTGAAAATCGATGGTAAAAAATCGAAATAAAGATTCATTAATTCTACGAATAAGTACATGTTTAGATATTTTTATTACGCGTCTTAGATGATTTTAATGGTACCAAAACATAAGCGAAGAAAGTGGCGCTAACCGAAGAAGGCCCACGGTACATCATGCCTGGTTAGACTGGCTTGTAGTCCAGCTTACTTTCCAGTCTCTTGTTGTCAGCTACCTTCCGGACGGCCTTCATAAAATCTTCCTGAATGACATATTCTCGCTCGGCACGAATCGCAAACAGTCCCGCCTCGGTACACACGTTGCGCAAATCGGCACCGTTAAAATTGTCCGACAGCTTCACTACCGCCTCGTAATCGATATCACCATGTTTCGCTATCGGGGCGGCGTGAATTTTCAAAATTTCCAGCCGTGCCTGCTCGTTGGGCAGCGGGATTTCGATCTTTCGATCCAAACGTCCCGGGCGCAGTAGGGCGGGGTCGAGCGTATCGGGTCGATTGGTGGCCATAATCATCTTAACCTGTCCCAGCGAGTCGAATCCGTCCATCTGATTGAGCAGTTCCATGAGCGTTCGCTGGATTTCACGATCAGCCGACGTACCCTCGGAGAAACGACGCCCTCCGATGGCATCGATTTCATCCATGAAAATAATACACGGCTGATGGTCGCGAGCATAGTTGAACATCTCACGGATCAGTCGGGCCGACTCACCGATGTACTTGTCGACGATAGCCGATGAAACGACCTTCAGGAAGTTAGCGTCCAGCTGGGATGCGACGGCACGCGCCAGAAGAGTCTTTCCCGTGCCGGGAGGACCGTACAACAGACAGCCCTTCGGTGGCGTTATGCCGACGCGAAGGAAAAGTTCCGGATTCAGAAGCGGCAACTCGATCACCTCACGCAGCTCGCGAATTTGCTCCGACAGGCCACCGATGGCCGAGTACGTGACCTCACCCGGGTCTTCGTGCGACATGTTGTAGACGAGTGGGTCCACCTCACGGGGCAGGTAGCGCATAATTGTCAGTGTCGTCATATCCAGCGCAACTCGAGTGCCAGACTTCAGCTTCGTTTTGTCCAGTTGCCGACGACAGCCGACCACGTATCGGGGGCCATTGGTTGCCTTAACGATGACTAAGAGATAAAAATGGAACAAAGAAACCCAAGTTTATAACATCCATCGGCACCTTCGCTACGAATTCGTTACTTACATTTGTCTTCCGTAAGTTGCTTGAGAACTTCGCCCACAATCTGGCCAACGCTCTGCAACGCCTTCAAATCATTCTCCGACTTATCGAATTGTTTGGTAAGCTCCTTTAGAGATTCTCTTACTAAAGCATAGGGAAAAACATGTATAGTTCATTGAATAATACCAACGACCGCCGTTCGCCCTACACTATTCAGCTAGTCATCGTCACCCTAACCTCAAACGGTACGGATAACTTACTTTCCTTCAGACGACACTCAACTTCTTTGTGTTCCAGCAACTTTTTCCGATAGTCTTCCAGTGCCTTTTCGCGAGCCGCATCTGCCGCAGTCATCTTGATGGTGGGAATCGGTTTAACACACTCTTGTACCGAGCGCAGAAACTATTTTCGCTGGAGTACGTCCGAGTTCTTCGGTAGACAAAACAAGTTTATGAAGCTTCTAGGATCACAACACTTCGTCGCACACACACACACACTTGGTCCAAAAATGTTGACAACCGAGCAAGAAAGATGACAGGATGACGAGGATATTTCAGCAAGGTTACATGCCCGGATCGAAGGCGGTCAGTCGCGCAAGGTAGCTAGTGATAGGTGTACTCGTTTCCGTTGCTTTCCATACGATTGGCATAGCAAAGGCATTCGTACAGCAAGACGCAGCACTGACAGGTGTCAAACGAAGCCAACCCGAGGAAATGTAAACCAATGCATCGTGGAAGTGTGGTGCTTTCCGTTCTTTTCGACATTTTTCCCGAGTGTGACCGGAGGTGTTTCAATCGCGTGCTTCTTGAAACTCGGCCAAAAGCCCGGTAAACCAGCAAAATGGTGAAAGTTAAGTGTTCCGAGCTCCGCACGAAGGACAAGAAGGAGCTGACGAAGCAGCTCGAGGAGCTCAAGAAGGAGCTGCTGAATCTGCGCGTGGCGAAAGTCACCGGTGGTGCTCCGTCGAAGCTGTCAAAGATCCGTGTGGTCCGCAAGGCGATCGCTCGCGTGTACATTGTGATGAACACGAAGACCAAGGAGAACCTCCGTAAGCTGTACAAGGGCAAGAAGTACGTGCCGCTGGATCTGCGCCCGAAGAAGACCCGCGCTATGCGCAAGGCTCTGTCCCGCCATGACGCCAAACGCCTGACGCTGAAGGAACAACGCAAACGTGCCCGGTTCCCGGTACGCAAGTACGCCGTCAAGGCCTAAGCCAGTAGGCGAGGAAGCCCCCCCCTAGGCTAAGCTGTTCCACCGCCGTCGGTTCGTGTCGCTTCCGCGTGCTGCATTATTCTGTTTCCGAGCAACAGCGTACAGCGTAGCTTTTTCGTCCTGCATCGGGGTCCTGCTCTTGCGGCACGTTACGGATGGTGAAAGTGTAATCAGACAACGGTACAATACAAATCAATTTCCTTGGAAACAAACATTGGTGTATCCTTTCAATGCTGGTGTCAAATCTTATTGGTGGTATTTGTTTAAAACATGTTCTCAGGTATTCACTCTGTTTCAGGATCAGGTTTTGTAGCAGGAATTTACCAACTATGCAAAGAGGACTGTATCTCGGAGATTTTCAAACAAACAAGTTGCCTGTATCCAGTCACGGTGTTGAAAGAAACAACAGCTGGCCGTAGCATTGTAACTGCTCATCTTCAAAGATCTGAAGGATGCTACATGTTCTTGAACCTTGACGAGTACGTTCAATGTTAAAGCAAAGTACAAACTTTAATAGCAGCTCCGTTTGCTTGTTGTAGAATGTCTTTAACATGAGAAGGCTAAATTTCAATGGCTCTGGGTTCAAACGAGAAGCCCACAATCTTCAAATAGTGTCATAGAATAGAAGTATGCACTTGTTTCTTGCACTATTCAAACAATGTGAATCTTTCTTTTCTAGAACTCAATTAGAATTAAATCTTGACTTTTTCTGAGCAATTTTTGAATGTCATCTAAACGTTCAAGAGTTAACGTTAGCGCCATCTAGTGTGAAGTAGCAACAACTGTTTTTCTCTTCAGTGCGATTAGTGACCTCACTGTAGAAGCAATAGTCCAGCTAACGTCATCTAGGTGTGAAATAGCGTCAACTCTAGAGTGTGGTTAGCGACATCTATCAGGTATCGTAGCAGCAAGAGTTCGGCTAACGCCATCTAGTTGTGAATTGTTTTTTCCCTTGAGTGTTTTTAGCGACATCTGTACTATTCGATCGTATCTTCGGTTAACGTCATATTTCGAATTGTGACCAAGGTTTTTGAAGCTTGTTGCATCAACAACCGTGGCGCCCAGCTTGGTTTGTAGTGGTGGGTAGACCAAATCCCCCAAATCCGAATCCGAATCCAAGAAACAGTCGGAACAGTCCAAGCAGCGGATAGTGTTCGTGTGTTCGGAACTGTGGTCTTTGTGTACAAAATATTGAAAGCCCTGGTACCAACGTATTTGGGGGAAAGGATAGTTGTTAGGACTCACACTCGTAATGCCGGTGAGCCAAGACGGTGAGCGTCTATCTGTCTAGGAACGCCTGAAATTCGTTGTTTTTCAAAGGAGTACAATGGTACAACAGGATGCCGAGAGAGATTAAACAAGCGTGAAATCTAACTCGGGGTCCACACTGCAGCGCGACGTCCCGTTTCAAAAGCAGCCAAGTTTCGGCAGAACAATCGCGCAAGCCAAGCGCGACAGAGATAGGAGAGTATGTGGAAATATGTATCACATTGGGGCGCAAACTCGGCTAAAATTGTTTATTGAATTTTGAGGTAGAAATGCATGATATTTGTTAAGCTACATATTTTATGCACCCTGAGTGAGTTTGGCGCTTCCACATTTGAAATTCACTGAGAAAACAAATTTAAACTTGTTGAAGAGCAGTTTGTTTACGTTTCGGCACCCGAAAAAACTTTGGTAAAAATATCAATTAAAACGGAGTTTGATAACTGAATTACATTTGTGAAGCCTAAAAATAAGTAGTACAACGAAAAATCCGATGTTTCGTGGAGAATATTGCTCGTTTTGTTCTTCTTCTTCTTCTTCTTCTTTCGCTATGCGAGTCGGGGTATATCCTCCTACGCTAAGTCGAACGTTTGTTCCCTTACTCGTAATCAGAGGCGTACCGACTCTGTCCGAACTCCTATGAAGGGGCTCGTCCTTTAGGACCGGCTATAAAAGCCATATGTCCACCTGCCGTCCACGGGAGGGATAATTCCTTCCGTTGTCAGGACACAAGAACTCGTGGTCCGCTTGATTGACTCAAACAGCACGAGATGTGCGGCAGCTAGGATTTGTCTGACCTGAGCTCCAGCTCGGCGTGACCACGCGGTCGTGCCGTAACCTTACTTTTCCGCTAACCCTTTCAGGAAACTTGTGCACTGCTAACCTCCGCTCTGATGCACTACCGAACTGGAACTGGCTCGTTTTGTTCGCGTTTGTGATTCGGTTTGTTTACGTTTCGGTTTTGTCCAGCTGTCGGTTTGAATTCGTTTCGAATTGACATTTGACAAGAGCTAGCGCCACGTCGCGTTTTTCGCTGTTTCTACACTAGCGCGATTTGTGCGACATTTTTTTTGTATGGAGTTCGGCCGCTGTCAGGCGACGTCGCGTTTCGTGACGGGACGTCGCGCTGTAGTGTGGACCCCGAGTCAGATGGGAATCGAATCTTTAGAATCCGTCAAATGGGATTCGAATCTTTAGAATCCGTCTAGGGATCGAATCTTCGAATCGTCCGACTCCCGATTCTGCCAACACTAGCCCCGGTATTGAAAGTGTCAGAATTATTACGAATTATTACTACCGTAGTCCGGGACATCCAGCGAAAAAAGCAATTTGTGGTGCCACTGACGTGGCAGGTATTTTGTTTTGATTTGTTACGGCGAGGATATCGTGCAATCCTACCGGCCCTGGCGACGCAACCTGCCCAACAACCCGGCGCCCTTTAAAAAGAAGTGAAATCTCCGTGACCAAATCACACGTTAGTGTACACAAGCAACGGCAGGGGTGGGAAGGAGGTAAGACCCGTTTTTCTTCTTTCGCTTTTCCCCACCCGTTCTACGTGACGCATCACCGTTGGCACGGGGCAGCGATAACGCCCGACGTGCCAAGAGCAAAAAAATGCATTCTTAGGGATAGTGTCTAATCAATCCCGAGTGCCATTTCCCCCAATTGACTAACTAAAGCTAACGAAAGTTGTCTGCTTTGTCTTGTTTATGTTGTTCTAGGGGGAACACAGTTCGACAAATCTTCGCAGCTAACGCCTACGGCGCCATACGGAACATCGCAGTAAAAATAACACGTAAACACACGGCAAAACGGCATCATGGGCTTAACGATTTCCAGCGTGTTAACGAGATTGTTCGGCAAGAAACAAATGCGCATTCTGATGGGTGAGTGGTGCCTTTCCTTTCTTTTCCTTTGTTGATTCAATTGTTGTCATCTAGTGGTCAGCGCACGTCAATATTTCGATCGAATGTTGAAACGTGCGTGCGCGTCAGATACACCGAAGTAGGCCGCATATACACGTAGCAAGAGCTCGGAAGGGCTCGTTCGCTTGTTTTTGATGATCCGTGGGAAATAGTGTAGAATGTACAGCATGCAGTTGATCTTTTGCAGGGGTTGGCAAACCACGTTCCGGCACATGATTAAATACGGTTTATTAACATTTTAATGGGATTGAAAATATTTCAACACGTTGTGTGTTTGAACACGTTTTGATTTCAGTAAGGTAAATTTTAATGGCAATATGTCGTACATTCATGCAATTACTGTCCCATAAATTTATCGTATTCGATTTATTGTTGTTAAACATGTAAAGCACAAGAAAGTAACCAGTAACGATTCCTACTTGCATCATTTTAGTCGGACTCGATGCTGCCGGTAAAACGACGATCCTGTACAAGCTGAAGCTCGGCGAAATCGTTACCACCATTCCGACGATCGGCTTCAACGTAGAGACGGTCGAGTACAAGAACATCTGCTTCACCGTGTGGGACGTCGGCGGTCAGGATAAGATCCGTCCGCTTTGGCGCCACTACTTCCAGAACACGCAGGGTCTCATCTTCGTGGTCGACTCGAACGATCGGGAGCGTATCGTGGAGGCGGAAAAGGAGCTTCACAGCATGCTGCAGGAGGACGAGCTGCGCGACGCGGTGCTGCTGGTGTTCGCGAACAAACAGGACCTCCCGAATGCGATGACCGCCGCGGAACTGACCGATAAACTGCACCTCAATCAGCTGCGGAACAGACACGTAAGTTGCGTTGCTCGGTCGTAGCGATCTGCAGCGTGGGGTTTAACTGATAAACATTTTGCTCTTTTTGTTCCAGTGGTACATTCAATCGACCTGTGCGACGCAGGGCCACGGTTTGTACGAAGGATTAGACTGGCTGTCAACCGAACTGGCCAAAAAGTGATGATAGAATTATTTTTTAAGACGCTGGTGTACCGCTTATACAATTTCATTGTTTCATATAAATAAAAATAAATAATTAGGATGGAACTTCCGACCATTCAGCCCGATAATCGTCGTACATTGAGATAATTTACTTTTACATTTGAACTTTCCAACCCAGGTGAACGTGGCCGACAAAACGACTAGACAACTTTCTAGAATCTAATTTGAATTTTGTCAAGAAATATGGCTATGTTGTAAACAATGGTGTTATTTTTACTGTGAATTCAAATCTAAAATATTTAGCTGACATGTGGTTGATTTGTGAAAATATTTCATAAAGCTGTACAGAACCATATTTTAAATAAGCCTGCACTGAATGTTTTTAACGGAACCAAACTATTGTCGAATTTACCTTTAACAGTGTTTACAATCTTTAAACGTGTGTGATAACAAGGCCGTTCCATGAACTATAAAAAAACAACAAAAAAAATGACAAAAAATAGCTATAATATCATCAATCAATGATTTAATCATATTAAAACACAAACAATTTCAAATTAACAACAGCTTGAGCATATTTTTGTTTATTTTCTTTTCATTCATTCCTAAGAAAGTGTCTACTTTTATGATCTGTAGTGCGCATCATGTTTTTTTTAGTCACCACCCAACGCTACTTAATGTTTATTATTAAGTTGTAGATATTTCTCTGTATTGCTTCAAATTTACTGCTTCAACCAAGTCAAAGAAAGTAACGGATAGTAAAATCACATTGCTCAGAACTAGGACCTTTAAATGTATGCCAGTTAGTTATTAATCTTTCAATAACCGAGTGGAATGCTGTGGGTTTAATGTTATCAGCTTGGCAAATCCCGTTCGGTACCGCTAAGCGAACTGTATAGAATGGACTCAAGTTTACCATTTTGTAGGCAAACGAAGCACAGTATATTGTCTGTTTCGCATTAGGACTTACACAGTAGAGCAGGATTCATTAAGAACGTTGTTGCATTGTTCCCATATCTTTGGGGCGCACATGTTTGCTTGCCTTGGATCATTTCCATCACCAGCCTCGATCGGTGGACATGTGCTTCAAAACATTACCTGGTAATTATTGCTATCATTTGTTCTATTGATTTAACGATTTAGTCAAACAGCTCCCAATGCACTCCGCGTAGTGCGCGCGATCGATTCGCAACTTCAATAAGTGAATTTATTTGTTCATCTTCTGATTTAATCTCATAAAATACCTATCATTTACCTTCCTTCCACCAGGCCCACCTAATGTGCCACGTGTTGAGCAACAAGGAATCAATGTCCACGTATTGTATTATCAACCTTCTCGCTAGGAATCATTCGTATATCTTGACGACGAACAGTCATCATGTATTGATTATGAATAATTACTTTTATTCGCTAAACAAGAATGTACCATTCTAAAATTGCTATCAATAATTTCTAGTATCCGTAGCCCAATACTGCCTGTAGTAAACATGACCCTACCCCTCCTTACTCATCGCAAAGATATGCCTGTCCGTTTTGGGTAATTGTTCAAAATATAAGAAACATCTGCTTGAGCAATATTAATCTCTCCCCCTGTGACCTCTATCGATCGATTTTAAGTCTTATCATCGTTGTTGATTGATGTATTGTCAACGTTGTCATAGGGAGCATAGCTTTTGAAGGTTAAGTAACGGAACCTTGCTGCGTTCCGGGAAGTTCGGCAAGATCGAAGGTGGAGGCATCTAATAACTATTATAAGTATACAGCAGAATACTTTGTCAGATAGAAAAAATCACATAGTTTTTTTTGTCTTACCCCTTATAGCAGTGTTTCTTAGTAATCAATAGTATACTAGCGGATGAAATTTAGAATTAAAAAAGAAAACAAATAATAAAGATATGATCACAGTTTGTCGTTCGCAAAAACGGTTTCACAAAGAGAAGGAACAGCGCGAGTAATTATAATGAACAAATCGAAGCACGATGATATGTACAGACAAGAAAATTGAAAAAGTAAATCATAAAAAAGCCACCAGCCCCCGAGGAAAGGATTCACTGCAATGGAGTAGAAGACGTATTCCCACGAGCATTCGCTCCCACTATTTACAAAGCCCGAAGCATCTGCTCTCTTTATCGTCCGTAGCTAAGGCATTAGCAACACCGGTTTTGGGCACAATTCCTCGTCTAAATACTTGTACCAGCTGGCAGTTGGACCTGCAGGTGTAAGAGGGTTTTGGTAAATTCATTCTGAAGACCTCTACTATCACGGAAAACTTACTCGACGATAATGTTTGTTTCCACCAGGACCTCTCCGTCGCAGTTCCATTTGGAGTGTTGGTTGTTAGAGGCATTTATCACCGGCGTTGTTTCGACGCCGCTTATTCCTTCCGTCGTAAAACGGAACTCGCGCGTGCGATAAATCTCTACGAATGGCAAGTCACTCTGTGGTAGGAGAAAAAAGTGTCGTAAGATTTTTGGTTTTGAAACACAACAAATGTAATACATACAATTTTCTTTGTTTTTGAAGTCATCGTGAGTAGCAACCGCAGATTGTTGAAAAGCGAGGTATGCCGTACGATCACCAAATCCAACAACCCGTCACCCAGGTGACAGTAGGGCGAGAAACCTTGCGGACTGCGCAGACAGGCGCACGATATGTTGGCCCCATTTACCATCAAGAATTTGCCTCGGACCACGTGGGTTTCGGTGGCGGTTTCTTCCATCCCAGTGCCACTACCGTCGCCACCGCTCCAGACTGCTCTTTGACATCGTTGACACTTGTCCACACATCGGACACCATCGTTTGGATCCTGCTTTCCGTGCCGATCGAGTTGAACTACAATTTCTCCACCGTAGCCCCGATTGCCAATGAATTTTTTGAAGCCTGTATATAGAAAATTTAAATAAACACGTTACCTTTAATTGAAGGAACCGACGGGTGGCGCTGCTTACCGGAATAGTCGTATCTCTTTGGTCCCATCCAGCGGTACTTTTCGCTGTCGTAAGCTATATCACCCAGGTAGCCGTAGGAGAGAACGCTGGCATACAGTTTCAGCAGCTGCGGTCGGGACTGCCTCTCGACAGTCTTCACCACGGCGGCATCGTACACCGCAGCAATGTCCAAGCCACTGTGTTGTCCCAGTATGATGTGTATAATACTAGTCTTGATGTCAGTTGTGCCGTTCAGACAGTACGCTACCGTGTCGGTACTGCCGGCTGGAATGACTCCGATCGGAATGTGTGGCTTCGGTAGGTACGGTGGATGTTTAATATCGATACCTGCAAGAAGGAAAATATGTTTGAATTCCTCTCCAACTATCGTTATCTAATCCCTCGAAACCAATTTTCGCGACATTATTTGATACATCATGACATACCTAGATCCATCATAGTGCGCGTTACCAGTCCGTTGAACAGCTCGGCAAACGTTCCGTCCCCGCCACAGCACACAAGCCCATCGTAGTTGTCCAGCACGATGCTCTTCGACGTCACAATGTCGTAGATCTGCTGTGCACGCTGCGTTATGATCAAATTTACGTCAATCTCGGCCAACCGAAACAGCGGTTTTGCGAAGCGCTCGTATAGCGACAGTGCATTCTTTTTTCCTCCGTACGGATTCAAAAACAGAAGCAAATTCTTTGGCCGGTTTTGATCTGTAAATTAAAATAATAAAAGATGCAATCAGCATAGCTCTAACTACGAAAAAATATTGTATATACAACCTCGTAAATCACTCGTTAGCCGATTGCACCATAGTTCCACGATTCTCTGCTCACTGTTGTATAGTACCACCGATCTTACCCGCCATCGGTTAGTTTTCGGACAAACAATTGCGGCGTAGTGTACGATCAAATAATTACCGCTGCCCGAGGGAATTCCATCATAAAATTCCCCTTCACGGCGATCGGAGCTCGAGTTGGACAAATCGTTGCTGCTGCCTAAAAAGGGAAAGAAGCACACTGTATCCTGTTGTACATGTACTTGAACCTCTTAGTGGTAAAAAAATATTCCGCAAAGGCTGGTCAAAATAAAACCCACTAACAAGACAAGTTGTGCAAAAAAGTTAGCCTTTGTCGAATTAGGAACAATTTTGGGACATGCTGATGGTAAATAAAATCTACGCAGGCTATGAGAGTCACTTAACAATTACTTTTTCGGCTATACGTACTTCACACCGGTTTGTGCAAATCATTGAATGTCGTGATGTAATTATAATCCACCGCCCCTTTCAATTACTGGGGTCATTGAAACGGACGCAAGGCAACGCGAATCACTCTCGCGTTCGCGAACAACTTCTACTTCTAATGGGCAGACTCATTACGGCCTCCTTACCCCGATTGCTGTGGCTCTGCGGAATGCTGCTGTTGTTGGTCGCGAGCGTGTTGGTGGTGGTCGAGGATACCGAGCTCGAGAGCACTGGAATACGATCGCTGTCCAGGCTGCCGTGGGCTTCACGTTTCGTTTTTGCTGACGAGGCCTGTGGCTTGTTTCGTTTCATCCATTGCTTTCCGCTGGCGTGGGGTGATTTCGATAACACCACCGACAACACATCCGTTATCGGTACGGTCGTTTTAGCTTTGTTTGATGCGTGGGACATGAAAGGGGGAATAAAATTATCGAATTGATTAGGCCAAGCAATTTATGGTCGCAACACGATAAGATAGCTTAATCCATATTCAGCATTAGCTCAAGTACTGCAAAGCAAAACCCGAAATAAGCACGAGCCATCCAAAACGGATATTTTTAGGAAAATGTGAACTACACCGGTGAATTTGTTGGACCATAACCGAATTCAAGGTTAAACAAGTCTTCAAAAAAGTACTTCCTGATTCGTTTATTTTTTCCTTTTGCATACTGGACAAGAAGGTCAAGGCCACAACACCCACGTACGCAATCATCACACGAATTACACCGAACCGTTAATTACCTTTCTTGGAAGATTCATCTTCCCACACCAGAATTCCTGCGTTGTAAAACACACGATACCGTTTTTTCGCTATCACAAATGCGTTGAGCAAAACTTCGTGTTCCTTGTCCATTTCGTAAACGGGGGTATAACTGCAACTCCGTCGGCACTGGGGATCCCCACCTTTCGCGAGATCTACATAGAACGTGAGTACTAGAAGTAGAAAGCCTGTAAATCGTAAACGCCGATGAAATGCGTATGAACTCCACTGAAACGGGACCCACAAGTTAATTCTTTCGTAGGTTAGCAGTGCCGTTGGCCGTGGACAGTTGAAGGTTTTTGCCAAGGTTTTCCGTCCAGCTTCTTTCACATCTCTTTCCAGTTTTAAACCGCACAGCCACTGTTTTGGACAACGAAAACCAGCTGCGGGCTCTGTTACTTCCTTCTTCTTTTTGTACTGCTTCATGTACTGAGGTTGTGACACAACAGTTTATACGCTATCGTTGACGAGTACTTGCTTGCCCCATACGTCTCGTTTTTTTCAGGCTGCAACGTATTGAGCCCTCCACTCGAAGACATAAACAAGGCTTTGTTGTTTATATCATGCTGCAAGGAAATGAAAATTGGACGTCAAAAAGTCGTATGGAAAATTGCTTCAACAGTTCAACCAACGCTTACATTTATTTGTACTGAATTAGATTGTTTTTTACATTTGAAATCCAAGTTTAGTCAATTTTTTCTATATTCTGTGGTCTATTGGTTGAGAAGTTTCACAAAAAGTCTAATTCAAGTGATATAAACATCCCACTTGGTTGGTGGCATAAAGTCGTTGGAAAATGCCAAACAAGTACAACCAAACTATCAAGGACGGTAAGTCGGAACCGAAACTGGATGAATGATTTAACTAAGCGTCCATCTTTGCAGAATACATGGAACTGGAGGCCATGGAGCAGGAGGATTCGCCACAAATGTGGCACGCGAACGGTATTGTCAACGAAATTTTTGTTGTTGTCTTGAAAACTTGAAACGAATCGTTTTTTACCTGTCTTTTTCCGTTTTTGAAGACCCCGACCTGGCGCAACAACCATGGATGAAAGGATTCACTCAGGAAGATATAAATGCAATGTATCGTAAGTAGTACTAGTACTAGTTCTTTGCTACTTTGAAAGCAAGTGTATCGCTCACCTCTGAAAAACTAGCCTAACGTTGCCATCGCCCGCTTTTTCCTTCCATAGAACTTGGTGCATTGTCCAAGAATGGACTGATCGTCGAGATAAAGAAAATATTCGACCAAGCCTACAGCATCGGACTACAAGAAGCAAAAGAGTTATCAAAAGGTAAAAGCTTGGATATCTTCGCCAACACATCGCGGCGTAAATGAAACCATTCCTGCAAGGGATCTAGAAGAATTAGTCAAACTGTCTCGTACGAACAGCACAGACTAAAATATCGTGTAAAATAAAACAAGTGTAACAAACCGGTAAATTTTATTATAATTAAAATTGGTTTCTGTTTATTTATTCCTCCTTCGACTTTGACTGTTTCGATGGTTTTCGTTTGCGGAAATATTTTAAAATGGTGTTGAACGAAAACACGACAGGTATCATGATGGGCAGGAACAGTGGAATGTAGATCGCATACTTCTGCTCATTTGGAAAGTAAAGCAGTGCCAACAAACTCGGATCGAAAAAGGCCCTCTCGGCCGAAGTGTAGGCTTCGCGCGCTATAAACGCCGCCGTCTGCAAGTTGCCATGTGCTAACTGTTGCTTTGCCTCGATAACCTTATGGTAAGCGTTTTGGATGGCAGCACCAACTTCATCGTTGATGACTATGTATTCGATACCGCCCAGAAGTTGAATTAACGATTGCAGCGTTGAAGTTGCAGAATGCACTAGATAGATGGTGTTGGTCCGAATGAAGGTATCCACCTCCCAGGTGCGGGGCTCAATACTGTTGTACGGCACAAGCGTTGTGTCCAGCAAGGGGGCATTATTTTCGAGGTCAAATATTTTCCTCAATTGGTACAGCAACACAGGCATTACATCCTGCGCGTGAACATACACGTCACTAAATTGCTCATCTTCCATGTAACGGATGCATGTGGTCTCTGCCGGATTCGCAAACACTATGCCACCCCATTTCGCTGAGGTGAAAGCTTCCACATTTGCGCTCATGAGTGATGCACGCTGGCCATCTTTCCGGTAAATCTTCAGTGGAGCTTGGGCGCATGGTGGGACATAGACGACCAGGTGAATGCAGGGATTGTCCGTGATTTGTGTGCCAAGTTTCTTTTCGAGGGAAGTAATAATGTGTGGCAAACTATCCTCTGGTAGTGCATAATGACGACCGGTCTTAGAATCGTCCGGTACCTGTTTTGCTTGCGCGCCTACCCCCTCAAGGCCTACTTGATAGATCCACTGGGTTTTTATGGTAAAATTGGTGATTCCGGAGAGTTCGTTCAAAAATGGTTCAATATAATCTGAAAGGAAATGGTTCCAAAATTGTTAGGTTTAAAGCAAATATGTTTTCAAATACTTCAACTAACTCTCTGCTGCTGCACGCGCATTCCAGTGGACTTTCTGCAAATCGGGTCGAGGGTTTAACACCGTAATGAGCACCTCATATCGTGGTTGAAGGGGTGCGGAATTCAGGCGTAATTGTCGTCCTTTTGTAGTCTGCTGCATATCTCGCGAGCCGAGAATCGCTTTAAGCTTGTACTCTTGTAAAATCCAGGACGATAATACATGATAAATTTTGAGAGATGCTGAAAGTTTAATTCAAAAACGTATTATGAAAAAGCTTCAACTACTTGAATTATTTACTTTTACTGACTAGCAGATTCCGATATAAATGCAGTACGTTCAGACGTAACGAGCACATCGTCGTCTAGCTTGGGCCACTCGATGAACAGAAACTGTCCAACCGACGCTGGGAACAGTTTAAGAAGTTCTGTTTCTAGTTTAGCGGGTGTTTTGATAGTAGCAGTTGTGTCTTCACCCAAGGATAATAATTGAAGGTCTAATTCGAAAACAACTGTGGATGAAAGTTTTATAATGATTCAAAAAACGGCATAAATAACCCCTCCTTTTGTCACAATAGCACACAACTATACGCACAGTTTTGCTCAAATTTTTTACGCAATTCAAATGCAAGAATTTCTCGCCTTTCTGACGAAGAACAAAACAGTCCAAGGTGGAATGTGGCCTTTATTGGTACGTCGTTTAACGCTTCGATTTCAGTGTACGGTAATGAAACCCTAGAAAATTAAGAATTTGTTTTTTAACCACCAGTCAATTGAGCCGTAGCTGCATATTACCTGTAGACTTCAGTCGTTTTCCACCACATTGGGACTCCAATAACAATGATAATCACAATAAATGCGATGGTAGCGTAAATGTGGATGGCAGCTGAAATAACAAACAATCTATTAATGAACTACTTTGCTGATGGAATTCAAACATTCTAATAAACAAGTAACACGGCTGATTTAAATGTGATCCACGTGCAATGGATGAATTTAAAACTCGAGAACTACATTCGTTATCGTTGCCATGTGCGACTTTATTGTGCATTAACGCTATGTAAGTTTACAATAGAACACTGGGGGGATCACTTCTATTCCTTGTAACTGCACACCAGTATGTATGTGTAGGCATGGCCACTGCTGCCAGCCTTATGGAGATAGGTGTTACGCGAGACGTATTTGGTAAATTTAGTCGTTCCTTCCGCCCGATAGACCACGTTCAGTACGTTGTCTTTCGGCAGCAGGGTTAACAGTACTGGATCGTCTTCGTAGCATTCGGAGGGCGCAGAAGATGAAGATGGTTGATCGTTCGGTTTGCTCTCGGTCTGATCGCCTTCCGGAACCAGATAGGTGATGACACCTACATTTTCCTGCGCGTTCAAGTAGAATGTTATGTCGAGTGTACTGTCGGCGTACGACGAAGAATCGCCCAGCACGGTGTAACAACCGCGTTCCCATCGCTGCAACTCTATGGCACATTTTGGCGTTTTGGCCTTCCTGCCGTATAGATCTAGCTCGGTGTACTCATACATCAGGCGAAAGATTGCTCGGCTTGTAAAAAGATCGTACAGAACGGTAAGAGGACCGGATTCGGGGAGGGATTTAAAATTCAGTATTTCGTACTTTCGCAGATGGGCTGGTCCTTTTATGGTCCATTCCAGATCAAGCTCATTAGTAAGACTGTTCAAAAGTGCCTCGAACCGACTTGGTAGAAGAAATTCTTCCAGGGAAACTTCGGAAAACATTTCCACCTTTTTCTGGACGTTCTGTTTTACCTCATCCACAAGGTAAACGTCGTTGATCCAGCCTGATAGATCAACCTCGACTTTACGAGGACCGAAATAATGCGTGTCGACGATGACAGAAGATGTGTGCTGCGTGCTGTTATTTCTACTATTGGCTGCGGGTCCATGGAACCATCCATTGATTGTTAGTCGAGGGTATTCAAAGGTCGTCACTTCACCGACCTGATGGAAAGATTTTTCGCACACCCGAAACAGTACAAGTTGGTTGTTTCGTGGAAAAATTTTATCCGTCACCGGAAACACAGGCAGTTGATTCTTATCGGCTTTGAATAGTTCTAACGCACCGCCGTTGCTTTCCGTCCATTGTCGATGGCAATCCCAGGGGCTAAGATAGAACACGTACGCTATCCGCCGATCAGAAAGCAAATCATCGTGAACGAGAAGATAGTCACCCGCATTGTACATCGAGCAGGAAGCCGAAACGTGCGTTAGCTTGATACCCGTCAGCTCTTCAACTAGTGGCATCATCTGTTCCTTCAAAACAGTGTAAAATGCCTGCAGATAATCTCGCTGAAGACTGCACAGATCATTTGTTTGGTAAAACTCGTACAGGTCCATTTGCTTGCGCTTCCAATCGACGGTACTGAATTCTTCCTCTAGGCGTTTGGTAACTTCCACCCGGTTCGGGTCTTCTTGGAGGAAGTTTTGCAGCACCGCCAGCTGAAAAGGTTCATTTTTGAGCTCAAAATTGGTTTCAGCTATAGTCTCCCTGCGCTGCCAAGCATGTTTGAATTTTTCACGAAATTCGTCGTCAAAAAGGCGTCCATTTATAGAGACCAGCTCTGTATTCGTTTCGCAGCGCCTGCTCCGTTTAGCCAACGGTGGATGTTGATTATCTGCAATTTTAAGCAAACGAATAGCATGTTTAGTAATCATTAGCTGGCGATAAATACAGAAACATTCGCAGCGACAAGGAAACAAAAACTTTAAAAAGTCACACTCACCCATCATTTTTCCAGAATCGTAGCACTTGCGCGACGCGATCGTAAATCACGAATACGATATTATTCTTGTAAACGATGGTGACAGAGAATCAAAGTAAAATAGTCTCGACTTATGCTTTCATCCGGTAAAATGTTGGATTGTCGTGTGAATTGTTAAACAAAATTGCGCAAATAGCCACAGCGAATTTTACACCTTTCGGATGTCTACATTTCGTACAAATATTGTGAAAATTGAGTTACACACCTTGAAGTTCAAAGGACTAAATGCAAAACATGGTTCATACGATAGAATATTGTTAAGGGAAGCTAATGTTGAAAATATTTTACCATCCTCCTGCGACGACAACCCGGCATTGCATTTTTCGTCTGCATGGTGCTCCCTTTTCTCGGTGGACATTTCGCTAGCTTTGGTATGGGCTGGTGTATCCTCACTTTGCTGTTTTGCACTCATCTTTTCGCACTGGCACAAATATCTTTTAGCGGTACACACAGGATCCGGAGATATCAAGAACCGAAATAAACTTTAATCCTCAATTCTGTGCGTCCATTGCAGTACCGCTCCCACGATGGAAAAAATGCAATGACAACTTTGACAGTTACACCAAACCAAGGTGGATAGAGGCATGTGGCAGCTTGAAAACCGATGAGGCACTTCACCGGAGTTCCAATTCACAGTCATTCGTTCGGTGTCTCAAGTGCCAGCTGCACGTATCAACGCCACTCCGAAGGATAAAAACAAAACAGCTGTAATTTTCACTTCTTTACCAAATATCTACTGGTCGATTTTTGTGCGTCACGATGGGTAATAAGTCATCGCTACTGCTGCGCGAGGAAGAAATAGCACAAATTCACGAGGAGACCGGATGTAAGTGCAAAGCAAGAAGGGAAAATGTTGTTCTTTCGTGTCATCGCTACACTGCAAACATTCATGCATTAGTTGGACAACCTTGAACTTAATCGCAATAGATCCTCTTGCAATCCAGCTGTCGGAGTTGAGCAAGGGGTAAAGAGAAAACGAGATGTTCATTCTTTCCGATTCAATACGTAGAACTAGAGCATGGTTGACTTAAATTGGTGTTTTCTCCTGTTTATCTACTTTACGTTCGTTTGTCCAAGTGCCCGTAATTAAACACGACCACTGATAAGAGCGCTAGGTTGAGGGTGGTACAAGGTGCAAGCATTGGAAACTTGATGTTTAGGTGCGCACGTTAGCAACACAGGACTCCTGGGGCAAAGACAGGGGGGCCAGACTTTGGTGTAGAGATAATTAAAAAGCCCCCTTGAATTTACCGCGACTAATGAACAGACGACGTCAATGAAAAGACGGCGCGTGTTGGAACATAAATCTAAGTAAAAAGTGTAAACGTGACTTTGAAGGTTTTCCCTTTATTTGTTTTATTTAATTACCATTCTTTCGAATTGAAATTTCTATGTTGCTGGTCGTGCTGGCAATTGATAGACATGCTATAATATTTTTCTCATTTTTTACTCCGAACAGTCACACCAAACCAAATTGAACGTCTCTACTCCCGTTTCACGTCGCTGGACCGTAATGACTGTGGAACACTATCGCGTGAAGATTTTCTGCGCATTCCGGAGCTTGCCATTAATCCCCTATGCGAAAGAATTGTCCATTCGTTCTTTGCCGATAGCAGCGACGACCGGGTTAATTTCCGCCAGTTCACTCGCGTCCTCGCACATTTCCGCCCAATCAAACCGAACAAGGAGAACAAGCTGAACAGTCGCGAGGCCAAGCTACGATTTGCATTCAGGATGTACGATCTGGACGACGATGAAACGATCTCGCGCGACGAGCTGCTGAACATTTTGCAAATGATGGTGGGTGCGAACATTAGCCAGGATCAGCTAAACAGCATCGCAGAGCGTACGATTGTGGAAGCGGACACAGTCGGTGGTGGCAAGATTTCGTTCGACGACTTTTGCCGAGCGTTAGAGCGCACCGAGGTCGAACAGAAGATGTCTATTCGCTTCCTTAACTAAGGGTAAAGAGCGAGAATCCTTTTGGGGTGTATTTTTGTTTTTGATCAACAATTTGTTTATTCCAAACCAACAGTTAGGAACGGATGCACACAAAATTTGGTGCTACTTTCCACGATCCTCGTGTAGATACTAATTAGTTAGAGAATCATTTCTCAAGGCGCACAACTTATCTATTCTATTGGTGGATAACACTATCAACATCGTTCTAATTTGAATGCTGGGAATGCATCTATTGCTGTAAATAGGTAGTAAGAATGGTTAATAAAAGAATGATTGACCCGTAAATAAGAAAATTGAATTTATTGAATATTAAACAATTGCTTAATATGATTTCCAAAGCATCCACCCCAGTCAAATTAGCCTTAGCTTTTTCATTGACACGTGTTTTTTTTATTTGTTAACACTGATAGTTATACTTTACATGTTTCAAACCTTTTTGCAAGCTACTTAAACAATATAATTTTATATTTGATTAGGCTACGAGTGCAAGCCAGACATACTATTGTGTTTAATACAAATCATAAACTTCTCATAAATTCCTGCCTACATCCAATCAAGAATAAAAATAAATCGAATTGATCATATGATATAAATTGTGGTTAGTACGAATTCAACCGCTACTCCTGCTGTCGTTCTTACTGCTGATGTAACCGAGAAACGTGTAGCTATCATCCTGGGAGAGATACGATCGATCGAGCTTCTTCATCTGTTGCGGGGAGAATCCAATTTAAAGTTTGATTGAACCTCATCAACGAGGCGCCTTCCTTCAGCCACCTCCCTTCTTCGGCTCCGAAACGTCATCTATGCACTGTTTTATTGCCACAGCTTTACGTGGTCGACGATACGGCTAATTTCTTCAAATGTTCCATGAACACTTGCAACGAAACATCATCCGTAAGCACGGGGGCTCCTCCATCCTAGGTAAGAACATAGATTGATTGATTAAATAAGAAGAAATAAAGAGACGATAAGATAACAGAATGAATCGATAAAGTTGTTCGCAGAAAGTGCTGAAGCTGTTCATATCAAATGTTATAAGATTTTATTGAAACGGCGTGATGTTAATGTTTACCATTTTTTTTTACAGAATATCCCATTAAGAAAAAAATCAAACAAAATAAACCGAAACAAAACAAAGTATTAATAAATTAATTAGCATATATTCTTTATGTTGAATTTAACATTAAGGTGGTTTGTCTAAAAAATGCACCATCGAGTTTATCCTGCAAGTCTTTTTTTTTGTCGAACTCCCGGAAATTGTGATGGAGAAGTAGTGTTAGATACAAATGTGTTTCCCATGAATCGATGTTATTTAACAAGTGTAGTCCAGAAGTCGGTGAAGATTCGAGCGATCATTGCAATACGTCAAATAGTAATAGTTATAATATAGAATTTTATACATTTTTATAACTACCAATTCCCGTATCATGTGATGATTATTTGATTGATTCATTAATGAGGTTTGTCCATACATTTTAAGTGCGTGAACCATGTTAAATGAAATTTTGTGCAACCCAAAACCATAGAACCCGTTTCATTGCCAGAACCACCAGTAAAGTATAAAGTAAAAGGATAAAATATCTACCGCACTCGGAACCGGCATCTGCGCCAAGGAACGAAGCATTTTAAACAATGAGACAGGTTTTTCGATTGAGAATCGTCCGTGAAAACAGTATCGTGGGTCATTTTATGTTGCCGCCGGGCACACGTTGTTTATGGGGCGGTTGGGGGCAACGATTGTGCGGTAATAGAGTGTATAATGTTTGGGATGTATCGTCAATGCACGAAAAGAATACAACCACAAAACATCCAAACACATCAAATCGAAACACACAGGGAAAATGGGGTAAAAAAAGACGAAAGTAATTAAATAAAAACATCGTAAAAATTCAAATGTCGCTGAAGAATATGCGAGGGGAACATTGAACAACCACCAACAGGGCGACACTTACCTGACCGTAGGCATACATGTTGTTGTGGGTTTGCGAAGGGTTAACCTTGGAAAGCAGGAAGCGCGCCTGCGAACCACCCTGCTCCGTGTCGATGTAGCGCGGCATCGGGAATCGCGTCTGTAGGATCTCTTGCGCATCGTCCACCGGGGCTTGCAGGAGCTCCTTGAAGTTCTGATACTCTGGCATGTCCTGGTACTTGTCCTTGCGCCACTGCGCTATCGTCTCACCGTGGAAGATGAGAATCTGGAAGAACGTGTCCATCAGCAGGATACGATCCGGCTGAATGGAGGAAGTGTCCAGCAGAACCGGTTCGGGTGGCCCATTGAACGAGTACGAGTAGAGGATCGGTTGGATCATGATTAGGGACTGTGTAAGATCCTCGCGCATCAGCATGTGCCGGTAGAAGGTTGTCTCGTCCGGACTGTTGTTGAACACTTGCAGGAATTGCGATCGACGCAAGTGATACATGAACTGCGGGAAGAGTGAGAAGTTTTCCGCCAGGCGGAAACTGTTAGGATCGTCCTTGCCGTACTCGCCGAACTTTTGACAAAGACGAATCAACTGGCGATCGACCCAACGCAACGTGTCCGGTCCTTCGTCAGACTCGGCCCGGTACACGACCATGCGTGACATAAGGACGGCCGCAGCCTCTTGATCGAAACCGGCGCTAATCATGTGCAGATTAGCCGTCGCGTCCGCCCAGCTGCGCGCAACGGTAGTTACACGGATGCGCCGCTGTCCGCTGGAATGCTGGTATTGCGTTATGAACTGCAGGCATCCACGACCACCCTGCGGTATCGGGGCGGCATGTTGATTCGCTACCTCGAAGAAGAAGGCCATGGTCGTATTCGGGCTCATGGTGCACAGCTTCCACTGGACAGTGTTGCCCATGCCGATCTCCGTGTCCGACACTGCTGCATTCTTGACATTCAGCGAAACGCATGACCCAATGCCGCCCTCGATTTTGAGTTCACGCGAACACTTAATCTCTAGCGTGCCGTTGAATGCCATTTTCAGCTCATTTTTCTGGTCCGCCGCGAAAACGCGCTGGTATGTTTGCTTAAACAACGATGAATTGAAAGAATCGCCCATCACCATGTGGCCCCCAGTCGAATTACAGCACTGTTTCATCTCCATCAAACCCGTTTGGTCGAGCGCACACGAGTATATGTCGATGCAGTGACCGTTTGTGGCCGTGCGGAATGCGAGACCCTCGTAGTGTTTGATTGCTTTCTTCATGAACTTAGCATTATCCTTCTGGATGTCGTGGTGAGAACGGATCGGATGCTTCAGCTCATCGTCCACCACCTGACCGGGACCCTGCGAGCACGGTCCACCGACGAACAGCATAATACGGGCCCCGGTGTTAGGGTAAGTGCATTCCAGTAGACCCACGGCAATCGAGAGGGCGGCTCCTGTCGATCGGAGGTACCGTTTTCCCTGCGGTACCGGCCACGGGTCGCGCTGCAACTCTCCAAGCAGGTCAGTGAGCGCCATGTCGCACTTGTGAAGGGGCTGAAGGAACCGATTCGCGGGAGGAGCAGGAGGTACTCCACCGCGCATCGCCTGCTGTTGCTGTTGCTGTGCCGCTTGCTGCGGTCCAGGACCACGGCCAATGCCCAACATGTCCTGAATCTGCTTGGCGTTCAAATCCTTAGTTCCACGAAACACGTAGCTTTTCGAGCAACCTTCAGTGCCGAGCTCGTGCACCTGTACCATCTTTCCGAATGTTATCAACCCTACGAGGGCGTTGGCCGGCAGCAAGCTCAATGACATCTGCAGCGAATCCTTGAGTGCGCCTAGTTCCTCTTCGTCCATGCAGGTATCTACGACGAACAGGAATACAGGTGGCATGCATGGAGCGCGAGTGATGGTGTACTCAATTGTGCTGAATCCGGCAATCAGCTCCGCCGGTTGATGCGCTTCTGAGATGGCAGCATACTGCGGCGGAAATGGGTTGCGCTGGAAGCAAAAGTTGCACACCCACAACTTGGCCCGGTAGTCTACTTGGCAGAGGGGATTCAGTATCGCCCGACACGTCGCCCGGGTACATACCACCGGATCGTACAGAACCGGAGGAAGTTCGGGACGTTCCTTCAGTGGCTGGTAGAGACAGCCGAGAGGAACGACCAGACGGGTCGAGTCAATACGGCTCGAAGGCCACACATTCCACGTAAAACGAATTCCATCGCGGTCTTCATTTTGCTGAATAAACTCCTCGTACGTAGTCATTGTGCCAGGTCTGCAAAGGGGAGTGATGATATAAATCAGCTTGCCACCATACGACAAGTATGGTCGTCAAGAGCTTACCTTTTAGTGGTCGATCAAATCGAACACACTCGACACTATTTTACGTAAAAACCACCAGAATACGAATTGTAGTTTCACTAATAAAGCATGATAAAAACTTGCTAATTTTCAGATGTGCTTGGACAGCCAGCTCAATGGATTTCGATTAAACACGTATCAAAATCGGCCTTGGTTTGTCAAAATGAACACGTCACTTCGCCCCATTTTTTCGCCAGCTGTCATTGGAACAAGAATTGAACATTTATGAAGGGTTATTTTCTGCAAAATTCTTGTGAAATATGTATGTATTTGTAACAAAAACTTCCAATGAGGAAAAAGAAAACGAATTTTTGCATACAGTTTTAGAAACATATGCCTTATTTCACAATTACAATCATTCTGTATTCGCTCGATAACGTATCGGAACATGATTTTAAATTTTCCGGAACGTATCGGACTCATGACTCTTCCGACTTGGCCAAAAATTGCTACAAAGCAGCTTGTCACTATTACTATTTTTATTTTCTCATTAGACGTAGTTATTTCTTAATTTATGTGAAATCAACGAAGCTTGTTAAAATGTGTGCTTCAAAATATGCTTAAAATTATTTGTCAGTTTTAATCAACCGCGTTGAAACGGTGATAAGTCAATGAACGAGTATTAAAATATTTATACCTAAATGTCAAAGTGGCCTCGTGTTTTGTCATGAAACGATATATGGCTTTACCTTTGCCTCTTCGACGTTCATTGCAACGTATCATCTTGGTTCGTAGATGAAAGTTTCTGCGAGCTAAGTTAGTCCAGTTGAACGTAGAAAGCAGACGAAAGTGTAAAAATCGTATCGCGCAAGCATCGTTCTCAAGTGTGACCTTTGAATGGGAGTGCAGCAGGGTGTGTGTTAATGCGTCAATTGAATCGAGCAGTGTGCTGGCTGGTCGGTGGTGAAAAAGCTGCTTTCCTCCGGAAAAGCGGTCAGGAGGAAGAAGCAGCAGCCACCATCGGGCACCAGCTGTGTGAAAAAAGCGCCTTATTAGGCAGATAGCCTCCAGAAGGCAGTGAATCCGCATCACTCCTCCAGCCCAACTGTGGCCCATAAGTTTGTGATTATTCTGTTGTCCCGTGATCTGTAGGCACGGCAGCATTCGTCATCAGTATATTTATCAGTAACGCGTCGTGGTCAAAATCTACAACGCATTTTACGTCGATTGTTTCTTCACCTTCACTTTGGTGTCGCCGCGGCCTCATAATCGTGATTTCGACGTACCCACTCGACCCCGCCGTGTGTACCCATCCGTCCGCCCGTCCGTCTTCTTCGTCTGCGACGTTTCCTTTCCGTTACTCATCGCCACACCACACACTCGAAGATCGATCCCGTTTTACGAAGAAAAAAACCATCAAACGCATACGACTGTCACCGCTGAAAGAGAAAGAGCCAATCATAGTGACCGCGTCGCTACACAAGGCTCAGGTAATAGGCAGTAAGAAAGAGATGACTGGCATGGACGTAGGCGAAAATAAATAACACCATGAATGAATAACTGCTGCAGAAGGCACACCAGCGAGCGAGCGAGTCGTCTTCGCGAACGTGTTTACACGGAGTTGCCTAGGTTCTTAAATTAAATAGATTTTCCTATTTGCCAACATTTCAACAATCACATCGCTTCCCAGCCATTCGGAGCCGTTTGAGTATGTCTCATTCGATGGATTTTGCTGCAGCGCGGTGAAACTAAACCAAATGTTTCTGGGTGATTAGGGAACCGATCGTACTTGGGTGGTGTAAAATCTGCATTTTGTTTCATCATCGCTACCTCGGTTCGTCAGTTAAAGTGTGTTCGTTCGGCAACCACGAATTGTTTACCTATCTCGTGCATATTGCTCTGCAAGTTGTTCGTTTCGTGAGTGATAGAAACAAGTCTAGCCGCGGAAAGTGTCAACTAATAACTGTGACCAGTCGTTAGACAACCGTGTTGCCACCGTGCGTTTTCTAGCTTGCTTGGACGATCATGGAACAAAGATATACTTATCAAACATCACTTTTGTTCGAACGCTTTCGTTGACGCGGTCAAAGTCGTCCTGGCAATACGATTCGGGAATAGCTGCTGCCGCAAAGTCATTGGCAGTGCTTATTGAGGTACAATAACGGCCTTAAGAAGTTAATCCACCGCTTGCACTCGTACGACGAAAAGGTTTCATTCCTGTTCGACTGATAGCCTTTCGCATCCAGGAGATAAGATTCACCGGCAAAATGTGGACCCCTTCCTATGATATTATCGTCGAAACGTTGACCGGGTCGGAGTTCGAGGTGACGGTCAACGATCGGGACACGGTCGGTTATCTCAAGGCAGAGATCCAAAAATATGAAGGTACGTAAAAGATCCAGATATTGTGTGAAATAACCTTGTTTTTTTTACAGTTTCCAGTCGGACATGAAAATAGATTACTGCATGCAGCAGGTCTTTCACTCAAAGTATATTTGAGGTAGAATTGTGCATATGGGTCACTTTTGAAATATTCTAGTTACGGCGCAGTTTAGCAAAAGCAAAAGAGGCTGAAGAAAACGATTGTTATTGTTTTCTAAAAAAAATGTTTAATTTTGGATGTCTCATATTTCCGGTGTGATCATTGAGATAGAGCACCATGGATCGATGCAGGAATATATTGTCAACAAACGTTCCGGAATAGATCACTATCACTATTATCGCACTTGCACTTGGCTTTGCAAAGAATTATACCCACGCATATGCCTCCCCAACAGGCCGCTGTCTGCGTGGCGCCATTCCTTCCTGTATGTTCAGCTGTCCACGAATGCGTCACGTGCACATTTTGCCGCGTGTCACCTCATTTCCGATGCACTGATATTAGCGCTGAACAACACACTGGTAATTCGTGACGGACAGAGCAAGTGTGAACTGCAGGGGCAGGATGGAGGAATAAACTTCTGGATGTTTCGTGCCTCAAGTTGTATCGTTAGGCGTTGATTCTTATCGGCGCATTGTGAGTGTACCAATAGGATTTGTGTGTCAAGTATAGATGCACCTCTGGCAACAGTTCGCAATGGCGATGGTCATGTAAAGTAACCGACAAAAGTCACCGGTCCCAGAAACGGTGCAATCGAGATCGAACCAGTAATTTATTAACTTTATTTTGTCTCACGGACTGTCACTATGATTAAGGCGATTTTGATTGATGAGCAATCGATTCCAAACATTGGGAAAATTGGGATGTTGGGAAAATTCTCAGGTAGAGTATTTTTGGTTTGATTTGATCTGAAATTGGACGGTTGCTTTACAATCCAAATTCAGACAAACTAGAGTATTAAGTCACCTAACCGATTTTCCGTTCATGGCACAATGGAAGCGTTTTTAAGCGGTTCTTATCGCAACTGATAGATTTTAAATGTCTGTTTGAAATCGCGTGTGTCCCATTATCCTAACATTACTTAAGCGCTAATATTGGCCTAGTTTTTGTCCCCGCCAAGATTGCACATTCGCCAGCTACCTCATAAGCAGATGGAAAGATTCCTGTTAGCTTCGATTTTAAGAAGACCGATGACGCCTATGATTTATCACCAGTCTTCTTTTTTCTGTTTTGGGGAGTTTTGCTATTTTTGGTGCTTCCCTGGTTGGCATACGTGAGTTACTTAATCGGACACTTGCTGGCGTAGTGCCTCGTCATCATGGCCATCGTTCATCTTTGAACACAGGATCGTTTGGACTATGGAAATTAGATCAATGGCTGATAGCATTGGTCGCTAGGGGTGTTTGGATGGATGCGTTATCAAACTTTGTAAATCAAGTCTTCCTTGGGTGCGAGACACAAATCCCTATCAAACTGCTAGGTGTTTGTGAGGCACCGCACATGATTGTTTTATCGTTTGGTAAACTTTCTTGTCTAGTAGCGTCTGTTGATAAAGCAACTGTATATCAATACAGCCTTTATTTACTTGGATGCCCTTGCGAAGGCCAGGTATTCGGCATACCTTCAAGATAAATAGATGCCCCATAGCCACGGGGAGTTATACTGCTTTTCGGATCGGCAAGCTCGACGCCGTATGATATGGGGGTAGGTGGGATTATCCTATACTTTGAGAAAAGAAGAACGGTTTAAAATAATGCTGCAAAATCCCGAAGCTATTTTTAGTCGAATCTGCTCGGTCATATGGCACTTGGTGTGCGGCCCCGACGCCGGCGCACACGCCGGGTGTGATTGTGCATTATTGTTAGTATATGTTGCGCTCATATGGGGTGTTTTCAAGGCATTGACTAAAGGGAAGGCAAGGGGCGGTGGCTATTTTGTTGATTGATTATTTTTAAAAAGTCTTGATATGTATGTTTTTTAATAATGATAATATTTCTATAGTAACTTTTCATCAATCCTTCCCATCTCTTCTCGCACAGGCATTCCGGTTAGCCAGCAGCATCTGCTCTACAAGCACAAGGAGTTAAGCGATGCAATGGAGATGAAGGATATTCCACTGGTAAAGGGCTCCCGCGTCAAGCTGGTGCTCGGTATGAAGGGAGGGCCGATCTCCTCCAAGCGGCTCTTCACCATCTCATCCGACTACGACAACTGGCTCGATATGAGTGATGTTTTCTCAGGGTAGGTACCAAAGCACTCCGGGCCTTCTTCTGATTGTATTGGAACACACTTCGGTAATTCTTTTGTTATAACTCGAGCCGGAGTCTTTCACCCAGGAAGTGGAAGCTTTTCTTCCTCCCGATTGCTCGACTTTCGTTCATTATGTCAATAACCATCCTGTTATGTCCATCATTTATCGACAAACGATTCGATAGAGTCACCATAATCCCCAACCAGCATGGCGCTTTTTATTTTTGGTTCTTGCTGCAACCTTTCCAAGAGAGGTTAGTTAAGGGCGTGTCCGTACCACGTGTGAAACTTCTGGGGTCGGCCGAAGATGCACAGTAGCGCCGTGATGGATTGGCATATGCACCGTCCGTCGGATGTGCAACGGATAGCGAAGGATACAGTACGGGGGAAAAATGGTTGCCACCACGACGGTGTTGGCGGCGAGTTGGGAGAACTATTTTTAACTACTTTCGTGATTTCTAAATCACGCGACTGATGTCGTGATGGTTGCCGCTTGCCGTTGCCCTCATCAGCCGCGAGACGATGGTGTCTGCTTCGTCGTTTGTGGAAGCGTGTGGAAAATGTACGGTCAGTAGTACGTTCTTGTACATGAGACGAATAGGAAAATATGAACCTTGGTAGATAGATACAACACATAGCATTTGTGAATCATAAAGTGGTTTTTGTTTTACAAGTTCGATTAGAATCTCATGGTAACGCCGGATACCTTCTGTACGCCCAACTCAATTAAGAACCGGATTTGGAAGTTTATAAAATCAACAGTAACGTAATCGGTGCTTTTTTTATATGTAGCGACGATCTGATCAATCTACAAAGTCCAGGACTGAAACTACTTCTTTATAAGGATAACAAAAAGAATGTACACCGGCTGATGAAAGTTCGAGCGGAAAAAGCCGGCGATGGCATGAAGGGAAGTTCCTTGTCACGGTCGGTAATCGGCAGCGGTGCTTCTGGACAAAGCTCCGGTCATTGCTCAAACCAGAAGGAGCGTGAAGCGGCTATTATGAAACAGGTACGTATGTTTGTCCAATTCCTTATCCTTAGGTTAGTTTTAACCGATTTTTCTCGTTTATTACGTTGCAGAAAATGGATCAAATCAAAGCCAGATTAAGCTTAAAAAAGAAAAGACTGGGAGCAGCACAGGGCGAAAACAGCAGACATATGGTTGGTGAGGAGGACGGCGAGGAAAGCAACTCTGGTCGTGGGGCACAGAAGGCCACGGAGGACCTTTTGTCAGAAGAATGCCGTCACGAAAGTGAAGTCAAGCTGGCTCGTAGCCAGGGACAGTATCGACACAAGAAACGTCACCATCACCACCATCAGCATTATCATCAACATCAGCCGCAACACGAGACTGTGATCAAAGAGGAAAAGACACCGATCGGCTATAGGCCGGGAGCGAGCGGTGGCTCGGCGAGGGGAACACTGGGAGGGGGTGGTGCCGCGGCAATGGTGGTCACCGGTGGCCACAACACGCCGATGGTCGGTGCTATCGGATCGATTTTGCCAACAGCGGCCGCCACTACCACCGCAAGCGGGTCCCACAGGAAGTCTATGCCAGCTGTGATTGACATCGATCGGCAAGAGCAGGAACCGGCAGCGGCCCCTTTTAGCTATGGTTTGGTAAATGTACTGCACGGTAGTGCGACGGCGACGGCAACTCGTACGCTTGAATTGGAAAAGCGCTCACAAATCCGCGAGCACCTCCAGCGTAACCGCTCGTTCAAGACGATAAGTGCGAAGAATCTGGATTTTAGTCGCGATTGCACGGCGCATATGAGTGGCGTAGGTGGAGGTGGTGGACACAGTGGCTCAGCCGGCCTTGAGCGTTCGCTGTCGTTCCATTCGAACGGGATTTTGAACCGTATGAACTCGGAAACAACGCTCGATGGTGGTAGCAGTATTCGACGGTGCACCAACCTCGGACATACCCGCGGAACCGGCATCGGGCAGTCCCGGATAGGGTCGAGCGCAGGTGGTTGCACCACTACGCAGTCACTTCATCAGTTGAATGAGAAGGTGTCGTCCGCGTCGCTTCACGATCTGATCGAACTCCTCAAGTACACTCACTCCAAACAGCAGCGCACCATCTCGAACGATTCACTCAATAAACTGGTGCTGAACTACTCGAAGAAGGTGTACATGCCTCATTTGTACCATCATGGGACCGGAGCGGCTGGCGGCATGAAGAAATCCCTTCCGGACATCAATCCTTCGCTTAATAACATTGACGAGTATCTGCCAAATTTGGACGTCGATAACAAGCAAACCGTAGCGGCCAATACCGGTGTCGGAGGAGAAGGAAGAGGAGCAATTCCTAAAGGGTTGGAGGCTCGTTGTCGCGAAGAAGAAGGAGGAGAGATTACCTACAAGAATGCTGGTGGAATGGACAAAACGTACCGAACGCTTTGCAAGTCGATTTCTGATGGTAAGTCGGATGTGAATTATTATTTTGGCTTTACAGTGCAGAATTCGGATTCCTTTTTTTTCTATAATTTCATTTAAAAAACATCAGGAAACCCGAATAGCACTCCAAATTTATCCATCTTGTACACCTTTTCTCTTATCATTCTAATGTACTTTCATTTTCATTTCTTCGCAATGACGTTTCCAAAACACACTTACAGACAATAGCGTCTACGAGCTTCCAAAGCTACTTGTGCGTGAGGACTCCCCGGTGGAGTCTTTTCTCGGTTCCTATTCCCAGTTGGAAACCGTTGCCCTGCGTGGTGATTCGCCGAAGAACAACTTCACCTCCACGACCAGTCTGCAGGAAGTTGGCGGTCGTGGTGGTGGAATGCTCGACGATCCTGAAACTACTACCGCAACCGTGACCGAAAGCTTGCTTGAGCTGCGACCGATCGTAACGAAAACGCCCGCTTCGCTCGTTGGTGAAGCGAAGCGAGCGTCCGAATCGCTGCTTCAGCTGGCACAAATCGCGGCTGAAAGTGTGAAAGCAAGTAGCGTCACGCCACCGGCAGCCGCGGCCGCTGTCAACGATATTTCACCCCAAACCCAGACAAGAGGAAAGTTGTTCGGGAGTAGCGGAAGCCTTACGGCCGGATGTGAAAGTGCCACCGTCTCGCTGGAAGCAGGTGGAGTTGTGCGAGACGGGAATACACAGTCTTCTATCGCTTCCTCGTGGTGTCACCACTGGAACCATCAGCAACAACAGGATAACCCATTCCTGTGGAATCTACAACAAGTGTCTTGTAGCCATCCGCAACATCACCGTTCCGATCTGGGGATTAACGAGCTTGAGTTGAAGTTTGTCCACACACACTCAAAGGATCGGGTGGCGGGTGACGAATCGAATGGCAATGTGATAAAGCTACCGGCTATACCGAATCTGGAAATCAACACCAGCTGGTTGTCGTCCGGTGGTTGGGATTCGTTGCGGTTCGGCAGAGAAGATGAGGACGCCGATGACGAAGCGCTTGATGAGGAAGAAGTCGGTGGTGAGGTGAACGAGCACGAGGATGATGAGGAGGTTGACGGAGGCATAGATGGAGGGGTGCTCCCGGAGGAGGAAGATCAGGAGCGTGTCCAGACATCGTCCTCCTGTTCGTCGATACAAAGACCCCATCGGGCCACTTCAAACTCAACCAGCTTCATCCACAGCAATCTATCGATCTCTTCGGACGAAGATGATTTGCTCAATGTTGCCCATGAGTTGGGCGGTGGTGGTGGCACTATGAGTGGCGGTACGGCCAGCGCAGGAAGTAATTGTGGTGCGTACAAAGCGGGCGGCAACAAGTCGAAATCGATCGATCTGAACGAATTTCGCAAGGCATTTGGTAGCAGCCCAACGTTGTTGAACGGATTTGCGGCGGGAGTAGGCACTAGTTGTACACGGCTCGTACCTCAGCTGTCGCGCCTCGAGACAATCCCGTCACAGTACCGCCGGGGCTATACGAACCTCAACGATGCTTGCCTGTCGAGCTCGACATCGGAGCTGGAGTGCGTAAGCAATGGGGCGGCCAAGAAAAAGCATCCCCTCGCTAGCGGTGGCTTACTTCCACCGGAGGACGATCGAAGCGTTTTGTCCGCCCTCTTAAAGTATCGCAAAAATGGCAACATTCCGTATGTGCGTAGTAACGAAAATCTGAATCGCTACAAAGTATCGCTGAACGGGACGATGGCACCATCAGGTGGCGCACGTCGACGGAGTGGTGATAGTAGTACTGAAGCTCTCGGAACAGGTGGTGGTGATGCTCTTTACCTGCGGCAACAACGGCAACAAACGGCCGCCGGAGGTAGTGCAGCCACCGGTAGACATCTTCCCGGAATACGAGACCATCTTGCGAGCATTGCTGACTCGGAGCTGAGTGATTCATTTGCAAGTGGCAGCAACAACAGTAGTCACAATAATAGTGTGGGTTCGAACATGACCGAAGACGATGAGATTAACGGGCAACCGACAAACCGTTGTTTTACGATGGACAGTGACTTTGAGTGCCGCTTTTCGAGGTTAAGTTGTTGCTCCGGCACTACGCCTGGTGGAGAAGCAGCAAAAACCGTGTCCCCTGGTGGTGCACCAGCAGGGAACGGATACCACCACAGTCGTCAACACCAGCATCAGCAACATGCGTCGCCTGGACTTTCCGTGATTGGTGGTGGAGTACGGACGGCAAATTCGACCTCTTCGAACGGTGGTGAACGGAATCATCGGTTGGTGTTTGGCGACGAAGGGCGGTCCTCGATGCCGCGACTGTCTGGTGCGGATGGAGGAACCGCTAGCACATCGACCACCACCACCCCTATGCGACCGTCGGACTACTATTTCCCTTCGGACGAAAGCTTGTTCAACATGGATTCGTTCTTTGATGATTTCGTCGAGATCGATACGAGCGACATCTTCGACAGCACCGAGTTCATTAACATTAACGCGCCGGGCGTGGGTGGACGCAAGACTGGATCGCAAGGTGGTAGTCTTCTGCTGCCCGACATTCATGCCCAACAGCAGCAGCAGCAGCCGCAGCAGCAGCAGCAGCATCACCACATGGGCGAGCAACGGCAACAAAAATCACCGTTCTCCTCTTCGTCGTCTCAATACCTTTACTTCCAGTCGAAAGACCAACGGATGCAAGGACAGCAGCAGCGACGTGTTCTGCACACACCACCGCCTGGCTTTCGAGGAAACAACTATGAAGATCAGATACTGAAATGCTCCACCCGTTACGCATTCATGCATGCTGGAGGCGCTGGCGATTATGGGGACGATGATGACGATGACGAGGATGACGTCGACGATGACGACGAAGAGGACGAGGAGGAGGAAGAGGATGGCATTGCTTCCATCATTCAGCATATCGATCGCGAGCAACTGTGCGACGAACCACGGCGGCGATCCGCAGCTACCGCGGTCGCTGATGCAATGTCTTCTTCCGCCATCAGAGTACACAGCAGTGGAAAGCGTCATTCTGCTTCATCCGAGCGGCTTCTACGGCTCCAAAATTCTTATCATCCACCGCATTCGAACCATTCGCAATCGGCTATGTTGACCCTGCCCGCGTCACTTTCTGGTGAGTCCCAAACGCCAGGTTCTTCAGCGACGACGACGACGACAACGACGGCAGCCGTTTTGGAACCAGAAAAACAGAAAAAACTCCGTTGTGCGCAGTGTAATAAGAAGCTCGGTATGGTGATGATCATGAAGTGTCACTGCGAGAAAGTTTTTTGTGCACAACATCGGTACGCCGAGGCTCACAACTGTTCGTACGATTTCCGGCTCGAAGGGCGTAAGGTGCTGGAGAAGAACAACCCACTGGTGGTGGCGGATAAGCTGCCGAAAATCTAAGGACTACTGAATGCGCAGAAATCGTCCTTTTAAAAAGGTGATAACATAATTGATAAGCAGAGGCGATAAGGTACTAAATCGACGAAAAAGTACTAATGTATTTTCATTAAAAAACACTGATAGATTTAGGAACAATTTGACCGAAGAAAGAGCGCGCAAGAACCAATGGTTAGGTACTGGTTTGCTACTAATTTTAGTGTAAGATTGGCCCATATTACAAGTCTGTAAATAGTGACTTTTGAAGAACTCCATGTAATCTTAATGCAAACTGAATCGGTTTTGTTTATTTTAATTGTTAAGAGATATACTTAGCGTTTCTGTAATGTTTAAAAAGGTTTGAATATTTTTCCCTTTCAAATTCACAAGCTAAGTTAGTGATCATCAATTATTAACACATTTGTATGTACACCGGTACACATTTACCTCATTCGCCACACAGTTGGCATTAGGATCTATAACTTACAGCAAAGTTACCAAACTTTCCGGTCTTCGCGATGCGCTTAGCGATAAATGGAATCGTCCATAACAATACAGTTTTTATGCTTTTAAGTTTCCTGTTGAGCGGAAATTTGAGAGCATAGCTGCACCGGGCTGTGCCTTTATATTCGATGATTATTGGATGCCGTATGTAATGAATTTCTGGTTGAAAAGATACGTAACTTTACTAAACAAAACATACTGGGTGAAGATGAGTTCGAAACATTTTTCATCCATTGAAGACAGCTACGGAATCCGATGATAATTTCTTAAATTTTTTGTTAACTTAGTGCTAAGATGGAAAAAGTTATCGACCAAATATTTTAGGACATTTTGGAATGGAAGTAAATAGGCAAAAATTAAAAAAGTTTACGAAAAGTGCAGAGAGAATGAATTAAAACGTCTTCAAACAAATATTCTAATTCAAGGATGTACCTAGGTACAGTCGTACTATGTACGGTAGGGTTACTCTTTATTTATTACAATAATGATCCTTTAAAGAAGGAAAGGGGCATCTGCAGTAGCTAGGGTTTGGGTGCAGTATACCTCCATTATTGAGGTTTAGTACCACATTCAGTTACTTTAAATGCTTTAGCGTTCATAGTAATAAAATGCATTGTTTGGTCCTCTTTTGTTGTATTAAACTTTGCTCATACAAATAGTATGGATGGCGCCTTTGTTTATAATTTTGATATTTGAAAATCTTTTATTTCACAAAATATTTTAATTTAATAAAGTAGTGAAATGGTTTACCACTTACATGTTACATTTGTAAGTTTAGGGGCTTTCACAAGATATGCAAAAAAAGTTACAAAACACAAAAAAAGGTGTAATTAAAGGGTTGGTCTATTCGGACCCGGCTAGTCCTTAGTCAACAGTAATACACTAGGAAATTAGTTTTTTGAAATTATCTTATTTAATAATACGTTTCATAATATACGTCAAGCTTGTTTTCATCTTACTCAGTTCCGTATGTATTATCGACAAGTCACAGCATAATAAGACTAAGAAATTCAAGGAAAACGAAAAAAAAACTAAAAAATATAAAATATGATAAATACGTCATGATATGGAAATAAAAAAAGGAGTCTGGTACAGCAGCGTAGGTTATCAAAACCTATTCCAGCTGTGTGAGAAGGCGGAAAAACTAAAAAATCTAAACATTATTTTAGGTTAGTTTGAAATCCGAAATCTTAACAGTATCGGATTATGGAAATCAACTTTTTTAAAAGCTGTGATTATAATCACCGAGGATACGCTAAATATGTTACTTCTTCTCCAAAGCATTTTATGAAAAAGTGAACATTCTTATGCTATTTTAGTACGAGTTCTAAGTATGAGTCAACATAAAACTGTATTTTTGTTGTCATTGCATCTTTTCGCTTTACGAAGCATTTCTCATAGAGGCAACCAAAACATGTATTGATGAGGAAAATCGATTGAAAGTAAACAAATGCGTTTTTCGCCATATTTTCTTTCCACCCTCACCCTGAATCGTGACCATGTTTGCAACGGCTCACTAAAGGTCTGTCGATGGACGGGTCGGCCAAACGGTTACTACGATCGCTCAGCGTCTCGTTGGCTGGGTAATGGAGTTGTGTTATTTTCAACGCAATACCATAGTAACGGCTGGGGTGTGCACCGACCACATTTTCACACATCATAGACCGTACGGGGCTCCCTATATATCTCACTAGGCCCTCAAAGTATTGCTTTCATGCCTTGCATGCGTTGGCTCTTCAGGACTCGCCGAACCCCGGAAATGTACCCGGGTGGGAAATCAGCGAACACAAGTTTGCATCGCTTATGTACATGAAATCCGAAGTCATAAAAACTTCGGCACGATCCGCAACCGAAGCGGGTAGAAAAGTTCAGTTACCTTCTCGTCGTAGTAACGCGTGCATATTTTTATTGTGAAGCTCCTTGGGAAGGAGGGGTTCCCGATTGGAAATAGTTCGGGAATTTTGGTTCCCCCGGTGGTCGCCTCAAGCCACACATAGTAAAAAACGTGATGTGGGTCGAACGTGTGTGGGGCAAAATTAGAACTGGGTAAAATTAGCAAAAAACGAAAAACGGGATATCTATAAATAACATAAGTAAACGTTGCCTGTGATGGCGTTTTTTACGGAAACAATCAATGAAAGGAAGGCAGACAGTGTCCAGACGTTGGATGTAAATGTTTTAAAATATTGATTTATCAATTTTAAATTGCTGTCATAAGAGTTACTCAGCAAGCAGCTATGTTCATTGGGTACGTTAGAAGGAACGGTTGAAAACCGTAATGATGAGCTTTCGTTTTAGAGAAAAACAAAATTACATTTATTTTCGACCTCGTCCAAACCGCTAGTTTCTGAAGAAGTAAGTAGGAAAGTAAGAAAAAAATTAATAAAAGTAATCCCTAAAGATAGTTAGTTAGTAGAAGAAGTTTGAAACAGTAGATTATAACACATGCCGTCAAGAATTATTTCCACATACTCGCCTAAAATGTGTAAACCTTAACGGTGAAGGATTGTGCTGTTCGTTTGAATGAATATATTTATTAGGTTCCAAGCTAATACGCATACTTTTATTTTAATTCTTATTGTCAATAAGTATTATAGTTGGTAGCTGTCTCGTTTCTGGCCCAACCTGAAGCATAAAGACAAACATTGGATGTGAATCTCAATTCCGATGGAATTATGCGTCTTGCATGCTCTAGCTCCGGTATGAAAGGAAGCATAAGAGAGTAGCTAGTTAGTATATGAATTACCCAATGGAATTGAATTTGAACCTCCTGGCAACAACGCGAGGGGGGGGGGGGGGGGGGATATTATTGCCGGAAAAAAACGCATTTAAATCTGAGGGTGTTGCTACAGTAAAGTCACGAGCAGCAGATTGAAAGTAAGGACTCCATAAGCACGCTCAAACGCTTGTTTGCGCTTCCGTCAAGCGAGCGGCCAACTTGAACGTGTCCCCACAGACAAAATAAACACGAACGAATAAATCACTGGCGCTAGGGGACGAAGTCCTTAGATACGCAAATGTTTGAGTCACTATTGCGCTAGTGTTTAGCAGGTGACCGTAGGTGGAGGAAAAATTCCATCCCCATAGGGCGCACATGGTGGAAAAGAGAGTCTCCAGTCGGGGACTCGTAGCAACTCGACAGTCGATTCGGTTAAGAATTGCATTCGATGGTATGTGTTTGGTGCTACCGGACGACGGAGTATCATTATTTTTCACGATTCACCCCGTCAGGGTCCTGGAGTAGCGGTAGCAAAAAGGAAGGTGAAACTGGTTCGCGTGGGTCCGCACATTTACGAGGACCGTTCGCCGGGAGGTTCAGTTACTCTCGAACCGTTTGCTAAGCAGCACCAAGTTTCCACCAGGACCAACGGACGGAGTGAAGCATTTTGCTGCAAGAATTACTTGCATCATTTGCAAAGTAGTAAAAGTGGTCTTCGTTCGTGCCGCGAGCCACTGCAAACGATCTTCTAGTTTATATAATTTTATAAAACATGCGCTATGATGTGAGAAGGTCAAACATGAAGAGTTGATTTTCGGTAGTGTTTTAGAAGCAACGAAGTTTTTCTTGCACGATTCAAACTTAGATAGGACTTCTGCTGTTGGCAAATTGTTCAAATCGACGCATCGAAAATGCAGCACTTCTGTTGCTGTATGGGCAGCCGAACGGATAAAGTGTCGCCCGGTGAATCGTTCGATGTAGGTATCCATGGATTTCTCAATCCGGTCTTGCATGCCTTGCAAAGCAGTGAAATGCACTAACGCAAAAAGAAACCACACTTTAACCGTCACTGTCGCCACATTGCAGCATTCAAAATCACCCTCGCCGAGGAGCGGCGAGTCGAGCAACATTTTCCAAACCGAACGCCACTGCACGGATATACTGTTCATCGCTATAAAGGCTGCCTTCATTCTAATCCTGGTGAGTAGTGTTTGGCACAAGAAAAAAAATGGAATAAGATACAGATCCTTCATTTGTTTCCACTTGTCTGAGGCATGCTGTAAATAATTGCCGCTTGTTGCCAGTTATCCATGAACGATATAACCTATTGAAATCGGATTGGTGTTTTCCACATTTAATACAAAAAATTGTAAAATACTTACAAAATTTATTTAATGTAAACGGTCAAGCCATAAACTAAACATCGTACTGAAGTAAACAAATCTAGAGGAGTCTCCAAACAAATGTGGTGAAAAGACACCATAAGGACCCCAGACATAGTGGCTAGTCAAATTTTACGAACAGTCTACATGGCGATACGGTTACAAATAATACGCTAATTCAATGAAATACTTGGCGCAACATTGTCATGAGGTTTCTGTTTTTTTTGCCCAAACTCCAGTGTAAAGTGTTTTTACAGTTATCAAAAACATAAAGAAAATGTATTTTTGAATCGATTATAGTATATTACATTGTACTTTAATCAAACAATTTTTTTAGGGAATTTGAAATGTTCCGTATACTGATTTAGGAATTTTACGCACAAGGCATAGGTAAGAACGAAACGAAATGGGTGCGCCTGGTCTTTTACTGATTAGTTTGGTGTATACAGCAATCCCAGTTGGTAATGTGTGATCACATAACGTTGTCGTTAAGTTTATACTTTGTCCTATACTACCACACAAAGGTGTGCGTAAGATCATTATCATTAACTATAACGGCAGGACATGATTGCAGCACCAACAGTGCATTAACATGTCTCAATTGACCATCACATTTGAAAGGACAATAGCGTTGGGACCCTTTTTTCTACTTTTACCAAGTACACTGTCCCTAGTCGTCATTTATCAGTGGACTTCATCTATGTACGCGTCCTTGAAGCCTACGCGAGCACACAATAACCTGACCGTCAGAGGCCAGTTGCCTCATATGACACCTAACCTAGGCCATTGTAATGCAAGCAGCACATTACGAACGAACAGAAATAAATGTTTCACGTTTGTACCACCTTCGTGCCGATGCTGGCCACAATGCACAGCTGGTCCTCATTATCTACTGCATGGCGTTCGGTGATATCTATCGCATAATTAATGGCTACGATGACTGCGCCAACGTTTGCGGACGTGACAACAGGCCGGACCAGAGTCTCCCCTGCAAGGTAAGAGCGGTTGGAGCGTGGGACAGATGTGCAATGATTCATCGCATATGCTGGTTGTCTCTGGTGTCACGGTATTCTAGGGTGCTGACAGGACGGACGAAAAGTTCCTGCTGGTGGAGGAAGCTGGCGGCACGGAGAGTGCACTCCATCGCATGTGCGTTGCGAGCTGCGAAGAAGTTGAGGGCTTGTAAGTAAACGGAAGCGGATGTAAACCGGGAAACAGGAGATTGAATAGAATCATGTTTTACACTTACAGTAAACCGTTCCTGAATCGATGCGTCCGCAAGAACAATCCGACGGAGGAGGTGGCAACCCGGACCGGTCTGCGAAATTTCTTCCAGGAGGTATCGGAAGACCTGGAGGGCTGCTATCGGGAGATGCTTTGGCTGGCGGCGATCGCATTTCTTTTGTCACTGCTCACCCTCCTGCTGCTGCGCGTCCTGCCCGGTCTGATTGTGTGGCTGGTCCTTGCGGCCGTTATGGTGGCATGTACAGCCGGTACGCTCTGGCTGTGGTTCAAGTGGCGCTACGAATCCGAACAACTGTCGGCCTCGGCAGGTGATTCGGCCCGGATGCGAATGAACAACTGGTTGTACTACGCGATTGCGGCCACGGTCGCCACGCTAATCGTGCTACTCGTCATATTGGTGATGCGCAAACGCATCAAGCTGGTGGTGCAGCTTTTCAAGGAGGCCGGCAAAGCGATCGCCAGCATGCCCTTCCTGCTCGCAGAGCCCGTTCTGGTATGTATAAGATCAACACTTAACCGGGGAATGTTTCAGATTTAATCTTTCTGCTCTATTTGGTTTCATAGCTTAAGAAACCAATTTTGTTTGCTAACATTGGGCGAATTGAGTGTGACGAAAAGTTTCCCTCATTAACTGCCATTGCAAAGTAATTTTCCATAGCCAACAATGAATCGTGTTTCAAAGAAGTGTAGGGATATTTATAATGTTAGATTTAAATCATATAATAATGTTTTGTAAAACTGTGATATATTAGGAAATATGTCAATTGAATAGTAATTTGAGCAAGTAATTGCAACCTCTTCCGGGTAGTTTCTAATAACATGACAATAAAAGGGACAGAAACTAAGGAGTTAAAATTTAATAAATATAATTTAAAATGTCATATAATTGTACTAAAAACTTTGCACAATACTAAACTGTGTTGTGAAATAACAGTCTAGCGTATGCATGTGTTCTGCTTATTCCCAAATCTACAATACGATAATTAGACTTTCAGTTTTATTTTAATTTATTTCGTCTCGCTTAAACAGAGGATAGACATGGACATTGGGTGCGTATTATAATTTGACTTCATTTTTAAACATCACTTATCAAGAGCAAGAACTTAAACACTACGAATAAGTCCACCTTATTGGAATACTGATACTTTTGGTTACGTCTAATTGCTTTTCTCTCTTATCAGACATTCGTGACCATCGCAGCGGGGATCGTACTGTACGTGTATTTTACGGTTTGGATCGAGAGCGCCGGCATGTTGGTGGTGGAGAGCAACAACAGCGCCAAATACGTGAAGGACTCGACGATGCTGTTCACCCGTTGGTACAACCTGCTCGCGTTCTTGTGGTTCAGCCAGTTTGTGATTGGTTGCCAGCACATGGTGATAGCCGGTGCGGTGGCCGGGTGGTTCTTTACGCGCAATAAGGCCACCCTCGGCCACCCGATCGCTCGCAGTTACGGCAATCTGGTACGCTACCATCTGGGCACGGTGGCGTTCGGGTCGTTCGTGATTGCGCTGGTGCAGTTTCTTCGAACGTTGCTAAAGCTTTTGATGGTAAGACCCATCTCTCTTCCATCGCTTCGCAAATCTAAATGAATCGTGTATGGTTAATCTAAAAATTGTCTTTAAGCATTCTGTGCGGAATCCACAGAACCGAGTGACATCATTCCTGTTCGACTGCTGCCAGTGTTGTCTGCAGTGCTTCGAGCGGTTCCTCCAGTATCTCACACGCAACGCCTACATCCTTACGGCCATGCACGGCGACCCTTTCTGTCGGGCGGGCCGAAATGCGTTCCGACTGCTGACCAGCAATGCGCTGCGCGTCTTCGCCATCAACTCGGTCGGAGACTTTGTGCTGGTGCTGGCGAAAGTGTTTGTCGTCGTGGCAACCGTGCTGATTGGCATGGAGCTAATCCAACAGAAGCAAGGCATGCACCATCCGTACGTGCCGCTTATATTGGTCGGCATCTTCGCCTATCTCGTGGCGCACTGCTTCATGACCGTCTACGAGGTATTGGTAGGCTGATCCCGCATTGCAGTAAATGTTGTCTAATTGTTTGTTTTTTTTTTTCCACGCTCCTTCACCCTTAGATGACGGTTGATACCATTTTCCTGTGCTTCTGTGAGGACTGCGAGAGCAACGATGGCATTAGCCGGCCATACTTCATGTCCCGCGGGTTGATGGAGTTCGTGCAGAACTCGAAGAAGGCACTTGCCGTCGACAGCCGGACTGCGACCACGAATCAGGCACTGCGCGATGGTAAGGCCTGGACGGCAGCAAACAACAAACCGACGACGGCCGATACGATTCACCAGCAACACCAGCGAGCGACGGCCATTTCGGAAACGGTGGACTGAACGGTTGATCGTAATGTTTATACGTAATGTTTGCGTGTGTGTAATTTTTCTTTGTCGAATCCATATCAATACATACTATATTTTTCTCTTAAAGAAACGACCTGAATGATAGAATATTTTTGTACAGCATATTTTGCGTGAATAAAAAATAAAGTGAAATGAATTTGCAGAAAAAAATCGAACAGACTTTTGTCTTCGCTACTAAAGGCGATAAGAGTGGCCCCGTTTTCCGCGACCACCCCTTCTACGGGGCATCTGCGGAGTCGGTTGCTGATAAATGCCGGGTTGCTGGTTCGACGATATCATGCCGGATGGTCCGGCACCGGAACGATGCGCTGTTGGTGAAAAAAGAAGAAAAAAAAACGCAATCGCTCAGTTGAAGATCATTCGACGGTTGTCATTTCAACGCTACTTACGTCTTCCTTCGTTCCAGACGATTGGAGTTCGTTGCATTGCGGCGCGATTTCCGGGACGACGCCCGCGTCTTCCGGTACTGGTGGTAGTTGTGGTGGTGGTGGTTGTCGTCGTCGTCATCGTCGCGTTTGTACCGACAGGGAAGGTACTCACTCGTGAACGCGTATTACTGCTCGGTGTTTGCAGTACTTCAGCTTCCCGTCCCTCCTCTACCATCTGCAATGAAGACTGCTCCACCATACTGATGTCTTCCACCACTCCATCGGTGGATGCCGTTCCGGATGTGCCACTGACATCTGGTACGTGCTCGATGACCCCTTGCATCGTTCCATCCTCTTCGTCGTCCTCCTCCTCGAGCAGTTCCTTTTCCCGGTCGCGATCGCTCGGGGCGCCACCACCTTCGCCGGACGATGCCTGTGCCTCCGAGGTATTAGTCTCCTCCATCGATGCGACTACGCTGCTCGTAATAGTACCACCGCTGGTCGATTCTGGGATATAACCATGGTCTGCTCGTTAGCCAAATGGGACGAAGAAATCAACGGGGAAGAAGGGAGGGGAGGGATTTAAGGACGAGGACGATCGAGTACATGTACGATTTCAGGAGGAAAAGGGAAGAGAGGGTAGCGAAGCAGGAAAAGACAGAAACAAAAGCAAAACACAGACAACAATCAGCATAAGCCACAAAATAGGGTGAATATTATTGTTTATACTAAATCGTGATCAAAATCTAGTTCAATTGTAACAATTAATATTGAACTGCTGATGAATATTTTCGGCCTTAATTATTTTTTCTAATATACTCGGAGCACAAGTAAGACGATTGAAATAAGTAAAATAATGGATACAAATTTAATGTGTGATTTTCACAACCATTGCGAATACTGACATAGTTTCAAGTACGCCTAACAAGATGGATCAACCCTACTTACCCCCTGTCGTATGGTGTGGCGTAGTGGGAACACTGCGTCCACCACCACTTCCGCTACCACCGCTAGCCGCCTCGTCTAGCTGCGACAGATCGATACGCGTATCATCGATACCGACCGGTAACATCTGCGTATCTATGTTACTGCCGCCGGCACCGACACTCGTCGGCACAACGCCGACAGACTGCCGGCTAGTGGATGTTTCACCGAAGGTGAACCGTGCGTTGGGCACCTGCGGATGTGGCGAACTCACGGCCTCACTGAAAATGAAAGCAAGGTGTAGAATCAGAATGTTCTTCCATCAGTGAAGTATTGGAGGTTTTTTGCTTTATGCGTCTTCCCTTTGAAGACGGCAACGAAAATTTTAAGCTTAAACTGTAAAAGTGGATTAAGTTGGCCACGTAAGGTGAAACAGCACAATTGGAAAATGTTGATAAAAATTTAAATCATAAATTGAATAAGAAACGTCACCTACAAATTAACGAGGGTGGGGCAAAGTGTGATAATAACAAAAAAAAGACACATTTATAGTGAAATAGAAACATAATTCTTGTATGTAACATTTCTAGTTTTTCTTTCTCTCGTTGTTTTTCTCTCTCTCCCTCTGTCTCTCTCTCTCTCTCTTTCTCTATTTGTTAAAAAATATATAGTTAGGCAATTGATTTTTATTGATCGACCGTTTTTCGACAAATCTTAGTTGTCCCTGCATCAAAGTCTAGAAGATACAGTTGCCGTTCGATGGAGTACTGGTTTTAAATCTATTACTTTTATTTCTTGCTTCAAAGAAGAGAACCGAATCTGCGCAGTTTAAATTTACTAGTCTATAGGAATAAACTTAATTTACGACGTATTCTGAAAAACAGTGACCTATGCACAGATTGGCAAATGCTTGTTAGGCTCGATAAAAACGAATCTCTGTGACCTCATTTTTAAATGCTTTTTCATGTTGCTACTACCTATGTCTACGTTCTTATTCATTATCATATTCTAGATAGAAGAGTATTTTGCTTTTTTTTTGTTACTGTAAAATTACCCTCTAATCTCAATCTTTCCTATAGTATCCGGCAAAGATCTATCCTAAACGATCATATTATTTTATAACACATAGAAACCTTACTCGAGTAATTATGCAAGTTTTAAAATGAGTAGAATTAAATTGGACCACTTTTATTGCTATACATGCATGCTCTATGCGAAACCGAAACATACAAACACGTTACGTTAAAAGGACAGTAATTGAAACAACTAATGCTGAGTGCTAATATTTAGTGTGACATATAATTTACATTTTTCCTATCACGTGAACCAATATTATATCTCCAAAGGGTAATTAATACCAATAGGAATGGAACGCAAATTTTAAAAAATGCATCCGTTGATTACTTTTGGTTAAATCATCACCTTGAGATAGTGTTCAAATGCCATGTAAAATACGAAAAATAAAAATCTTATAGTTATTTTGTATATGTACAATAATGTTTGCTAAAAGTTGCAAGATTTTTGGACAACAATTGTTTAATTTGCGTCGAAAATCGAACTGCTGCATTAAAAAAAAACCTACAATGCCAGCTGAAATGAAGAATTAATGGTTTAACTTCGGTTCACACGCAAGCGATTTCTCTTCTAAAATTGAATTAGAATTAGCCTAACGAAATGTGTGGCATCGGGTGCCTTAAATTCTGCCTGTACTCGATTCTTGCTGCTTCCGTATTTCCGCTGCAGAGAAATATTATATTGGAACCTAATGTACCATCGTGATATTCTTTGCATTTGACTTTCGCAGTGTGTGCACGTGGGAAGGCGGCGTTTATACCCACAGCATTCGCGGATTCTTCTTAGCGCGCTACTTTCCTTTCTCTACTATGTCCCACCGACTCTTCATACGCGGGCCTTTCTCGTTCTCTCTTTCCTTCGAGATGTGTCTTACGACGATCTACAACGATGGTTGTGTATAGAGAGAGAGAGAGAAAGAATGAGAGAAGAGAGAGATATAGGTAGATAAAAAATATACGATCATTCTAACAGTACTTCTCACATCGTATGACCGAATAATTCGTAGGGAAAGCAACGCAAACAACGCTTAGACAAATTCTACATCACCCTCGGCTGTGCAAGTACAGCAAATAAGTATATGGAAATGATATTACCGATACACTGAATTGAAACAATGCATAATACCATCAAAGATACTAACTACTAATACTAATTTTTTTAATGTGAATTCCGACTTTCAAATCTTTGATGATACGTTGCATTTTGGACATTTCATTGTTTAATAATTAATTCCATATGAAATGTAAATGAAGAATTTGGATGACTGATGACTGTTTTGTTATGGGATGGTGACGTTTGGGGATTGTGGTGCATGTTGGGGATGGTGGTGCATATTAGGGATAGTGACGCATGTTGGGGATGGCGACGTTCGGTGATGGCTTGGACTTAACTGGAATTAGTTGGTTGCCGGGTACCGCAGTAAGCGGGGATTTGCCGGCACGTACTCAAATTTCAATGAAAGAAGATACATTGAAAAATAAATTGAGCACATTGCCGAACCCACATTGCTTGGTAAAAGGTTTAGAATAAGGATGAACATTCAAAAAAGAAATGATGGAATAATCAATGGAAAATGAATAGGACTAATGGCCCCTTGGGGGAAATGATGCGTCAAAAGACCTCGAAATACAGCGTCAAGACTTTGGTGCGGTGCATGTGTTTCGAATCTTATACACGAATGTGAATATTTTTTGAGTAAGATGTCAGAAGAACAACCAGGCAACAGGTGCAGTGAGCTGCTGCCGGCGCTGGATGAAGTACTCAACGTAAAACGGGCGGCCGTCAAGTTAAGGTGGTTAAATTTGCTTAATATCTCAATGATTCTTACCCATCCGTGCGTCGTGTTACATATAGCGTCGGTGTACTGGGCACGATCCGATCATCCGCACTCTCGTGCTCAAAATTCATCAGCATCAAGTGAGCGGCTTGTTGCTGTTGCCGACTGAGCGGATTCACCACCTGGCGCGTGGCGGCTGGCATAGCGGCGTTGGAAGAACCGGCGACAGCCGATGCCGTTGCTTCTGCCGTACTGGAAGAGGATGCGGCCGCGGAGGGCAGTACAATAGGAGTCCCGCACGATTGACTACCTCCGGAGGAGCCAGTAGTGCTCTGTATATGTGGTTGCTGTGGACCGTCGTTAATCGAAGGACTACCAACAGCGCCGCCGGACGATCCCGAGGTAGTGATGGAGGAAGGACCAGGAAGGACGGCGGCAGTTGTCGCTCCACTGACCGGGTTAGTGGTTGTGGTCGTACTGCTCGTTTCAGCATCGGCCGTCTCCATTGGCTGCTGCTGCTGCTGCTGCAGCTGTAGTTTTACCGACTGAGACGAAGAGGACGAAGTGGACGTCGAGGTAGTTGAGGTGGTTCCGCACGCATTCGGGGCCTCGTTGTCCTCGTCCACGTCCACCTCGTTATTGGCGGATGGTTCGATGTTGTCGTCCTCGTCGATGTCGGGCCCTTCGCCCTCGTCGTACGGACCGGCACCGGCGGCTACCATACCAGAACCTTCTTGTTCGTACGATTCCTCCACAACATAGCCCTGGAATGGACCATCGTCGGCCTCTGCCGTTCCCTCGTCCGCCATGCCAACATCTTCTTCCTCCTCATCGTCATCTTCGTCATCGTCATCCTCCTCATCATCCTCCTCCGAATCCACCACGACTATATCGTCCTCCTGATCACGCTGGGACGATGTTGGAACTTGATACTCGACATCTAGTCCGGATTCACTCACACCCTGCGATACAAGTAGGGGCACACCATGATTAGCATTAGGATTTAACGGATATCTAACACAACAAAGCAATCTCACCTGGAAAACTTCGCCAGCCACTTGGGTTGTCCGAAGACGCTTTTTGGCCGGTGTCGGTTTGCTGGTTGATTGCTGGTGGCCCACGGTATCGGTTGAACTATCGCCTTCGACATCCCGTAGTCGCTTGTGCCCGGCTTGGGTGGTCGTAACAGTGTTGCTAGATGACGCCTATGCAGGAATAGAACATGGTGAAGTATTTAAAACGTTGGTTAAAAATTGAATTCGGTTCACTTGTGAAATGTCAATTTAATTGTCAAAGGTAATCTATGTAAAATAATACAGAAGTCCTTGTATCAACAGTATGTTTAGAATAAAAAAATAGTAATGTGCTTATAGGAATTTCGCGCACTAAGTTGAGAAACTCCAGGAAACTTGATTTTTTTTTTGCAAGTTGATTAACATACCTGTGGGGCAGACAGCACGAGCTGTTGTTGCTGTGCTTGCTGTGGCTGTGAAGATTGCTGTTGCGCTAGCTGCTGCTGAGCTAGGGTTGCTTGATGTTGCTGCTGCTGCTGCTGGTGTTGGGGCTGCTGCTGAACCTGATGCTGCGGCTGACTAACGCCTCCTTCGACCTGTGGCAGCACCATGGCAACCGCAGCTTGTGGCACAGCTTGCTGCTGTGCTTGCTGTTGCTGGCTAGGATCAGTGCTGCTGCTGCTTCCCATCTGCGCTACGCTCTCTCCCTCGGCCATGTGGGACGTGGAAGTCGAAGACGACGAGCTTTCGGCCGCATTGGTAGACGTAGTAGCCGTGCCCATCGGCGGTACGGCTGCCACGGCCACGCTGGCAGAGCTCGTTGCTGGCATGTAGTCGGTGTGAGAGCTTGTCGGAGACGAGGAGGCCATCGATTCGTTCAGATTGCTTCCGCTACCACCACTGGTGGTGCTGCTGCTGCTTGTCGCTGTTGCGCTATGCACCTGTTGCTGCGGAGGCACGAGGGCTGTGGTGACTCCGCAGGTTGAGGCCGGCACAACAGACCCTGCAGCGCTCGGTCCACTGCCACTTCCAACGGCGGACGATGGTCCACCAGAGACGACGACGCTACCACTGGTGGCACTGCTGCCGGTAACGCCACTGTTGGCCCCCCCTTGGACGGCTATCGTACCCCCCGTTGACGAGGAGCCCGACACCGTCGAAAGTGTTCCCGTAGTGGACGCGCCACCCGAGGACGCAGCAGCAGCAACCGCCGCCACCGCCGCTGCCGTCGCCGCGGAGGATGTAGAGGACGAGCTCGAGCCCTGCACAATAGCGACATTGGTGGTGCTCTGGCTGGTCGGCAGAACGGCCGCCGTACGACTGCCCACTGCCATTGGGCGAATGCTGGCCAGAGGCGTTTCACTGACACGCCGTGGTGTGACGGCCGCTGATTGCTGGTTGCTTGGTCCGGCCATCGGCTTCACGTTCGCTGTCCGGACGCTTTCACCTACCGGCTTCTCCGACGATCCGGCTCCGACCGCGCTCGTGCTCGGTTTGGCCGCCTGCTGTAGACCTAGCTGCCGGTTGAGCTGGTTCAACCGAATCACCAGCTGCTCGTTTTCGCGACTCAAGCGCGCGATTGCTTCCTTGCTCTCCCGGTCCGCATCGGCAGTGTCCTTCTCGTAGCGGGACATGTGCCCCTCGTACTGTTTCTTCAGCAGTTCGTTTTCCTCGCGCAACTGTTGCAGCTGCACCTTCGCCACGTTGAGCTCACGAACCGCTGCTTTATTCTGGTCCGTAATGCTGTCGATTCGAGACTTCGCTTCATTTAGCAGCGCCTGACTACGGTCGGCTTTGTCCAGTTGGGCACGCAGCAGTTCGTTCCCTTTCTGGAGCGTATCGACTTCTTCAACGGCCGTTTCCAGTTTTTTGCGTAGAACATCCATCTCCGCCGCCGTCGTCGACGCTCCGCCTACGACATCCGATTCAGCACCACTAACAGCCGCCGCTGGAACCGTCGTCGTTGTGGTTTTCTCGACCGAACTACCGCCGCTTGCCTCCTTCTCGTCCACCTCCTTCTTGAGTTCGAAGTACGAGTCCTTGTAGCGCTTGGCAATCTTGCGAATCTGCTGCTCCTTGTTTCTCGCGTCCGCCAGTTGCTCATCCTTGGTCTTCAGCTCGGCCTTCAGCGACTCGATCTCGCCCGTCAGCTTAGTGGATGCCTGGGAGATGTCTCTCTGCAGGTCGATTTCGAGCTTTTTGATCTTCTCGTCTCGAGCCTCCAGCTGCTTGGTCACGTTGGCCAGCTCCGTCTCGAGGCGCGCCCGATCCTGCTTGATAGCGCTCAGCTCGTCGTTCGCCTGCTTCAGCTGCTCCTTCTCGGCCATCAGCATCTTGGCCAGATTCTCGCGCTCCGTCTGCATGCGCTTCCAGTCATCGGGATTGGTTTTATTCGAGCGCTCGATCAACAGATTCGCCCGTTGGCGCCAACGGGTTGCTTCGATGCGCAACGACGCATTGTCCTTGGTGGCCGACTCGAGCTTAACCGTCAACTCGTTGACTTTCTCCTTTAGCGGGTCTAGTGTTTCCTGAGCCAGCCGCAACTGCTCCGTCTGTGCCCGAAGCTCCTGTACCAGCCCGTCCCGCTCCTCGCGTAACACTCGGTTGCTGTCGGTGATGGCGTTGTACGTTTCCATCTTGCGCAGAATCTCCTCGTGCTTCACGACGGTCACCATGCCTGTGTCCGTTTTCTCCCGCGCCTCAGCCAGCTCCGCCTGCGCATCTTTGCACTTCTTCTGGAACATCATCAGCTCCGACTGGATGCGCACATTTTCCGACCGAAGCAGCTCAAACCGGGCGACGGCGATGTCCTTCTCTTTGCGCAAATACTTGATGATGAGCAGCAGCTGCTCGGCGGACTGCTTTTCTTCTTCCGTAAGCGAGCGGTTTAGCACTGAACAGTCCGCACCGCCACTCATCGAATCATCGGCTCCTCCTCCAGCCGTCGGCGATTGGGTGGCGTTGGCCGCGGTCACCGACAGCCGAGTGCTGAGACACTGAATCTGATCGTGCAGTACCGCATTTTGCGAGTTCAGATTCTCTAGCCGTTCCTCGAGCTGCGTCATTTCGGTGCGCAGTAGCTGCTCGCGGTTCGACCAACCTTCTTCGCCCACCTTGAGTCGCTCGATCGCCTGATCGCGTTCCTGAATCAACTCGTTAAACTGCGCACGATTACGCTTCATTTCTTGCTTGATGTCCGTGAGCTGGCGAATGTCGTCGGAGTGCTGCATCATCTCGGTCGAATACTTGTTTTCCGCTTGGGTCACTTGTTCCATAAGCTGGTTGCACCTCTCGCGCATCTCTCGCATCTCGCGGTTCTGCTCCGCCAGCTTCTCCAGTGAATCCTTCAGTTCCAGCTGGACCTTATGCAGCTCCGTGTCCTTGTCGCTCGAGGCGGTTAGCTGGGCATCGGTGAGCTTCAGTGATACCTCTGTCTTGAGCTCATTAACCTGGGCAGTCAGATCTTGTTCGCGCTTCCGCAGCTCGGCCTCCGTCGCGTGGCTAGCCTCCTGTAAGTTTCTATACAGATCGTGCAAATCCTTAAGCTCCTTTTCGGCCGATTCCGAGAGATCCGCGTACTGCTTCACGTGCGCCTTCGACGTCGCAAGCTCGGCCAGCGTTGACTCTAGCTCCACCTGGCGCTCGTTCAGCTGCTGCTCGAGTTCGCGCACCTTCCGGTTCGCCTTCGTGACGGGATTGTCTTCGTCGTTCGGTGACAGAGTTTCCTGGAGCTTGCGCTGCAGCTCGTCTATTTTGCGCGCCTTTATCTCCAGGTCGTCGCGGGCGTTCTTCAACTCCACCTGCACCGTTTCGGCGATGGCAATCTCTTCCTCCATGCGCTGCCGGGCCGTGTCGGCTTGGCGCTGCAGGATGCTGGATTGCTCCCGGAACCGATCTTGCTCCTCTTGCAGTCGATTCCGCAGAGCGGAGCATTCACGCGACATTTCGTCCATGCGAGACTCCAAGCGCAACCGACCCTCGTTCTCCGAGCGCTCCATGTTCATTTTGATCATCTCGAGGTTGTTTAGCAGCAGGTTCTGATTTTGCCGCTCGCGGTTGAAAATTTCACGTTCACTTTGCAGTCGAGCCTCGCTACCTTTAAGGATGTGGCACTCCTGCTTAAGGTTCTCCAGCTGAACCTCGGCGCGCGCCAACTTTGACTGAGCGCTCATCGTTTCGTTCTGGAGGTACATGATTGATGCCTCGTGCTTCGCGATGGTTGTCTCGTAATTTTTGTTGCGCTCCTCGAGCGTCTGGATTTGGGTCTTGTATGTCGCAATGTTCTTGACCATCATGCGGTTTTGGTCGGTGTTGAACTCGATCGTACCCATCAGTTTCACGTTCTTTGAGGTGAGCTCTCGAATTTCGCCGCGCATCTGATCGAACTGCTCGTTCAACATCTTGTCGTTCGTGAGCTTCTCCCGTCGGTACGTCTCGTACTCGTCCTTGAGCGTGCCCATCTCCTTCTGCAGCTCCTTTAGCTTGCCGTCGAGCTCCGTTATCTTACGCTCCTTTTCGGCAATAAGCGTAGCGTTTGCGGTCTGGTTCACTGTTTGGCCAACAACGCCAGCCGAGCTGCTATTCGCGAGCGGTACATCATCGACACCGTCCATCATCATGGTAGAGTCGCCACCACCGAATGAATTCGCCCCATTCATGTTCATGCTTTGTTGGCCCGCCTGGTTGTAGCTGCGCATCGCGTCATGGTACATTTTTTTGTATCGGTTACTCTGCTGGCTGTAATACTCCACCATCTGCTCCTGTTTTTCAATCTTATCTTGCTGTTGTTCGATGCGCCGATTGCATGCCTCCAGCTTCGTCTCGAATACAGCCGTACTCATCGAGTGCCGTACTTTGTTAGCTTCCGCGACCTGCTCGCTGAGATCGCGCACCACCAGCAACAATTTCAGGTATTGTTCGTGCATCTCTTCGATTGTGCTGAACGTGACCATCGTTTTCGAGATCATGTCGCTCATGTCGATGTTGCCCGAGATGTTCAGCAGCTCACCGATGGACACATCATTAACCCCCCGAGAGAGTGCCTCCTCGTGTAACAAATTGCACACCTGGCGACTGAGATCTTTTCGCTCAATTTTCAGCTTCTCGATCTGGCCCTCCTGGTGACGGATTTTGTTTTCCATACGCGACCCCTGCTCGCGCATCTCACCGGCTTCTTGGATCATTTTGTTTACTTGCGCTATGAGCTCCTCGTTCATTTCCTTGAGGTTCAAGTTTTCTGTCTGCTGGCGCGCCATCATCGGTGCCTTCTCCTCCAGTTCCATTAGAATGTGCTCAAGCTGCATCTTCAGTTTGCTACTCTCCTTCTGCTCTTTGTGCAACAGTTCCGACGTACGCACGTATAGCGAGTAAACTTCCGTCAGCGACATGCCCGACTTGAGCATCCGGCTCGTGGCGGCTGCCGTTGGGGCCAGCTGTTCGATCGCATGTTCCAAATTTTCATCCTTTGCAGCCTGCAGCAGCTCGTTCGCAACCTTCAGCTCCTGCTGCATTTCGCGGATCTGGGACTCCTTTTTCTCAAGCGCATCCGCGTGGTCCTGTGCGAGCTGCTTGTTTTTCGTTTCCCAATCACCGCACGATTTGGTGGCCTCCTCCAGAAGCTGACGCAGCTCTGTGATATACGACTCCAGCTCTTTGACCTGGTTTTGCGCATCGTCTTTGTCCTGCTGGAGCAGATTGCACAGGTTCGTCTGGGAGTCGATCTGCTTATGGTATGTTTCCAACATGGTGGACGACTCATTGGATAGGTGCATGTTTTTGGCTGCCAAATCATCCACCTTCGACAAGAGCTCGCTATTCCGTTCCGTTAGGTGTGCGATCGTTTTGTTCGCGATCTTCAGTTCCTCGATTTTTTCCGCCAGCTTCGTATCGACCGTGAGCGATTGGATGTTTTTCTGATGACGCAGATTTTGCAGATCATGCATTGCGGCATCCAGGTCTTGGGTTAGCTTCGCGATGTGGTTGTCGCGCATCGACATCTCCCGGTCCATACGTTTCTCCTTGTGCTCGAGCGAATGCTCCTTGCTCTTGATTTCATCCAGCTTGGCAAGCGCCGCGCACTGTTCGATGTGGGACGCTTTGAGTTTCGCCTCCAGCGACATGACATCCGCCTGCAACCGTTCAACCTCGATCGTCTTTCGCTCGACCACACTGAGCAAGGTGTTTCGTTCGGTGACGGCCTCATTGCGCTCATGGCGGAAGCGGGCTGTTTCCTCATCGTTGCGCGCGAGCCTTTCCTTGGTTTTACTAAGCTCTAGCTTCAGATCGTCCAGTTCAATGCGCAATTCCTTGACGCTCTGCTGGGAGAAGTGGTATTTGGACGATTCGTCTTGTACCTTCAGGGTGAGTTCGTCGATTTTCTTTTCATTTTCAATTTTTAGTTTCTCTAAAAAAAACGTAAAGTGTATTTAAAAAAAATGATTCAGTTGATCTTCAGTTTACAAAATTTCGGCACTCAACATAACCTCACATTTTACCCAAACAAACCAAGAACCTTATTCGCAACATAACCAAACAAATTTGCACACTCTCTAGCCTCTTGCCGAGTTTGCAGGTAAAACTAATCTAATAATGATAAATATTCAATACTGCCCAGCCGAAAATGCACTTACCCAGGTCAGTCTTTCGCGTTTCGAAAAGCGCCTTTGCCGTAATGAATTCATCAATCTTCTCCTTGTAGTCATCCTCTATCTTCTTGGCCGTTGCGTCGGGTATAGCTTTCAGTTCTTCGGTGCTTAGAATCGAACGCAACACCCCGGGGGTGGTTTGGTCAACCTCCATTGTTAGGGTACCAAACGAAGGATCTTGCAGAAAGGAGTTTCACAGTAAAATGTAAAAAAAAAAACTTGACAGACAGATGGAATGCCGCAACTGAAGCCTTTCAAACAATGGATCTGTGTCTATCCTGATGTCTATCCTATTTGGCGAAGGAAAGGATTCCCAGTATATCCTGGGCTACACGGTCAGTTTGGTGCTGGCCAAAATTTTATTGTCCATACACTATTCGACGTATTAGCAATTTACTGTGTCGGGTAATATTTTACTTCCATGTCAAACGCTCATGAACACTCACACACACGTATATACATCACACACGAAAGCTAGGCAAATCCGTAGGTACGAATATTTTAGCAGGACTTCGATAGCAGTATTTATTGAGAATTTCAACCTAATTTCCGGGAAAATGAAAGATTTCGTTTCTATTACCGGAACTCTATTGTCACAATAAACCCAAGCTACCACCGATCACTCCTTTTTCAGTCGCAAAGTTTTCGTGAAATTAAGGCGCACGCGCTGCTAATGAGTGAAGTAACTTGTTTTTTTCAATGATTTCTTAATAGAAGGACGCCTTTTCAGTGCGTTTTTCGTCTTTTCAAACTTAGAAACGCGACCCGACGAAAAATGGCGTTGCTTCTTACCGCGGTGCGAGATCAGAAGGAAATGACCGCAGCTAGCGTTGGCAGATCGGGATGCGGTCGGAAGATTCGAAGACTTGATTCCTTGTCGGATTCAATCGGACTAGATCCGAAATGGCGGATTTGAAGCAGTTCAGTTTTGTTCGAAGCGATTCGGACTGGATTCCATTCTAATGGTTTCCTTTTCTTTTAACATCAATAAAGAATTTTCCGTTTAACCATGTTAAACGTCTCGAGTGTAGAACATAGAAACTCAAAAGATTGAATTCCTATTAGACTCAATATGATACTTTTGGAACTTGACTCATATTTGTTTGAAATCGATTTCAACTCGATTCGAGCTTATTTATACATTTATACTCCGGGGTGTCTGAGTTTCAATGCCTGCGGTGAACAGTGTTTCGTTTCGTAAGCGGTTTTTAACTATCATCAGAACAACTTACAACGGCGGACTTCGACCGTATGTTTTTCTTCGAAAAACAGCGGAAAATTGATTAGAAAGATTTGAATGTCCACCAGGATTTGATTTTCCCACCACTAAACATGACCCTCGTTTGACAGCGATGTTGTGCGCGCCGACAGACATAAAAAAAAACAAAAAAAAATAATGGCTGGCAAATAGAACCTGGCACAACGAATATATCTAAATAGTTTGAAAACGATCGCATTTAGAAGTTGTTAGGGTCAATGGGAATTTAACCATAAATTAATTGCTCATCTTGGGTGCTAGAATTTAGACTCACCTGAGTATTAATCTTGTAAAACCAATTATGCTGAAAGATCGCGATATAAAGCGCACACAAAGAAATCTTGGTATGCTAAATACAACAAAAACATTAATTTGAATATCGTGATATTTCAAACAATTTTCTACGGTTTAAAATATCACAAACCGAATAACTCAAGATATTTCATACGTTTATTAGTGGCAGAACCGTTTCAATTTTGTTTAACAAAATTGATATCTTATTCCGTTCTGGTGTCGATGGCATCGTTTGAAGATATCAAAAAGCGTAAGTACATTTTTAAATGTTTTCCTTTGAAAAATATGGAATACATTTGGGAATATGCCTTCCTGAAGCATTGCACCACAGTACATCCTTATTTGATCGGATGATCACGACTATCGATAAACCATAATTGCAATTGTTTTGGATGAAGCTATAGGTATGACCATGAATAGATATGCTCAATAGCATATGTAAATGGTATGCCGTTGTACGATAAAAATGAATCATTTGATTTATGGTATAAGCTGTCTTACAACGATGAGAAACTGTCATGGAGCATCCACATCATCTATGAGATCAAGCGATTGATATTAGTCAACCAGTAAAATCACACATTCTTAGTGATATTTAGTTCTCCTTTCAATTTGTTGCAGCCAATTAAGCGATTCAGATGTGGATGCTCCGTTACAATAAGCTTAAGAGATGCGTTGTTGGTTTAGTTCAAATCAAAATTCTAAAAAGTGGTATAAGGAATTTCTACCGCTGGTTTACCCTCCGTTACCAACCAAATGGATCCTGTTGATGCATTTTTCAGTAAAGGAATAAGTTCTTTGGCTACATGCTCCGCTCTAAAACAAAAAGAAAATCAGAATTACGATTGTTTCGAGCTAAGTTTTAAAAATTAAAGGCTTACTTTTGTGTTGCCACTGCCTTATCCATCTCTTTGGCCTCATCGTATGCCGGTAAACCACGACCACGCGTTTCTTCCTCGGAGGTTTTCTCAATAGGTCCCGGGCAATAGGCGAAAACTCGGACATTGCTGTTTTGGTAATGAAAGGGATCCCCGCAAGCTTTGGTCAGACCGATAATTCCGTGCATGGTAGCCGTGTAAATAGGTGTCGAGATTTGCGGCTGTATGCTAGCACTGGATGCAATGTTCACCACGACGCCACCTTTGTGTCCTCGCTGTTTGCACATGAACTTTTGAGCCAATAACGTGCCGCGGATGACACCATTGAGATTAACGTCGACTTCAAGCTCCCAAAAGTTATCGTTCATCACCTTAGCATTGTTTATCACAATATCAATGCCTAGGAACTTACATAAAATGTACTCAAACGCTTCTGCGAAATATTAAATAAATAAACATATTACATTTTAACGCCAGTTTACTACTCCATATTTCTTACCTTCGAAATCTAAGCAGTCTGTAACGTCACAAGTATAACATACTATGCGGTTTCCGTACAGTTTTCCAAGCTCTTCCACTACCTGTCTTTCTGCATCTTCGTTTAAATCGCAAATCAGTACCTGGTGTATAAAACATGCGTTAAAACTAGTAACATGAATCAAAACCCAACTACTGTGGATCACCTTTGCGCCATGCTTCAACAATTGCTCGCAGATAGCCCTTCCTAAACCGGTAGCTCCACCGGTCACGAGCGCGACTTTGTTTTCCAACTCCATAATAGCTGCTGTCCTGCGCTTTAACGCCCCCGTCCTTTTAGGAGAAATACACATATCAATGTTAGGTTATGTCCGTTGGAAATTGTAATTCCACCGAAAAAAGAATCCTCACACTCCTGCGGAAGTGTGGAGACACACCCCAAAACAAAGAAGGTAACAATTGCACTTCATAGAGTATTTTGGGCTGTTTAGACTGTGTAACTACTAAAAGAAGGTCGATGCATTTGAGAAACTAAAATGAAACTAATTTTCAGCCGAACTGTCTGCTTTTATACTAGGAGGGTCGCTCTTTTCTTCACCATGCACCACGAGAAAATGGGGAATGTATTATCCGTGTGCCTTTATCCCTAAACCTACCTATGTTTTGTGATGGTTGTTGGGGAATACAGCTAATTATCTATTCACAGTCTAAGGAGATCAAGCCTTTTTCAATTATTCTCATCAATTCAGTAGAGATTTCTTTTAGCTTTGGAACACGAAAAGGTTTGTGTTGACTGAGTGCTGACATTTAGAAAACAAATTGGCAACACTGAGAAGGTGTAAACGAAAACCTAGTTTATGTAGCTAGGTCAGAATTATAAAAACAGTAACTAGTTACAGAAAGTAAAATAAAGTGGGTAAACTAACGATTAGGTTCATCCAGACGACAGCAATGTTTCTCGGCAATGTTGACGTTTATCGAATTCGTACACGATTTCGTTGTCTGTATGTGTGTGCCAAGCAACATTGCCGTACGAATTGACGAGCTATCCATGGGTCGATGGATAAGCTGGAAACATTGACGAGCAATGTTGATAGCGATCCGTTTGGCATTCAACAAGGTAACGAAGCTAAGCTATATCCTGTACGAACCTTAAGTAAATTATTAATTAGGACGAGTCAGTTTCATTTTGGCAAGTGTTGGTTCAGTTTTTCTAGCATGCCACTAATTAAATTCACTTTTGTGGTGTTAACTAGTTACTATTTGTTGTTACTATCTATTGATACATATTTTACCAAGATAACTATATGCCATGACAAATGTTTAGAAACCTTGAACATTGTTGGAAACATTGATGAACATTGATCGCCATCGTATGGACAGAATCCGCCATTTTTGCACATGGCTGACAACCATGTTTGAATGTGTGCGAAAGATTGCCATCGTCTGGAAGGGCGTATTCTCTTACTCCATACCAAGATGATTAAATACAATATAGTGTGTATTTATCTTGTTCCATACAAACACTCATCATACTCGGGGTCCACACTACAGCGCGACGTCGCCTGACAGGAGCTGAACTCCATATAAAAAAAACCTTGCGCGATGTCGCGCGAATCGCGCTACCGAGTAACACGCTTTCCAGACTGCACCGTCGCGTAAGGCAGCGCTCTGTGAACAGTCCAACAAACACGACAAACACGACAATGTTCGAAGGGTGCTCTGCGAGTTGTCGTGAAGAACTGTCACTCATCCCAGCAGCAAGGTAGCAGAATAAACAAGGTATATACAGTTTCACCGTGGGATACAGCCCTGCACGACAAAATCAAACTGTTTTGTTCTGTGTCGTGTTTGTCTGACATGTTCGATGCAGGTTGACAGAGCACCTCCATACGATTGCTTGGGTTTGATCGTTTTTTTTTTGTCGTGTTTGTCGTGTTTGTCTTGTTCGATAGCTGACAGAGCGCTGCCTAACGCGACGTCGCCTGACAGGCGCAGAACTCCATGCAAAAAAAACCTAGCGCGATTCGCGCGACATCGCGCAAGGTTTTTTTTATATGGAGTTCAGCTCCTGTCAGGCGACGTCGCGCTGTAGTGTGGACCCCGAGTAAGAAAAAATAATCGGAATAGCTATGGTCTTTAAAAATTGAGAAGCTAGGTAGTTGCTTTACCGCACATACCTAGCTGCACAAACTCGGGTGTCACCATCCGATTACACCCTCCTCACTACACCGCAGGCGAGTTAAGGTTCTTTTATTTTTCTGTTGCGTACGGTCACTCATCACTCAAAAATTCAGTATATTTCTAAAAGTTAATCTACCCAGTGTTTAAATCGAGTAAACTGAATTCCTTCTCATCGTATCTATATCGTCTTGCATCGTAACAAATTCGATTCCCATCGTATCTGCAGCGAGTCACATCGAGTTTAAATAGATCCGGAACAACTCTAAATCAAATCGAGTCCCAAACGAATCAAGTCTGATTCGAAACCGTCAAATGGGATCCAATCCGATAGAATCCGTGAAGGGAGCCAGTTGCTAACACTAGTTCTCTTTCAGTTAGTTGCAGCGCGTTGCTTGTAAAGTATCATCGTCTCGAGATGGATTGCTAGAGCAGCATCGGTGCATTGAATTCGCAAGTGAAATACATGAATTGTGCAGCTATGCAGTGAAATAAAGTGAGGGTCAAATCGACTCATAGCGATGTAATGAAAAATACTCCGTGCATTCGGTTGTTATGCTAATATTTTTTGTCGATTTTCGTAAGCATTCGGTCGAAGCACGGCGTTCCTCTGCGAGGGCGTCATCCTTTCGAAGCAGTGCATGGTGATTTTCTCAAGTAAAAGAAAACGGAATTCGACTGCTTGAGCAATACTAATGTTTTCTCTCGTTCGATTTACATGCTGTAATATTTTCTCTTTGCGTTTGGATCGAATTTTGATGAAATTTTTGTTTGTTTTGATTGATTTCACGGTTGCTGCATGACGAGTAGTGTGTCTGTGTGAAAGTGTGTGTTCAGTGCAAAGAAGGATACCTCGACCAGTAAGCAAGTTAATCAATTCTTACTGGTTTCTTCTGCGGGCGCCGTGAATTTGTGCCGGGAAGCAATTTCGGTGCCTATCGGTCGTTGTACTTTGCAAAAGTTTACACTAGCCTCTGCCAGGCAATGCGCTTGATTGTTGACGTGGTATCGCTGATGGCCTAGAGTAGAGCAACAGCTTCTCCTCAGAAGAGGGCGCCAGAAATTCGGACCAAATCGTAGCAAACAGATGCCAGCATACAAAGTGCGGTTTGCCAGACTACAGAACTTAGGCCAAGGATTCAGTTTAGCTTTGGCGATAACTTACATAATCAGCGAGACTGTGTCCGGAATCCTGTGGGATTCCCTTGCAGTACGGTACCTTTTCTAAAGCGATTGGAGTACAGCTGGCAGCTTAAGAGCTGCCATCTAGGACAAAAAGGAAGGCAGTAGCAGCCTGAGGGCGGCAAGACAATTCATTACGTTCTAGATCGCGTTCAAATCTGCATCAGTGAGAAATGCTACGATGTCCGTGTGTCCAGCAGCGGTGCGATCAGTTGCCTTTATTAGTGACGGCTCTGTGTCGGTGGAATTTTTTTTACCATTTCTGTGCCGTTTAATCCCTAAGCTGACGTGTGTTAAAGGTAAATTATTGATTTCCTATCGTGCGCGTTGAAGAAAAGTGTGTTGGAGAAAAAAGGCAGCACGCGTTAGCTGAAGGTGGCCTGGTTCCATACATCTGTGTGGTGAAAAGTGCACGAGTTTTCCCAACCCGCAGTAGCGTGTCCCTGGGGTGGGACCGAATGATGCATCTGACGCCAGTGCAAAGTGTTGTGAATGAGAAGGAAATTTTGTGAATAACGTAAGTTTGTTTTTCACGTTGCTGCTCAATGAAGCATCAATCGGAGTCGGTCGTATTGCGAAAAAACGTATCATTCGCGAAAATCGATCAATAGTGCCACTGTGGAGTGGCTTCACACCCCGTTGTTCGGTTAGCGAGATTCGACGAGCCCAAATTTCCTCCCAGCAATTCGTGTACCGAAGTGAGCGTGGCACGTTGTTGATTCCCAGTTCGGGACGCCCACATTCTTGTGGATAGATTCAAGGTAAGTGTAGTGGATTTTGTGTGGACTCTCCCGCCAGACAATCTGTGTCCCTTTCCGGTGGGTCCCCCCCGGGTTGGTCGTTCGTTCCAGGGGTGGACATAGTAGGCCACCATGCGAATGGAACATGTTGCTTTGGTCGAAGCAATACAATATCCTCGATCACTGTGCTTCTTATTTCACCGCGAAAAGCAAGCGGTGCAAAAACGGTGTGTTGCTTTGGCCGGGAGAAAATCGATACGATGAAATAAGGTTTCTATTTATTCTTCCTTCCTTTGCCCCGTGCCGCACGGCGTCTTTGCTTCGTTCCCCTCCCGCCACCACCTTTCCTGGGGAATGCTAGCATGCGCCTTCCCCATTTGCTTACCCCACAACGCTACTCTCGGGCCCCGATTCCATCCAAAACGGAAGTCTGTCGCTCTCTTTGGGGGAGAATCGCAGAAGCTCACTCTTCCGCGAATGTGCCACGGTGGGGAGAAATGTGGACGACTTTTCTAGAGAGAACGCTATACAACAAGGGGTGCACAACTTTTGAGTGAGATGTTAATTTAAGGACAGTTTGGAAAAATAATAGTACTCTATGATTATTGTACAATTTTCAAGCTTGCCGTTGAGTGGTAATTTACGAAGATTAATAATGTTAATCTTATGTTTCTGATGAACTATAAATTTACTTGAATTTGAATCCCTTCGCAGGTATACGGGAGATAGCAGGACACTACTTTTAGTAATTTATCCACTCAACTTTGTTCCCCACATGTCGGTCTAGAGCTTGCAATGCACGTATGTTGCTAATGCACGGACTCATGCATTCTTTACAACGGGGAGAGGGTAAGTTTTCGGAGGGCATGATGAAGTCTTAAAGTACGAGGATTCACTTAACGACGGTTAACGGAGGCAAAGTTGTTTATAAACGTCGGGTCACAACAATCTGTTGCTGCTGATAAGCCACACTGGAACATTTGCATCACTCGAAAGAGTCAGTCACGTGGCGACCCGCTGCCCGCGGTCTTTTCTCACGTTCGTGACTTCTCCCGTGATTGATTAATTTAATTTTTCAATCCCACCGAAACGACGACCTCAAAGTGCACGAATTGATGATTAATGCAAGCAGCGAGAACATGTGAACATGTTTAATCGTTTCTGGAGGTCAACTCGCAAGGGATGCTATTTTTAGCATTTTGCTTCATCAAGTTCTGTATGAATCATGCTGATTTGTCTGTTCTGGAAAAATCTCGTTGGTGTGCTGTTGGAAAAAAAATGACTGCAGTAATAAGCTGCCATCGTAGATATTCACCTAAAATATACCGTCACCGTTACTCAACCTAACAAAAAAAATCATCGTTGTCTTTTTTCATTGTAGATAGTTTATAGCTATCGAGGAAACAGTAACAGAAGTTTTGAGTAGAGCTTTTGCCAAGTATTGGCGATCTCTTCCTTATGTACTGTAAATACATCTGACAAAAGCGATGCCTAAAACAACTTTAGCGAGATAGAAAGTCGAAGACAAATTAATGAATTATCTCATCCATCCATCGGACGAATGACTCCAGGTTTACGCCAGTTTGCAGATTGTTGCACCAGTGCGAGTGCATCACCCACGTCATCGCCCTTCGGCGTTCTGTCGTGTTGACCTAGTTTAATAAATAATGAAAATTGCAATTGCCATCAAATAATCCTGCTGGATTCGTCGCATAGTGCCTGCCGCACATACCAACCATGAATATTAACCCTTCCTATGCTCGGGCCGGCGTGGGGATACTGTTGGAAGTTGCATATCCCTGTTCGGTTGCCAAGTTGCGCTGTTGGAGGGATTCTTTTTTTTTAAGCAGTATGTTCGCAAAAGGACCACATCAAGGATCCTGCAGCATCCTGTTCGGAGTGGTGTCATGAAAACTTTATGGGGATTATCCGGACGATGATCAAACGTTGAACGTGAACCGGTTGGCAGTATGATGGTTATTGCTGTGAATTTATGAAATGCATAATTAATGCTTGATGAGTACTGCTGTAAGATACCAATGTCTTTTTTTCTAATCGATATTTACCGGTGATTTTCGAACTTTTGAATTGAAAATTTATATGTTTGAATACATTAATTTTCTTCAAAAATGAAACTGTTTATCTAACATGATACGAGATCTGCATCCACATGATACTTTTGACCTATTATTAAGCTCATTGATTTCTCACGTCGTCAGGGTATCTGGCTCTTCGAAAATTTCCCTCGGCTACATGGAAACGAATGGAAATGTTACCTTAACACTTTTGGTAGCGTGTTGTGCAGCTATCATGGGCTTACTGGCATTATCGATTGTATTTGTCTCGAATCGCATGCCAGCTTGCTTTCCATCTTCCGCATCCGCCCCAACGGCTACTGGGGCCCTCAATGCTGGAGTCCATCGCTACCGGGTTCGGAAAAAGTAAAAAGGTCGCTTCCTTCATTCATGTTTCTCATTATCCAGGTAAGAGCGGGTTCAGTTCTTCCTAGCTTTCAGCAGAGCCTTAGTTGGACTGTCTGTTGTTTTTATTTTGTTAGTATACTAGTCTCTCACATTACAGCTCCCATGGAAAACCCGAGCTCTGGTACTAGCGACTTGACATTTAATGAGCTCCAACGCTTTTCCGACATAAAGAGGATGATTTGAGGAGTGTTTTTCTTCTTCTTCTTCTTCTTCTTCTTCTTCGGAGCACCCTTCCCTTGGTGCTCTGGTGGTGGCCCGGCTTCGTGTCCGGGGGTGACCCACCGCCCCAAACTACCTCCTCGTCCCGCTCCGTCACCAGGCATTCGTCGGCGTGCACGAGCGCGAAGGTCGCTTCGGGGCGTAGGGGTGCTTTTTTTTTATTTGGCGCTATTTTTACATCATCTACCATTACTTGCTGCTGATACCATTCATTCATGCATGCGACCTCCCGGTGAACGCTTGCCAGGTTCGGTTGGTGTGTTGGAAAAACTGAACCATAATTCCATCCCAACTTTTCCCAAAGCGACCTTCGGCCCTTCGCAACATTCTGCTGGCGAGCGTGGATAAGAGAGGGTTATTAGCAGGCGTCAGAAATGTACATCTGGAAAACCGGAACGGAATAGGATTCCTTTGACCTTTACCGCCAACAACACATTGCCATTACTGAGCGGTAAATGTTTCCACTCGGTTCGCGCAGAGGTTGAAGTGCAACTCTCAGCATTTCTGGAGTGCCTTTCCGTCTTCGCTATCAAAATAGGATTTATATTTAGAATAACATTTTAATTGTGTGTTACATATAAAACAATTTCAAGCAAATGTTCCATAGCAACCATGTCGATTATGATTTCTTTGTATAACTTCTTTGTATTATGACTTCATCAATGCTGCAGGGGGATGAGGATTTTTCTACATAAAAGTGACAAACGTTACCAGTTTATTCGACTGGGGTACTTGTATTCTGTTGAAACCTATCAGGGTAAAGCTAAAGTATGTCACTGGCAACATCGTTTGTACTATTGACTATTGTCATCCCACAAACTCTACAAATCGCGAACGGTTGATCAAGGTCCCTTCAAGAATGAATGAACTTGTAACCTACAGACCCACACATGGGTGGGGTTGAATTCGTTCGATTGTCCCAGGGCCTACACGTCCCCCATTCCTTGCGTTTGCCGGGAAACCCTTTGCTTCAGAGTTGTCGAACATTTGAGCGGTTTTAGCTGTTCTTTTAACCACTGCTTTAACAAGAGTTTTTACCACCGGCATTCGAATAGAGTTCTGTAGTAATATGATAATAATGCCCGTAAACCAGATGAACCCTTCGTGGGTTTGTTTATTTTGTTGTTGTTTCAGCAGAATGACTGAAGGCATTTAGAGGCGCCCGCGTTTATCTGCTGGCAAGATAACGAGGAGATCACAACCTCAGCTACACAAAGTCGTAAAGCAACAGCGAGTGAAACATTTTGCAGTAACGATCTTTGATGGTCATTTGGACAAATGGAAACTATGCCCCTTCAATTTAATGGACACATCGTAGACGTTCTTCGGAGGCCCGACATTAGATCGGCCAAGGAAGCAATAAACAGTGGCAACGTAATCTGCCGGGCGTTGCAGTACACATAATAACTCATTTCCATCACTCAAACCATTATCGGTCGGTTGGTGGTTTATCATTTGCCACATCCGCCGACACGGTGTCGGCTTGCGGAACACGAGGCGCCATTAATTGAATGCAATTATCTTTCAATTAAGCGTCTTATCGCGACGCTTTCGCCCTGGCGATGCGCTTCTTTCCGGTATGATGCAGATCGTCCGAGGTTTGGTGCGTTTGAAATGCTTTTCTCTGGCTCTCTCTCTCTCCCTGTGAGTGAAGATCGCATTATTTCCGAAGCAATCTCTAAGGATCGATCGTGGAAATTGTGAGACGATAGACCGGTGGGGCACATCGAACTGTTCGAACGCCAAGCGTAACGAGGCCACTAAGATCACCTGAAGACGCTTCGGTTGCGCTTGGCAGATTCATAACCGGTTATGCAATTTGCGCACGTCGTCGAAACCAATGTGGTTCACCACCCCCCCTCGGGATCCAGATGATCCGCAAGGTGAATGCCCCGCCCTCCCCTCTACAGCATCTCGGGAGGGGCTTTGGGGCGTGCGACATTAATTACGTAAAATGGTCCACCTTTCGATTGTTTTGCTTTTTACCCGTCGACTTTCTACGCTTTACGGCAATTTATCGCTGTAAAGGTGAGACAATTGGTGAGCGTAGGAAATTTCACGCCGCACGTTTTGCCTCATTGAATAATTTTTCCTGAGGGTGGGCGATGAGCGAGGCTAGGCACCCACCCTTGAGGGTTAGCTTTGGCTGTTGCACTTCCCAATTCGCCCATTCGCCCGGCGGGAAGTGAGTTTCGATGAGTTCAGCTGCATGCGATTCAGGCAGCATAAGCGGTGCATGATTTAGCTTGCGTTGCGCCTCGGATATATTTGATTCCACCGGGAAATGTAGCGAATTTAATTTGCGTTTTCTCTCTCACGATGTTATCGTCCTTTCTCCTCTCACTTTGCTTATCACCATCGGTGTTTTCCTTCCTTTTTTTCGAAGGCTCCATGCTGTTGCGTTTGCAAACGTGAATTCCTACTGAAACGACATCCGGGTTTGCTGATACTACTACTGCCACTACTACTACTACTACTACTACTACTGCTGCTAATGCCATTACTGCCACTGACTCGTTACCTTTCTCCTGTTATCCAACCGTACGCTCTGTTTCCCCCCATTAGTTGCTGATTCCACCGATTCGCGGATAAACTGCTGATGTGGACAAGCTGGATGAGAAAACGGGCGAAAAACAGGACCAGAGACAGTGGACAAGCTGTCATGCACACCACGTTGAGCCCGCGAAGTTCAGTCAACTTTTTCAATGGAGCTTGTAGTTTCCGTGGCCTCGTCGGACGTGGTATGGTTTTTGTTTTTAATTTACCGTACGCCTCCCGTGCATCGCTCATTACTTCCCAACCAACAACAACAAACAAACAACATATGTTTTTCCGCACATGTGAACCAGCGACCATGCTTGCTGAAGCCACACACGTTGGAAAGGGGGTTTGGAAAAGCAACTTAAATCAGCACATTCCAATCCAGCAGTGTACTGAAAATAGATAAATTATTCCTTCACCGTTGTTTCGTGCGGCGCGATATGATTTGAGTTGACGTTAGAAATACCCTTGGTGTCGTTGCAATATGAGTGAACCTTTTGTAACAAACTATGAAACGTATCCTATCCACTGGAGTGAACGCTTTGCAAAACAAAACTATATAAGTAAGATTAATGAAATAATGGTTTGGTATTGTTTCAAGGGCATTAAATGATTGTCTGTAGAAATTTATTTCTTTTAACCTCGCCAGTTTAAAAACTTTTTAAAATAAAATTATGGTATTTTCCTAGTTTCTTCTGTAATCAGCCTAGGTAGAACTTATCCCTATTTACTTCAGAATGTGTTTTAGAAAGCCAAAGGGACGTTCTGCCCTACGCCGTGTTATTTACAGTTTTGGTCGAACCCCCCGTCTCCAATGGGACGAACAGTAGCCCCCCCCCCCCACACCCACCTGTTCGTTCGTTGGATTGATAGTAGGGAGGAAAATGCCCACACGCTGCGTGACCTTTTTGGTCACGCTGCGTGACCTTTTTGGTCACGCTCCGACAATCACGTTGCTTCGGCTGGCCACAACGCATTCCGGGTCGGCCCGGAGAAGACCCGAGACACTTCCGCGCCCCGCGATCACATGTTTGTGCTGCGGATCGTCTGCCATTTCGCGCGTTTTCGTGTCGACCGAAGCAACTCAGCCTGCCACCTGCTTCGTGGAGCATCGTCGGGAGGGGAGGAAGGTGGGCACACTTGAGGCGATGCATGCATGATAAAACTAATCGGATACATTAAACGAGTGCTGAACCACCTGCGCACTAAAAATTCACCCCTTCGAAGGGTACGGGGGAAGAGCAAGGTGCAGCGGGGAGGGGTTTTGTGCTGTGTGAAATTGCCCCATCGTGGCAACGGGATCGTTGGAGGGTTTTGTGGGGTCGGAAAAAGTGCACGCGAAGGAAGAAGCCCGAGACGATCGTCATCAACATCATCATCATCATCATCATCGCCGTCTTCGTAGTCGTTGGAGAGGATGCGCCGTGGAACGTGACGGAATGATCGTTTCCCGAGCCGCCAAGCTTGGGCCCCGACGATCGACAACACGTGCTCTCACCGGCCCCTCCAATGCTGGCCCCTTCCCATCCGTCCCGCACCTGTGCCTCCGATTGTTTCGTTATCTCGCGGGAATGCATCGGAATCTTCGTCCGTCGGAGGCGCACGTAGGTGCGTGATTAGTTTCACCCCAGCGAGCCGTTATGACCCGTTTGGCTGGCGTTGATAAATGCGGGGGTGGCGTGACGGTTGACAATACCATTTTTTACCACCCCAGACCCGCCACGCACGGCAATGTCCCTGTTTACGGCGCCGCGTGCAAAAAAACCCACCGATCAGCTGTGAAAATAAGATCGAACTGGAAGCCGCCGAAGCATTGGCTGATCGTTTGGTCGATCGGTTGATTGTTTGCGTAAGCCGGTGTTATGCATTGTTTCACGCCACGGCAGGTGAATCACTCAACAGCTCGTTACAAATCTCACATCGACGATGCTAAACGTACGCCAATCATTTATGATAGCAGATGAGATACATCTTCGAGAATCCTATTTGCTTGGTAAGCGGTAAAGAATTCCGCGTTTTATAGATGCATTTTTGTTGGAAAAACTGTGTTTTAAATAGGATTGAGGTTAATTAATCTTTTGCCCAGATTCATTCATATGAATCTTTCACCTAAGATTCTTTCGGATGGAACATGAATCTTTAGGGATACGAATCTTCAAACCTTACTGAATCTTTCGAAACCTTAATGTTTCTTTCGAAGCCTTAATGAATTTTCATGAATCTTTCATGGATCTCTCACGAATCTCCACGATTATTTCATTGGCGTGGATCATGCGAATAAAATAAATAAACAAAAGGGTTCCTCTACCCGTTTTTGGCTCATCCCTCTTCATCCGTTGATGTATCTTTGGGATTCATGAAACTCTCATCAAAAGATTCACGAATCTTTAAAACGTAAAGAGTCATTCAGATTCATGACTGAATTCCTTCAGTCATCATTCATGACTGACTGATTCATTTAACTGAATTCCACAACACTAGTTTTCAAGCTTTAATGTTTTGGCTTATAATTGATTGATTCATTTTAATTGTTTCCCTCATTGTTTACTCATTAATGTCTCATTGTTATTTACTAATTTTTCTATCAGTCATTATTGTTATTCAACTATTTTTTCCAGTTTGAAAATGCTCAATGCTTTGGGGAATATTTTATGACTTTGTTACAATTGTCACGCGATTGGTAAAATCATTTTCAGATATCGCTATTCGTCGTGCAATGTAATTACCTTTACAACACTTTAAGTCGTAACTGATGTTTTTGAGTAACAGGTGCAAATTCGACAACCATTCGAACTATTTTATTGTTAATTTGTTGTTCACTTCTATGTAATTAACAAACGTTGGAGTAAACTACGCATATATTGTCTAATTTTATCAGTTTAAAGTAACACTGTTGTAGCTTGCAAGAAAGCAAAATCTTATTACTGCTTTCTTCGCCGTGTTGGACGGACAATATATGGTTCCGGTGGTCCGATTCCGGCACGAACAGTAGTCAGCGCAGAGACCAAGAGGTCAAAAGGGCAATAACACAAACGTCGTTCGTCCGGGCAGTCGTTGTGTGCTTTTGCGCCACGAGTAATGGCGCGCGTGTTGCCAATCCTCCAGCCGGGTGGACTTTGGCTACCCTTTCGGTGTGCCCTTTTTCCATTTTAATTTGCTTCATCCCCCCGGGGGCGAGGGGCGGACAAGAGTGCGGCGGAAGGGATCGTAGATCGATCTGGGGTGACATATTGCGGCAGTGTTTGCGCAAAAGTAGCAGGCTGCGGTGCATGTTGACGATGGTGATGTTGATGGCATATTGTTTGTTTGCTGTGTCGCACCCTTGCACAAGATTGGCTGCAGTTTTTCTTCCTTCCTCTCGATAAAATGGAAACGTCCGTTAAATTGATGGCTTCGAAACCCCTTCGCCTCTCGGCCACCGGAAGTCGGGATGGCAAAGAATGGCGCCTGGCCCCGTTCGTGTTGGCACGTTTGTCGTCGATCCGCTTTGGCAAGCACTCGCTCGCTCGACGCATCACCGTAGCGCTCCGGTTCCGGTTCGGCTTCCGGCCAATACGCTTCCGAGCTGCTGCAATACCAATAAACAAAAAAAAAACCACGTCGATGGGATGCATTTTACGGAACTGATAGCCAACGTCAGTGTCTTGGCCTGTGAACTCAACTTAAAAAAAATGTTTGCTAAATGTTACTTGTATGCGGTAAAATGTAAAACGCATCTTGCAAGCAAGAAAGCAATCCTGCTGTGACGCACGTCCGATGCGGTGGAATTTCCTTTGTCGCCCTCTGGCCCTTTCCGGAATCAAATTGGAACTGTTGGCACGCGCGCCGGAATGGGAGGGAAAAGGACGATGAGTTATGATCAAATCTAACCTAATTTTCTTGCCCCGCTGCAGTCTCGTTTCGTTGATGAGCTTCGCAGTTGGGCGGTGGGTGGAGATGGAAATAGCACTTGTTTTGAAATCAGAAATTGAGGTTCTTTCCGACGTCTATGGAACTATTTTTTTTGTTTAAAGCTTTTGAGAACGCGTAACTTTTAAAGAGCTGTTTTAGTGCATGCAGTTTTGTTCAACTCTGCATTAAGTTTTATATGAATTTTATCGACTGAATAATTGAAGCTTTTCTCCGGCAATTTTCCAGCTGGATAGCAAAGTACACTGTGAGAAAGTCAATTCGTTAAATCGAATTGGCAAAACTTCGCACAACGGATTTTCCACCGACCGGGTAGATTTTATTTACGACCAGCGTAAACAACTGCACTCGACAATCACTTCGGAACCCATTTTTGTGGGGTTTAAGCCGCTGCTTTTGTGCCGCCATCCCACCAGAGACCGACCTTTTGGGCGACGGCGAAACATCGTGTGTGGCCGGCCGGGCGGTGAAAAATATTTTCTTCCGCATTGCATTCCGCAGTCTAAAACGGTCATTCGGCGCAGTCCGACTGTAAACAATGCGTCGACGCCGTTCCCCGTAAAGTAAAGGGGTTGAACCCAGAGGGGTGGGTCAGAAACGAGCTAAGGCGCGTTCAGATTGCAAACGTATCGATAAACACTAATCTAATCGACTTGGTCGCTGAAATCGGTTCTTTTCTACTGAACACGGTTTGGTAAACTATACGCTCCGTTTCTACGCTTGAGCGGACGTTTAAACTGTTAATTAGTGACCCAGCGAGCTGTCGAAATGAGAAATGAGGCGGAAGAGGGTCACATATTGCCCATTTGTCTAAAATAGATAAATACCATGTACCAAAAGCAAAAATATACGAATGGTTGCACATGGTACGAAAAGTGTAGCAAATATTGAAACAACAATTTGTTGTGATATGAGCTGATTCTTTAATACTCTTTAAAAGTGTATTCATTTCTTCAGTTTTACTTCGAATTTTATATGTCACTTGCATATCGACTATATTCGGGAGTGGAAAAAATGCTCGATTGGAGCACGTTGCAAACGTGCTGAACCGTACTCGGGTTGTTGTACTTTACGAGCCGTTAACTTATGCGAGTGGTAATGATCGCGCCAGGCCAAGGGCAACCGACCCCACTAAAAATGATCTCCAAGGAGATAACGAGAGATAGAGGGAGCGAACAGTAGGGAAAGAAACCCAGATAACACGAACTGCGCAAGAAAATGATGAACGGCTAAGCAATAACAAACTAACAAGATAAGAAAAACAAAACGCCGGTACCGGGGGAGGAGCGGGAATGGAAAATTTAGTGGCCCAAATGAGTGAACCTGGGCTTGCATTGAGAGCATGCGGGAGGGAGAAGTGAAATTGCTGCGGAAAATGGACGGTGGATGGGTTTTGGCCTTCTTCTTAATTTTCCTCCCCACCCAAATCCCCATAAGCAACCGGATCCCGTTATCTGCTGGGCACCTGTTGGGCACCATTTTGTAAGATTTTTTTTTCTTCGGACCCACTTTCCCAGACACGGGGGTAACGATTTTCCTTTTCCAATCGTGACCATATTGCTCTGGGGTACGGTTATGTGTGCGCCGATTTGCCGGTAAGTTTTCTTTCGCCCTGTTTTAGGGTTTGAAAGAAATTACCTCAAGCACTCTCGGGGGTTTAGTAATCGATATTCGAATGGCCGGCGCGCGGAACCATTGAAGCACCGAGCATCATTCGATGGTGCTAATTTTTATTTTTTCCTCGGGAACACTTTGCGCTGGGAGAAAGGTAATCAGAGTCCAGAGGGAGGAGTGTGAGGAGTGGGGGCTAACTGAACCGCGAACGCTAACAACCGCTAGACGCTTCCCATCTCAGGCCGTCCGAACGGTGTTTTCTTGCCCACTCGGTGGCAACCTTCCCCCTCTTCGTACCATATTTGGGCAGCATAAGTGTATGCTCAAGTGAATGGGGAGAGAGAGGGGGCACACAAACAGGGGGGGACCATCGGTTCCAATTACGGAACCTCCACCCAGACCAGACCCGCCTGTGCGCGGTGCTAGCGACTAATGATGATGAGTTTTTACTTGATTAGCGATAGATCGGGGTCACCGTTGGCAAATAGTGGTGGGGTTGGGAGGAACAGGGGTAGGGGGGGGGGGGTGGCTCCGTTTTTGAGTTCTATTTGCTTCACCCGCCGGAACTGCCACATCGAACAGCGGTGAGCGAACCCGGTCCGATCGGGGAAGGATGGGCTCACATGGGTGTAGTTTGCTCACGCTGCTGTTTCGCTATTTTAAACCCGGCTCGATACGGCTCCGGTTCCGTTCGTACCGGTTGCCCGGAAGTAATTCGCCACACGCCACGGAGGAGCGTGCCCTGAAATAGGATCCGATGGTGGTGATCGATTGCTCTTTCCGACGCCGGCGCTGGAAACTGTCCGCATAACATGATAATCGCATCGATTTCTACGACGAAAGGTAGCTGCTCGAATGTTTAACGGGCTGGTACCATTTGGAGTCGCCACACATTTATGAACGCGAAAATGGAGGTTATAATTGACGATGAGGCTCTCCATTTGGCACAAAAAACGTTTGTCATGTGAAATTTATAACCTTTTTTTGCGAATGGAACGCGTAAAAATGCGAATGTTTTCAATGCTTATTTTTGAGTAGTTTTAAACATTATTTTTACCGTGGTCATGTGTCTGTGTATTCATTCGATATAATATCCTGAGACGATGTAATCAAAACAGTAGATATCGAGTAATAAAGTTGGGAAAAATATACGCAACGGAGATGGTAACTAGTTTGCTTGCTGCTGCCCAAAAGCCCGTAGAACAAATTGTACCGATTGCGAGATGCCACTTGGCTACCGTTTACTGTATCCAACGATTACTCAAAACAAAAATGACCTAAACGAAGCTGAAGGAAAACATGGGTTCCCCAACTAAAATTTTATTTTCTATTTAATTATTTTCTATTAAAAAAAAATAAAATTTGAAACTAAGGTACGAGGAGAAAATTAAATCTCACATAAAGCAACTTGTTAACGTGTTTAATTAGCTTTTGGCTTATCGATTTGGTGACGACGTAAAAATAAATCTCGGACAGTGTAATGACGCTAGCATTTTCGTTGCCTGCTGAAGACAACCAAACCAAAGGCGATTAGATACGCCGGTTCGGTTTCAACTTGTGGTTAGTTTTAAGAAAACGTGTGGACTGCGTTTCGTGCAACCGGCACGGTCATATCAAGCACTCCTCTTAGTCATCCGTGATTAGATGGACATAACCGAAGTTAGTATGGTCCGAGGACGGCTGGGTTTAGAGTTTTGTGGCGTGTGGAGCACATAACGAGCCGAAAGAGGCATTGGCTCGTTCTAATTTTAAAACCATCTCTCCAACGAGACGGATCGCGTTGGTTTGGCAGAAAAATGGCAGGCGATTAAATACTGCTGCATTTCGCGAGCTGATTGAAGCGTCGCCGATTCGTCGTAACGGTTGACAGTTGTTTGGGGGGGGAACGGGGGGTCGGTATATTCGTCATGGCTTAAGACGCACCACCGCCGAGTCCCGGTCCATTCGTTTCCACGATGGCGCAAGATGACGCTCCACACTCAACCCGCCGCCCCCTTTCCTTTGGTCCACCTGGTCGTGGGTTGGGACAAATTTATTGCACCACGAAGGCGACTGCACTTTGATTCCGTAAAAGAGCAGCCTCTTAGCATTTGATTGTGGGGATTTATTGTTCGCCGGCCTCTGGTTTGTGTTACTTGTTCTCTTCCTCCCGTGTGCTACAGTTTTTACGAGTTATTTCCTTGTGCGGCCGCGGGACGGACGCCATGCTTTGGCGTCTTCAAATAAAGCACTCCACTACGCGTTTATGGGAGTTTTGTCTAATTTGGTTGTTTTGTCTGTGGCTTGTTTGTCTTGCAGATATTTGCCCGCTGGCTCCGCAAAGCTGGATCCGGAAGCGAAAGTCAGGTAAGCGTTAGTCTGAATGATGGTATAAAACATCATTAAAACCAACTCTATAGCCTTTTTATTCTTTATTTTTGAAAAATTATTTATTACTCCCCATGAGGAACATTTGAAGTCCGCTACCCTCCCCCAGTTCATCCTTGTTCTAATGCGTCTCAGGATTGGTTGGATTAGGGAAGCATTAAACGCGTCCGGTAAAGCTGTACACAAACATACAGAAAGTGAATTCGGTGAAACAAGACACCGTCGAAACCGCAGAAACCACCACCGAACCAGACCGCACCACCTCATCGTGAATATGATGGACGTGGGTAGTCGCAGCACCATACATTGTAATTAAAATTCGACCCAGAAGCCCCGATGTGGTCTCAAACATCTGTTCTCGCCGATCTGGTGTAGTGTTTATTGGTTTATTAGTGTCTCTGTGCTGCTGTGTGTGCGAAGGTTGGATAGGAATAGTATTGTTTCAAATTTTAAACGATCGAAGAATTTGTGCGCAGATAATATACGGTCCGAAAGTCTACATTTTGTTTTCTTCATGCCTCGTAAAGGATGGACTTTTACAATGCACGCTTGCTTTGGAAGTCAGTTCCTATCTAAGGTTTAGACTATAATATTTATGCAATCCCATTCTTTATTTTTATAAGCCTCAGTTTCAAAGCCTCGCGATGAGATGAGGTAATAAACCCTGCATTTTTAAAGTTCACGTGCAGCGTACTTTTCTCTAATTGATTCTAAGTGGAAACGGGACTAGAACACGGGCTTCGGCTTATCAAGAGTCTTGCTGAGGAACCATAGCGCAAGTTGAAAATCGTGAGGAAGGAAATATCGCTACTTGAATGGAAATCGTTGATTTTGAAGAACATTTTTATTTCACAAAATAAAATACTTTCCCAAACGGGATCCGAACATCATACCTCTGACATAAGACGCCTCTACCAGTATACTGTTTATGAGAGACAGTTACAATGGGAAATTATAGATATATATGGCTATGCAAATAAACTGAACCACGTAGCTTTTACTTTAATAATGGTTATGATTATTTGAAATCTACGTACAAAAAAAATATGCTCGAATTTGAAAAATTACATAACATCTCTAAAAACAATTGTGAAACACAAAGTTATGCAACCGTCAATAAAAAAGTTTTACTTGCACTCCGATCCTCCGGTACAAGCACCTTGCCTCCTACACTAATAGAAGCTACTACACAGCTACTGTTATGTATGTCTGTAGGCAAACTGAAACTACCATAGAATATGAACCAAATATAAAAAAAACTTTAGTAGCATTAATGTTTTTCCTTCCCGAGCTTCGCTTCAAGCTAGTATTCTATAAATTCAACTGCTAACTAAAGTTTGTTGACGAAAGGTTCGCCCATATGAAGTGCGACATACCATGAATCGACCCAAACAGATAGTGAAACACATGGTTTGTAGTACATGAACTTTGGCATTGACGCAAAACTTGCCACTTCCTTCTTCCGAGAAGTCATGCTCTCATGTCTCTACCACTTTCACGTCTCGGGCGCGACTCGCGTGAGTGCGTAAAAGTGTGGCACTTGGGAAGCGCATCCTCCCGTCGCCTGCCACCATCATCCTCCTCCTGCTCAAGACGCTTCCATCGGTTGCGATCCCCCCGGGGGGGCGGCTGTGTGTGGGTCACACACTTTTCCGGTGGGTAGTGAGCAAACCTTTCGGCGGAGTTTATTTTTAAACCATTCTTGCCCCTAGAACCAACAGTTGCAGCTGACACATGCGTCCAAACGGACGCACGCAGACGGTGGAATGTTTTGGTCCCGCAGCGAAATTGTGGGTAGGGGGACTCCAAGAATGGGGTGGAAAATAATAAAAAGTAAGGCGGAAACCCATCTGCGAGTGGGAGTACTTCCGTGCCGGAAAAGGTAAAAGGAAGCTAAACAACGGGCGCGCACCGATGATGTCAAACCGCTAGCATAAGGCACTGCTGCTTCATATCCTCTCTCCCCCGTCCGAGGTACGACGTCAGAGTCATTTGACTTCGCCACGTACGCGCTTTCTTACAACATCAATTGATTCGAACCATCGGCCAGACAACGCTGAGAATGATTCCAGCGACTTTATCGTTGCGATGTTGTGATCTTTTCGATACGAGAACGATACGTCTGATGGCGTTCGTGTGCTAAATGGCAACACCAACAGTCCGCCGGAGGCCGGAGCCGATTTGTTTGGGTACCATCTGTTGTTGAAAGTGAAGCCAATGCGATATTTCATCACCTTTCGATCGGTCTCGGCGACAAATTTGCGTCTTCATTAACACGGTTCGAGTTTTCGTTCAGTAGTCGCTTTAAATAGTTCGGTTCTAAGAGGTTTTGACGCGCGAAAATGCGAAATGGAGTCATCGGTTGGAGGATGAGTCGGTTCGATAATCATTTCAGGCATCATTAGCATGCTGCTAATCATTCATGATTTCGGTTTCAAAATATATAATGAAACTTGGTATGTCTTTGGCTTTCATAACACTGATTAATTATAGACATTTTGCTATATCTCTAGCCGTACGTTATGGGTACATAAAATGTGTTAATCTCTTTCGAAGTTTATTCTATTAATATTTTGGTAAAAAACTACTCAGCATACACAAGGTTGGCAAATATGATGGTGAGTGATATCAGTTTTGTAGCCAGTTTTTTACAATTTGTGCAATGAGTCATCGACATTGGCTGCCATATTAGTTCCCCGGAGGAAACTGGCGTTGATAGGGACTCCACTGCGGGAAACTTTATCTGTTTTCTTGATCCACTGACAGAAACTACCAGCCCACGCGCCCCTACCCCCCCCCCCTCGCCGCTCGCTAATCGAAGGGAAACCTACTTCTCGCATCGAACAATTTGCGATCATCAATCAATCAATCAATCAGCCAATCAACGCATCCGTCATTCGTTTACACGGTCGCACACTACCGTATACAATTGGTGTTCCATTTAATAACCAGCTGTTTGAAGTAGCACCAAGCTCGAAGCTCGGCAGTGTGGTGTCTCGTGGTGGGTTGTGTGTAGTTTTCCACAAGTGCGCATGTAGTTTTCCCGATGGCCCGGCCGCAGAAGTACGTAATGAGTACCGGGCACCTTCGGCCGATATTTCACAGCACCATTTGCGGCAGCTGCTGCCTCATCAAACGGAGAGTGCTTTTTTCTTCCCACCCCATCCTCCCCTTCTCCCTTCGCTTCTCGTTCCCCTTTTGTCCTGTCCCGTCGGTGGAACAATTGCTCGGGTGGCTCCATTAGTTCTACCGGGGATGAAAATTGGTTCGTTAGTGGGGTTGAACTGGTTCCCTGCTTCGATCGGTTCCATATTTAGAACAGCTCGACGGTCCTCCCATCCCTCGCCCCACCCACTCACGTGGCATTAGTTCGTCAAAATGTCGACCAGCGAACGACGAGTCCCCGGTTTTGCCAGTGACAGCCAGGCGAGAAGCGCACATTAGTGCTGGTCTAACCTTCGGAAGTGCATCTGAACGTGCATTTCCGATCGACTGCATCGCGTAGTAGCGATGCTATATTTTCTCCTTTTTACGTGAGTCAGAGTCTTGTTCGTTGGCTAAGGAATGCGCCCGCAGGGGAGAGGGGAAGAATGTATATTATTCTTCCGATGCCGGAGGCATCCCTCAAGTTCTCGTGTTGCTTTCTTTTTCTGTAAAGCAAAAGAGTGTGACGCCGCTCGTGCTTAAAGGGTGAGGTTAAACAGATCACTCAATTAGCGCATGATCATCATTAGGTCTTAATCAATCTGTTGCAGAACTGATCCAAGCCAAGGTTGTGTAAGAAATGATCGTTTGTTAACATTCGGAAATGTAATGTCAATATTTTTCAAATAAATAGCGTTCTTATCGGTACATACATGAGATCGAACGGAAGGTTTATTCATTATTTTGCATCGTGCTGAATGCATTTTTCATCGTCACGTCGGTAGGGCATTTAACACCTCCGGTGTCGGTCGTCAGGCGAAGGACATTTCCTCAGCACGCTCACCGAAAGCTCTTTGGCCCCTTGTTCCATTGTATACGGGCGCCACAGGTTTTCCTCTTTCGTCCGGTCGTCCGTGGTGCACTATGGAAACGAATTAATCAAAGTTCGCACTGTCTGCGGGAAGAAGTGGAGCCATCAAATCTCCCCAGCGATTAAAGAGGGGGAGGATAACTCTGTATTTTTTTTTTTGCTAAGTGACAAATTATTATCTACAATAAAATCTATATTTTTTAAGTGAGAAACACAATACAAAAAAATACAAAAACAAATCAGGAAATTTTACCAATTGAATCAATAACGCCTCAAACCATCACTTGAAAAAGAAAACGTTACGAGGAAAAACGTTACATGTTTTATTAGTGTAAGTTTTATTTTATTTAACTGCCCGATTTGGTTAAGTTTTGCCTGCGCTCTGCAACTTTGGGTTTTAAATCTATACGGCAGCATTCGTATGATGTTGAGAATGATTTGTTTTGCTGAACTTTTTTAATGAATATTTTGTTAATAGTTTCCTCAAAGTTCTGATTGAATGCAATTATATTTCAGTTTGATTGGGTTGAAATAAAGAGATTTATTAGAAAATATGATATTGGAGTTAAAAAAATCAGTTTCAGTGAATTTTAGTACAGTGCAACTAAGAAAAATAAAAGTTACCAAACGTTGAATGTTGCAACCATTCAAAATGGGTTGTACAAATTTGAAACTAATCGTGATTGGTTTTTTTTATATAGTTAATTCTAATAATTGTTTAGCTAGTTTTTTCAAAAAAGATTTTTTTTGCCAATTCCGGAAGTCAAAGTTCTTACCGGAAGGGGGGTACAATACTTTTCCTTCCAATCTTCGCTGGCGCCATCCAGCAGCATAACTCACCCACTGCCGTTTTGCTCATTTCGATAATCAATGCCAACGGGCAACCCGCCCTTCCGCCAACCTCCACCCCGCGCTACCAACCCCCTGCTGTCCGCGTGCTGTGCAGTTTCTCGGAATAAATGTCAACACTCGGCCCCGGCCTAGCGGTGCATCCGCATGGAGCAGACGTGCCACCTAGATTCGGTTTGTGGGATCGTGCGTCTGTGTTTGGCTGGTGCGTTTGTTCGTTTTTTTTCTACCTTCTTCTTCTTCTTCTTACTCATTTAAATACGTGTGCATAACCGGCGGGAAGGTCAAACGCGGGGGTTATTATGGATGCTCCGGTCGGTCGGCTGACCGCCGGGCGTTGAAATGCATCTGTGAGCTTCATCGACGGTCTTTTCGCACTTCCACCCTTCTTTCAGCCTCCCCCTCCCCCACCCTTTTTTTCGCGTCATCGGTGCAATGGTTTTGCCTGGTCAAAAGAAAAAAACGGCAACGGTTGTGAGCAAAACAGCTTTTTGTCGCCATTTGGCAATCGGTTGTTCTAACCTTGGTTAATATTGCATTTGTGTTGAACTGGGGAGACTTTTTGAATGTTTCGTTTAAGTGGTTTAAAACAAAGGTGGTTTACTTCATGGAATATTTTTTAAAGTTGCTGGTTGTTATGGGTTATGTAATATTTATTCAATTCCACATTCAATTATCCCACACTCACTCGAGCGTTGGAGGGTTTGTCAATGGATGTGACTTTTCACGAAAGGCGAGATGCAGCGTGGGTGCAGTACATGATCTACTCAGCGGTTTGGCATGAATAAATAGGAAAATGCGAAAAGCTAAACCGGGGATGTCCCCCTCCATCCCCTACACCCCCTCAAATTCCGTCCCGAAACACGTCAGACCGGGCAGACCGAAGGATTGATGATTCGCTCGGAAAAAAAGGAGTGCACGAAACATGACGCACATTCGGTGGAGCGCGCGCGCGTACATTGACAGTAACTCTATCGGTCTGAATGCGCGACCCCGTCGAGGACGTCGTTTTGGGACCAGCATATTTATACATTTTCGGTACACTTCCCCCCGCCGTGGTTAGTCGGCAACAGAGCGAGGGGGGGATGAAGGAAGCTCGGGCAGATGGACGGACGGGGAAAAAAGGAAAACAGTTCTGGATTCGCCGACTTCTTGGCCGGAACAACCCGAATCCCGGGCATCCCGGGAAGATAATTCGCCGCTTATGCTGTGCCCTGTATTTGTGTGTGTGTGTGTGTCGCACGGATGACGTAAATGGTGTGCGATCGTTGGGGGTAACGATTTTTAAAATAAATTAGTTCAAATTCAGCTCAACAGCTCAATTTGTTGCTACTGCTGAGAGTGTGTGCTCTGTGCCCAGTCGCGCGACATTCCGATTCTGAGGGTGTGTGTAATAAATCATGTGATCATCGCGCTCACCTTGAAGTAATTAAACGAATTTCTCCACCCCAACGCGACCGACTTCCCAGGGTCGCACCGAACAATGCGATTTGTAGAACGAATGATTTAGACATGCAAATTGTTAATTAACGACATCATAAAAGAAGTACGCCCCTGCATCGGATTATACGCCGAAATTAGAACCACGTTTCGGGAAGCCGTAGTGTGACACGCACGCCAAGCACGCACTTTTAGCTGTCACAGGCAACGTGAGTAGTTAGTTTCTACGGCTAATATTAGGGTACTGGGAATTATTAAACACGCGGGTGTCTTGCACAACGTTCGATCAGTCTCACGCACGCCCGTCGTTGACCGTGACATCAATCGGGATGTGGTTTTTAGTGTTCATCCCAAGCGTCGGTATTCGCACGACAGAGGAAGCCACACTTCGGCAAGATGATGGGAGCAGGATCGCTCGACAAACCAAGTCACCTTTCCTTTCACTGGCGTTCGGCGAGAGTGGAACGAAAAGCGGCGGAATGTGGCTAATTAATTAATCTCCGTCGGTTTGTAAAAATGTAGAAAAAAGTAAAAAAAGAAATAGAAAAGAAATCGGCACTTGCGTGCAACCACAGCAGACACCTCCCCCTTCACGTGCCGCTATGAGGGTGGTGCTTTTTATGTTGGTGATTTTGTTTTGATCCGACCCAAAACCTGAATACTTAGGTGACTTTTTCATCCCCCTAGAGGAGCGAGAGAGAGAGAGAGAAAGAGAGAAGAGAATCCGCATTGGGATGGGACACACTTAATTCATTGGAAAATATTTACTAACAATAAAAATAACCTTTCGACTTTGCCGCCACCGACGCCCGAGTTTTCTTTTCGTCGACACTTGTGGGGAGTTTCATGGACACACACACACACACACTTTGCTGGTGTCGCAACGACCACGGCCAGGTTCCATAAATGATCTCGAATCTGGAGTGGAAACAGAGTTGCCGCGAGTGTTTTCGGGCGGTTTGCGATCGTAAAAGGGAAAACTAGTCACGAATACGCCCGGTCTCCCGTTGCTTGCATACGGTTGTGTTATGCTTTGGTGGTATTTTTTTTATTTTTATTGCCATAACTTTATGGGATCTTGTGACAGTTTCGGTTGCCACGCGTTTTGGACAAACGCATTCCGAGAGCAGCTATCTTCAAATAGTTCAAATCTCAGGCACGGCTAGAAGTAAACGTACAGCCCCGAAGAGTCTCGCTCGAGCTGGCGGAAGAGATGAAGTAATAAAACTCGCTCAAATTAACCTGATTATTATGCGGAAGTTTGCGACGCGATGGGTTCGCTTGTGCGAAGGGGAAAGCGGTCGTTGGCGAATGCAAACATAATTTGTTTTTGTTTACGTCCGATTGACTCGCGGACGTATGCCTTTATCGCAAGTCTTGTCAACAAATGGTTGGAAGGAGCTTGTTTGTTGCTGGGAAAAATCAATGGATGCAACAATTGGATAAGCGCTGCTGGTTAGACATAATAGAGGGAGCGTACTTTTGTGGCATGAAATTAATCCAAAATCATTTGTCTGTTTGACTGTTACTTACATGTTAAGAGGAACCATTGAGTGCATAAAAAGGTTGATTGAGTTTGACAAAACAATATTTTTGTGTTTTATACACAAACTCTAGTTGTGTTTGCTTCATACTTCCCACTTGAACTCCAACATGGTCTGTAACGTTTTAGAATTTATAAAAAAAACCTATTAAATATTCTATAAATATTCTTATACATCGTTTGTTGCATTATGTTTAGAAAACAATAAACCTTCACTCGCATAGCTTTCTGTGAAATTCCGCCTACATCGGCCTCCAGGGTTAACCATCTTCTCCCCTGACACGTATTGGGATCGTAAACATCGAACGTAAATCATTTTCATTTCTCGGATTCCGGACGCAGCGATGCGAGCCACTGGACCAGTTCCTAATTGGCTATTGGCGGTATTTGTTTGTTTCAAGTGCAGGGAAAATGCATTCTTGCGTGTACATCTCCCTCCCCCTGGGGAGGGGTGGGATACTCGTGAAGTACGAGGATGGGATTAATCGACCAAAAGCGAGATCGGGAATGTAAATCTAGTCCGATGCGGCCTGATGTGTCTTCTCCATCGTAGTCGCCACTCGAGCACGTGTCTCGTAATGGCCGGTCGTTGGTACTGTTTCTGTGTGGGTATGTGTGGGTACACAATCATTCACACGTGCGGATCTCCGATCGCCCACGTTTTCTCATCCTACGGTGCACTCATCCTCCCCCCAAACTCTCCGACGAAGGGAAAGTGTGGTGTTTATGTTGATTGCCTTATTTTACCATCGTCGCTCGCCCTTCGGAAAATCTTCATCGCCGTCTATTCATACGGCAGTAATAATATTACTTGCTGTTTTTTATTTTATACGTTTTCACCCGGCTGTGCTTCGGTCCCGGCTTCGGTCAAAGTTTTTTTTTTCTTTTCTCCAGTCCAGGGCGGAAAATGAGCCGAGCAGCAAAGTGGACTGTGGCGGGAGTCGGTGGCAGATATTTGTTTACTTGTTCAGCTGCGCTTTTCACTGCAACATTGTTGCACCGTTGTTCGGTCCAATGATGCACGCGAATGCACTTTGCATCATTTATCCCGCCCGGTGGACGCAGGTTGTAGGACATCGAGTTTCATCCGGTGCAATGAAATGGAACACTGGACTGTGAAGAAGAAATTTTTCTTTAATTACCATCATTTATAGCGTTGTTACTTTCATTTAAAATTATGTTATTTAATACTGTTAGAAGCAGAATGTAATTAGAAAATATTGCAGATCGTTTATAAATTTCAAATCTATTGAAGGGTCTATTGCAGAATACAATTCAGTGTACACGAATGTTTAAGAGTTTGTAGCTTTTGCCAGTTTATTGATTCAAAATCTATTCTATACGAAGACTATTAGACTCGTTGGTTGCATACATAATTCACTACTTACAGATTTACGTAAGCTATGTTTAAAATTGTCCGACCTAATCCAATGTATTGCATAGGTAAGGAGTTTGTTCAATCATAGGCATTGTAAAATGCTGTTGGAAAACATTTCCTTCCATATGTCTGGAACAGATCAAAATTGTTCTAAGAAAGGGATGCCACCGCACAATGGCCACTTCTCAATATGTGGCGAGACCTCTTGAGATATTCTCCGATGTTAGACATCTCCCGCCTGGCCCTTGTCGCGCCCCTCGCGTGCAAGCAGTCGCCCGAACGAGGTTCTTATCAGACAATGCGGATGTCGTTGTACAACGTCGTGATACGGCATGGAATGGAGATCCCGGCCAGTTCCAACGGCAAGCCGGAGGGGAGGGGGGGGGGGGGGCGAGTTCGAAGACCCCGCGTGGCAAATTGATTAAGAGTAGACAGCAAAACGTAGACAACACTTGGGTGTGGTGGCCGAAAGTGGTGGAGAAAAGGCATTGATAAACAAACCAACAAACCACCCGCTGGGGTTGGGAAGGGATGGGGGAAAAAAGCGGATGAGCGAACCATGGACATGGAGCATCGACCTTGAGGCGGGGGAACAACCCTGTCTACCCTGTGCCGTCCCCCGTGCTCCCCACCAGGTTTCCCTACCACTCGTTTATCGGTCGCGTCCCTGATCGCATGTCCGCCGGTGGGTGAAGGTCGACTGAGAAGGGGGGACGAGACTGTGTTGCGATGGCGCGGAAGACACAGAGCAAAGCCTCCGTTCGGATGACGTATGGCTGGCGCACTTCCAACGCTGCACTGTCGCAGCCGGGTTCGATTTTGAAGCGTTTGTTGAAAGATATGTTGCGGATGATACCGCCTCAAGGAAGCAAACGATGACCAAACAGCAGGAAAGAGGCGACATCAGCAGCCGCAGCACTGTTACGTGTGGGTTGAGGGTCAAGGGAACCTCGGTTGGACGCGAACGAAGGCTCTCGGGCGGGACGAAGGGGAGGGAGAGGGAGTAGGGTGTGCTTATTTTTAGCCCCCGAACGGTTTCTTCTGCATTGCTGTCTGTGTGTGTGGCTTGTGCGGGTGGGTTGGGGCGGGCCAAAGGCCGAGGACGGGGTTCCGCCTCCCAAGCAAGCCAATCCAACCCCCCCCCCCCCCCCACCCTTCGTCGTTTCCCCTAGGAGGCAGAAGCGGCAAACCAATACCAGAAGCCGGCACGGACCATCGATGGGTAGATCAAGTTTTAAATTTAAAATTGAAAACAAAAACATTTTGTTGCCAAAATTAACCACCCTACGTCGGGTCACACTCCCGCCACCCTGCGGTTTTATCCTGCGTCCTGGTATTGGACCATGCTGGGGTTTGGGACATGAGGAGCGCAAGGTGAGCGTTTTTTCGGTGGGAAAATGCGAATGAAACCGCGCTCCGAATGGGTGCTATTTTCATTCAAAAAGTTCCGGATGAAGGTGGCCACCGGTGAGAGAGAGAGAGAGGTTCTTCTCGTTGTGTTTTTGTTTTTCAATTTCGTCCTACCGGGTCCATCCGCGCCCAGCTTTGAACAGTTTTTCATCCCGATATTGCGTTTGTTTTTCGTTTTCGTTGTAAGTTCCTCGTTGTGTTTGTGACATATTTTATTGGTTTAAATTCGTTTACATATTTATATTTAGAAATGTATTATGGTTTGAATTGATGGGACTCTTCAAGAATACGGTATGTTGTGCCATTCCACTCGTGTTAATCTCGAGTCGATTGTTCGAAGTGTCTATTATGCTTTAGATAATATTTTCATCTTTTTGTCAATTTCCGTATGTTTGAGTCGATCGTGTACTACAGTTTTTATTTTAGCAAAAACTTATACAATTTCATTGTAAGCACTCTCTCCTTACTGAAGTCTGCAAAAAAAAAACTCACACCCATACCTTCTTCTTGGGTGGCGCCCTGAATCGGAATCGGATCAAGGGGGCGCGTTGGTCGACGTTGGCGAGCGTTGGTAGATTTTATTATTATACAACGACACTTTCGGTCACCAACCACACCAAACCCTCGGTTACAAAATGTCGTCGATTGTTTTGGCGACGCACTAACCACGACCAGTGTCGAGGGGCAGCTCTGTTTCGTTGATCTTTTTATCACTTCTTCATCTGCTTATAAACCCAGCACGGCGTGTCTCGGCGCTAACACCGGCAACCCGTGTTTACTTTGGGTGCAATGCTGTGTCGATCATTATTGTGGCGTCGATCAGCTGAAGGATAAACTCTACCGTGTATGGCACTCGGGGAACGAACACGATCGTGGTCGGTTTTTAGCGCATCTTGAACCATGAAAGAATGCAGCATCTTTTCGCCATGGTGACTCCTTTAAGCGACATGATTTACCACTGGGGAGAACAAGGTTTCAATCTGATGGTTGTTGACATCGAATCGGTGCAATGTTTTTCATTTACCGCCAAGAACCACAAACTGATGAAAGCAATTCCGAGCTTAGGAATTGAAAGGAATGATCAATATAATTCCTTACTGCTCTAAAACATTATTACGTTAAAATCACCCCGTTTCAACCCACCGAAAGATAAACGGCGGTCCAGTTCCTCCCCCCCGATATACGCGTCTTTGTGAATGAAACCCGTAAGAGTGACGTCTAGCCGACGTACCAACCAACTCGGCAACGCACGAAAGACGCGTGCGTAAGCACCATTAATGAAGATTGACAACAACAAGGGGGGGTAGTAGGTTTGCGGCTCGCCGAGTCGTGGTCCCCGGGAGAGATTGAAATATGTTCGCCACCGATCATCTCGGCCGACCGGAAACCACGACCATCCGTAGGCGCGAAACACGCCCCTAGGCTGCGGCGTGTTGGTCCGGGTTTGGAGGCTTCACGCGGATTGCCTACTGCCATTTTCACAGTTGCGATAGTTGATAAATCCGAGTTGTTGCTATTATTTTTGGTTACAGCTTTCGTACCACTGCGGTTCTCGTTCCTTTTACGTGGCGTGCCCACCGCGCCCGTGCGGCAATCCTGTTGTGGGCAGGAGCGGGTTTTCTGCGCCAGTAATATATATGGTCATAGACACACGGCTGTGTATGTATGTGCCGTGCCTGTTCCAGATTATGGAATGGTACCGGTGTTCCGCGCTCGCGAACCTGTCCCACCTATAAAAGGATTGGCTAATGGGCGAAGGTGCATAAATAGTTACGCCACCAATGTCTGCGGCCAGTTGGTTCGTGCAGGCTCGGGCCTGCATAGCTGCTGATAGTGCTGTGGGACTTCTTAGCGTTCGATGAAGCAATGAGGAAAGACCAGATGGTGCCACGTTCGGCGTTCGGAAAGGTGATGCCAGAAGCCAGTAAAGTAAGGTTTCCAGTTTAAACCGTTTCTTTCAGTGCATGCACGTTCAGTTGTGTATTTCAAACTGAACTACAATTTTTTTAAACACATTACACATGCTGAATTAACATGTAATTCAAGTCTTTGAAACTATTCCTGTCAAAATTAAAGGGATTGATTTCACATTGAATTGCCGCTGGTGAAACTGAACACCATCAGATGTCAACAAAAGTCATGTTTCTACTGAATAGTTTCTGAAAAGACATCCAATTTTCAGAGGGGAGTTTTATAATTTCCACAACACTTGTGTTGTTAGACCTTCTTTCGCACCAAACACAAACTATGTGCTTCGGAGCGGCTTGGGTCCGTCGTCGTTGTCACATATTTGGATCGAAACGGATTGCCGCCACATTCCGCCTTCAAAGTGACGGCTGCGAGGTTGTGATCGATTGAGATGTTATGCAAACAATGTGCATTCGTTTTCGGGAACAGAGCACTAAAAATAAACTGCCACGAATTGGCTGGCACGCTGAGGGTGAGAACGACTCACATCCGGTGCTGGTGGCCCATTGTACGCGCGTGCACACGTGCAGCATGCATTCCTGATTAATGAGGCAGATATTTTTAATTACAGCAGCATCATATCCACCGTCCACCCCCGCGATCCGGTCTTCCCACCTGAGAGCGGTGGATGGTGTTGCTGCGTGTGGGCTCGTTATGCTCGTTCGCGGTTGCTGGAGTCGGTTGATTGACGCATCGGTTTTAGCTATCGATTGGTTTCAGTCTGCGCTCGGAGCGCGCCACATATAAGGCGGTAACTCGTTAGTGGTTTAACCGACCTCTGCGAACCTGATTACTCCATGGGTTTGCACGTTTTAAAGCATTCATTTATTGCCCACTACAGTATTTCTCATCTGCCTGACGTGTTAGGTTTACATTTTTGGGGATTGCAAATTTCTCTACACGACACTTGAGTTACCACAAAAAAGCGGCCCAAAGAAATGCAACTTCTTTGCAAAGAAACGCAAAGTTTCTTAATAGAGAGCTGTTCACTGTAGCTGAACTGGTACTTCAGAAATAAAATGTTCACAAAGCTGTAGCTGGTCCGTTACATCTCTCCACCGACTCGTCGGCCAGCACCGTCCCGCCAACGTCTGATAATCCGATTTGACGAAACTTCACACCGCCTGGTCGGATCACATGACAGCTGGCCACAGGGTTCCTCCTCCTCTGTCTGCTGCCAAGGCCCGAGCATGGGCTTCCTCGGAGGTTCAGTTCCGCCACGTGGGGGAAACGGAGCGGGTGCTGTTCGCTCACGTGGCAAAATGACGATGATGGACGGGCAGTAGCAGCTTGTGCGCGGGAATATGATGGCACAGAAAAAGATAGCCCGAACGAAGTGAAACCTTTTGCAACAGACACCAATTCGTCTAGAAACACTGAAAAACTGGTGGGCTGGGACTCACCTGCCCGCCTCAACCACCCATAGATGGTCTACTGGGAGAACGGAAAGTCCACGCGAATCTGGTGCAGCCTAAGACGTGTGTTTTGTCGGTGACGTTGCATAAATCGCGCGCGCAAATGGAAGTACTTCCGCTCGGCCGGACGTCACGAGGCAACCATTTTGTCACTTGATACTAGAGCCCCGGGTGGAGCGCTGGGGGCGTTGTGGGTGCGGAACTCGTTCACCCATTCATTGTAATGTTATTATCCTCAACCTGGTTGGGGTTTACGTGGCAGCCGACGGACCGTTTTTGAATGATAATGGCTTTGACATGTCCTGCATGGAAGCTTGGAGTGCGCTAATGACTGTCTGTATTGTGGAAGTCATCAGGTTGCATTTACATCCGAAGCAGACAGTAAAACTCTGGCAAAGATGGCAGACAAATTCCGCGTCTAAAAAGTTGTGTTAGCAGGCTTTGATAATTTCATTTGCAAATCGACCTAGTAAGATATCCTTTGGACTACCTTCCCATCTCAACTTATTAACTTTTTGAAGAAACTAGTTCTAGTTGTCTTTAAACAATCTAATTTTATCTATAACACGGTTCCATAAGTCCACTATATAAATTAATCGAATATTACTTTCTTCACTCCACAGAACATACTCCGCTGTAGCCCAATGTCGCCGCACGACGGATAGAAGAACCCGGTCTCTTTAGGCCACAACGCGGGGAGGATATCCAATCCCCGCTCCTTTCTTCGGAATATCGGCACACTTTCCCGCGCGGCCATTCGGTGGTGTGCGAAACGGCTGTGAATCGGCAGCTCCACGCCCCGAAAAGGAGTAGAAAAGGGAGAACGTAACGGCCAACCGAAAGCATGCAGCGTACGTTTGGGATATCGGCCGCCAGCCGGGCTGGTGTGTACGACGGCAAGATCGCGGGCCTGTATGACCTGGAGGAAACGCTCGGTTCGGGCCATTTCGCCGTGGTAAAGCTGGCCCGGCACGTGTTCACCGGCGAGAAGGTGGCGGTGAAGGTGATCGAGAAGACCAAGCTGGACGATATCTCCCGGGCACATCTGTTCCAGGAAGTGCGGTGAGTGTAGGCCTTCCACCGCGGTGGAAAACAGCCGAACTGACTCGTATTAATGTGGGAACCTTTTTTTTTGCCAACAGATGCATGAAGCTTGTCCAACATCCCAATGTGGTGCGGTTGTACGAGGTCATCGACACCCAGACGAAGCTGTATCTCATCCTGGAGCTGGGGGATGGCGGCGATCTCTACGACTACATCATGCGCCACGAGACGGGCCTCTCGGAGAGTTTGGCCCGCGAGTACTTCCGACAGATCGTGCGCGCTATATCCTACTGTCATCAGCTGCACGTGGTGCATCGGTAAGGCCCGCTACCCGGATGGTATGGAAGCGTATGTATCGTAACACCATTCCTTTTCGCCCCATTCGGCAACTCCAGAGATCTAAAGCCGGAGAATGTGGTGTTTTTCGAGAAGCTCGGTGTGGTGAAGCTGACCGACTTTGGCTTCAGCAATAAGTTCTGCCCGGGCCAGAAGCTGGAGACATCCTGCGGCAGTTTGGCATACTCGGCGCCGGAAATCCTGCTCGGCGATTCGTACGATGCACCAGCAGTCGGTAAGTGTGTGGGATCCTCAAACTTGTAGGAGTCCCAGTCGGATTCTAACGGATCGTTATTTGCTCGATCTTGCAGACGTTTGGTCGCTGGGAGTGATACTGTTCATGCTGGTCTGCGGACACCCACCGTTTCAAGAGGCGAACGACTCCGAGACACTGACAATGATCATGGACTGCAAGTACACCATGCCGAGCCACGTATCGGACGGCTGCCGAAAGTAGGTTGAACAGCCATTTTTCAATCAATCCATCCACCCTCTGATGCAACCATTTCCATTACCACCATTCCTATCGCGCGTAGTCTCATCAGCCGGATGTTGGTGCGTGAACCGGAAAAGCGAGCCACACTGCACCAGATCGCTCAGGACGAGTGGTTGATGGAGGGTAGCGGCGAGGAAACGCCGGAGAATCAACCACTGGTCAGCCGGGAGCAGGTTAGCGAGGAGGATCATTCGTTGATCATACAGAAGATGATCAACGGTAAAATAGCTACCAAAGAGGAAATTTTAGAGTAAGTACTAATGCGAACCCAATCTTGGCCATGTTCTTAACCATTTATCGTTATTTTCGTACAGGGCTTTAGATCGTAACGAGTACAATCACATCACGGCAACCTACTTTTTGCTCGCGGAGCGCAAATTGAGGGCCCATCGGCAGGAGGAAGCGCAAAAACGGAAACCGGAGCTCACGTTACCGGTTTCCAATTCGTCACGGTATGTACTGCCTAAACGGGGGTCATTTGTGCCCGTTTTTCTGTACTATTGAGGACATTAATCTCATTCTGGTTTGCTGTGTGTGTAATTTGTTGTACTGTTTTATTGGCTACTTCAGCATAAGTGGCGGTTAATTTGATATATGGCTTCTTTATATCGCTTTGTTTATGTTCCTTCATGTACCGTCATTTGTTTTTGCATCTTTGCACTATTGGTGTGATAAAAAGCTTTCAACTTGTTATTGATTTCGATATTGCTAATGAAAAGACGAACTTTTTTTAGTATATAACTGCAATGTTGCTTCTGTCCCCTCTCTATTGCGTTAAGTGTTGGCATTTTCTCAATCGTCTTATGTTGTGCTGTCGTAAATAGTGTTCTGAATGCTTCATTAAGCTATAGATAGTTTTCATTGCACATCATATTACACTTAGTGTTGGCTTGTATATGTTTAGCATGATACAGAATTCAGAATACAAAAACGTATTAAATTAATATCGATTCGTGTTTGCAGTAGTTTATGGGTTCCTACATAAAATTCTTACCCCTGCTAACAACTAAAAAGTGTATTATTTTTTTTTTATAATGACATTAAAACGGGTGTTCTGATCATGTTGAAGTCAATGAACAGTCGTACACTTTCAGCGTAATCCAGTCGGAATTAAACTGCTCGTTCCGTCAACCACATAAATGCAAGCAGATTGTACATTAAACTCTTATGTCACATTTTATACATCAACGATGCTTCACGATCTCGCCACAACATTTACTACGAACCCTCAGATACACTCATCAACGAATCGGCTGCGTCGCTAACACGATGTTTTCTTTAAACTTTCTAATATTTATTCTTCCAGGAATCTGTCAGTGTTTGGCACTACCTAGCGTACACTTTCTAACTGAGAACATACCTAACCGAATGACACGTGTGAGCGGGATGGGATACTACTTTTTTTTTACCTGGATCAGCTTGTAGTTCTGTGTAGTAGCTTTTCAGACCGTGCACCGTGGAGTTTGCTTTTACTTACTTACCCTTAAATAAATGACGGATGTTTGTTTTACTCCTTATGTGATCGACCATAACTCGTCCTTTCGATGTACAACAGCCGAGCGCGAGCTTACCTACTTAACAAAACCGACTGCATGGTGTATGAAGTTTTGTTGTTGTTTACTTATTTTTTGGTTGGCGTACCAGTACAGTGCAAAATAATAATTAGTAATAAATGGAACTAATACAGCGAACAATTGTCCTCCAGCAAATTTGATGATTGATCCTGCGGGATGGCATGATCGTTTAACTGATGTAAGCATATTTTGTAGGCTGCTGCAAAACCATAAGAAAAACGAGGCAGATGAAGAGGAGGAGGAGGACACGCCGGGTGGGTTGCTAACCACGAGACTGGGCATGCACTTGAGCGTCCCCAGGACACCGGGAACTGAAACGGGTCAGGTGAGTGATTAAACTTTGGTAATGAAGATTGAGCTCGATTTTTTGTAACACACAAATTTCTCTTTCAGACGGGTCGAAGTCGGAAGTGTAGTATCGTGCAGGAGGAGGAAGATGATGAAGACGACGTTCACTGTGCTGGTCACGAGGAACTGTCGACGCCTCTGAACCGGAGGGGATCGCGATCGGAGGGGCGGATCAATGTGACAGTGCAGGATCGAATAGCGGAGTCGGAGCGGCTCAAACAGGACGCCAAAAAATACCAACAACCGGAACGGGCAGCTACGATGGACGAAACTGATTGCTGTACCGGTTTGACCAACCAACAGATGTCACCTTTGCTCGGTGGAATCGGAAACGTGACGCTAGTTACGAGCGAAAACAGCAGCACGAAGGATCGGCTAGGGATTGCGGGCGGTGGCCTTCACCGCAAACCAATGCCGGAACTAAAGCGGAACGTGGCCGGAAGTGTAGACTCAAAGAAGCCATCCGTCCTGAAGCCGTCGCTAGTGAAAATCGTGGACGGTGTTAGCGTGCGTTCGGGCTCGTTCGACCAGTGTATGCGCGGAGCGAGCGGTGTTGGCGGTGGTGAGCTGGTCACGACGAAAATTATCACCGACAGCTCGACGATCACGATCCCGATACCGACGCTAAACATTGTGACCACGTCCACGATACCGAAGTACAAGACGATGCCCTCACCGACGCGCTCGAACGCGATACTTACCGCGACGACGAACTGTCTGAACGAAATCTTCGAAGAGGGCACGGACGTGGGCAGCTCGGACTCGAACACCACCACGCCGCGGCCCGTAGTACGCAGCCAGTTCGCAGCGGCCCGACAGCAGAGCCAACCAACGGGTAACGGTACCGGTGCGGGGGGTACGGGTAACAACGCACACCGGCGCAGCAAGTTCAACAAGTCGCGTACGGCGTCGTGCAGCAGTTCGGACGCGTCGGATGACGATTCGGAGAACCGAAAAAAGCGGGCACACAAAATAGTGGACGCAACGGTTAAGCCGCTCACGCAACGCCGGGACTCGCACGATGATTCCAGCGATTCGCAAGACCCGGGCTGCAATGCGGCCGCCGCAGGTGGTGCGGGAAAGGCACAGATTAAGGGCATCTCGACGACGACCAATGGGCAAGGAGGTGGTGGTGGGAGTGGCGGTAGTGGTGGTGGTGGAGGAGGTGGATCGGCAGATGACAAGCACGGCTCGACGGGTGGCAACCGACAGAAACCGACGTCCCAACAGGTCGATTTCCGACGGCATCGTGGTCGAAGGAGACCGGTCGAGACGCGCCTTAGGGAAAGCCAATCGCTTAATCGCATCACGGAAGTGCAGGAGTCGGAGGTTGGTGGCCATTCTGTTACGCAGCAGCTGGCGAGCTGCACCGTTACGGCTACTCCGGTAGTGGCGATGGTAACGTCAGGTACGGTCGCCGGAAAGCGCGAATCCCCAGAACCGATAGTGGTGAAAATGCAAGCATCTTGTGATAACGCTGTAGAGCACGATGCGGTCAATCATACACAGGAGGAGTTTCACTCGTGCAAGGTGAATCCAGCATCCGAAAGTGGTGCGCATCAAGTGCTCCCGGTTTCGAAAGGTTCCACGTCGACGCGTCAGAACCACCACCATCATCATCATAATCATGCGCCGTCCAAATCGAAAGGGCTTAGTGCACGAATTTTCCAGACGTTTAAAAAGCAACCCGCTGCAGCAGCTTCCACGACAACAACGACGACCACGGCGGGCCCGGGGCCAGTAAGTACCGTCCCGGGTGATCCCTGTTCGACGGCGGCTGCTGGCGATGATATAGAGATAGTGGTCGAGCTCGCCAAAGCCCTGAACAGTGCATCTGCCGAGGGCGGTAAGAGCAACACGAAGAAGATCAAAATTCTCGGACGCTATTTTCAGGTGAGCGTTAAAAGACGGAAACATTGAATTGTTCAATCCCTTCACCGTGAAAATAAATTTTCAAATTTGTCGGAATGTGTTGGTCGTTATAAAACGCCGTTGCGATGTTTGACCTATTTGTTTATGTTTAATGTTCAATCAGTAGTATATTCTTGTATAAAGTGTAAAAATTATTTAAAAGTACTATTCTATGTAAGGCTACCGCAAACGAATGTACTTGGTTAAACGTAAGACGGTTCCTATCATCGTAAGCTTTTGTGTTTTGTGCTACACATTCGACCAAGTTGCACAATTCATTCCAATACATATTTCGAAGTAAAACTTGAACTTAATTGTGATCGTTAGTAAAAATGGGTAGGACTACGAAAAAGCATAACATTTTAGTACAATCACCACAAATGTAGGTTAAATAACTACAAACTGTACGGCAAAAAGGCTCGTTAGGTTACCTTGTTGTGTGTTCTTTTATAAGTTAAAAGGATTTCGGAAGGATAGATAACAGTACTATAATATATTGTACATTAAGAAAGGATGTTATGTTGTATTTTTTTTATCATGGCCATAGTAATATAAAGCAATCCTAATTGTCAAACTTAAGTGTGTCTGTTCCTGCAATGTTGTCAATTGTTTTATAACTCTGTGCACAGTGATTAACCGTTTCCTTTCCCTGCTTTCTGTCTGCTGCTGTGTTTCGTCCGTAGGTGCACAAGAAAATTTACGTTCCCCTGTCCGGTCTGTTCCAGCGGGGCCGACTGTACAAGGCACAGTCGTGCGGGTCGATCGTACGCGATAAAGTGAACGTGAACCCGAACGGCAGCGGATCGCACGCCAACACGACCGGCCGGCACTCGACAATCTTTGGCGAGAAGAACCGAATCATCAAAAACTGTCTCGGCAGCAGCGACGGCGGTTCACGCCATCTGGGCAGCGACGGGGATATCAATCACAATAATGGCAGTACTCATCATCACCATCATCATCATCATTACCATCAGCACAGTAGCAGTAGTTTGCTAGCTTCGCTCTCGGGAAGTGGTCCTCCGGCCACGGGTTCAGCGGACACGGCAAACGTCAGTATCTCGCGGGGCCCCTCACCGATCGAACTGGTCTCAAACGGTCATTCAGCGGCGGCGGCGGCGGTGGCGCCAGTTCCTATCAAAACGGCATAGGTGGAGTTCGGGAATGTCCGCCAGAAGGACAATTCCAAACCATCCGCACTGCATGCTGAGCGAGACACAGCTACCAAATGCCAAAGAGATTGTTATCGTGATTGATGAGGGGCCTGAGTGACGTTGATCGTATCAGGTGTAACATGTTGATGGAAAGAGAAAAACATAGATTTTCAAATTTAATTCACATTGACCTCTTTCCATTGTACTCCCGCGGCCGATACGGTCAACATGGCTACGGTAGTCGCGATCATTGTTTCACTTAATATATCCCCTTTTAACGTGCTAATGCATACCGCCACTAGACAGAGTAGAAATTTAGAACACATCACAAAGCAAGACGATAGACGGATCAATGTGCAATAATATCTAAGATTAAAGTCGTTTCCGTGTGTGACGTCTCCCGATCCTTGTGTAACCGTGGGAGGAAGAAAGGATGGTATATATTAGTAAAAACCAAAATCGAATATGTCATCGCAAGAAAGTATTACACACACCTTGTATTAGAGATAGGTTAGATGGTAAGGCTATGCAATTTTAATGGCTTAAGTACCCGCCGGCTGAAATGGGTGCTCCCGTACTGGTAAGGATAAGTTCTATTTTAAACATTGGTTTTTCTTCTGTTCACTTACTCTCTCTTTTGCTACTCACACTCACACTCCCCCCGAAAACCAAAGTTTGACGAGTTAAATTCAGTTTGGTCGACCCACCAGTTAGGGCAATTTTAGAAGCGGAACTTGACTTAGCAACAGTGCTCTATGAGGCTGTGTTGAGAAGAAAGCAAAACAGAAAACTCAACAAAGACCAGTGGTTCCACAGGCAACGCAGATGCAAGAACTATGCTCGAAATAACAAAATCCGCAGACAAATCCGCGTTCGCGCTGTTATCTCTGGAAGGAAAGGAATCGAGAAGTAGAGAAGGACATTTCCATTGGAGTAGGAAAGATGAACGAGTACATTTATGAGATCCCTTTGAAAAACATGTCTGCAACACAGCAGGGCACACTTTGGCACCGAACAGGTAGGCAGGACACAGGAGGAGAAAGAACCTGGACAGCACAACCAGACTAAATACTAAACTATTTTTGTAGATAATTTACCACACTGTGTGCTTATGAGTAACTTTTGATACTAATCTAACCAATTTCTCGATTCAATGTCTCGCGATTGTGTGTATGTGTGTGTGTGTGTGTGCGGGTGTTTGGGGTTGCCCAGTGCTTTCTTGAGCCCAAACCCCTCGTGCAAACCAGAAGGAACAAGCAATGCTACGAATTGTGTACCATAGGCTGTTGTGTTTGTGTGTATTTTTTTAAATTTTATATATATCTACTTAGTTTTCGTGTATGTGCTATGCACAAAACTGTGCTTACCAATTTTGCACCGAGTTTGCGGGAGTAAGGGCGCTCCTGTGTCTGTCCGGGATGCTAAAAACGCCCGCGGTGGGTGTAGTGTGGCCCGGAAGGCCATGAACAAACCAACCACTATGCAAGCAAATTTAGTTGACTATCCGTTCCTTGATGCGACAGGTTCGGGATGGGAATTGGTGTTTGCACTCCGGTCCACGGTGAGATTCCGCCCGCAGCAGGTTTAGTAATGTAATGCACGGTACGTAAAAATAGGATGCAATCGTTCGCAAAGTGGGCAGCTGAAGTGACTGAAAAAGTACACCCCGGTAGGTGTTAGATAGGAAGCATGGTGTGGACGTATGGTGGACGAGTTGGAGGGAACCATACGTCCGTCTGGGAAAGGGGCATTTAGCTCGAGGAGCAATCGAACGGAATCTTACACTATTCCGCCATTAGGAATAGGAGAACAAAACAAAAAAAAACTTACGAAAAACAAACACACCCATACACTAATCTGCCAGTTTTCTGTGACAAAAAGGTCTGATTCTAGTTAAATAGTTATGAAATTTAATAGGGTAAATATCAATAATTGATATGAATGATTACTTTTTGTTTGTTTTTATTCCATTTCCAAATCCATTTGGTAAAACGAAAGAAACAAACACATTTGTTGAGCTTAAAACCCTGTATACATCTTGATGCAAGGCTGAAATCAAACAGATTATCGAGTATGGTTTGTTGCTAAGAAATAAGAAAGCCACTTTTCTGTAAAACACTTCTGTCGCACATCTTCCTTACTTTTCAAACGACAAGTGAACATACCGTCGTGTTAGATTGCAATCGGATGTGATGTCTCAATGTTGTCGACAACCTTTATGCACTTCAATTACATCGTTGTTTGTTAGTATAATATTTATTTATTTTTGTTCCTTACTGAATCTTATCGATCGAATAACAGAAAATTTTCATATGGAGAATAGGGGGAACATAAAATGAATCGTGTACCATCGGGTACACAAAACAACTTTTTTCTTTATGCTGTTAGGGTAATTATGCTAAGAGAACTAATCCTCCGGGTGAAAATCTGGACGATGTTAATAAAAACAGATCGATAATCGATAAACACTCACCGGAGAAGTTTTCATAACTCACGTGCAGGAATTACACATACCCTGGTACTGTGGTTCTCGGTGCAGGGCAATCGTTTTATGTTTAGTATTAACTAAAATGGTGGCTAGTCGTAAGCGAATGTTGTAGAACCCTTCTCAGTCAAGGGTTAGCTAAATGATAGGGCGTAGCAGGAAATGTGGGAATTGAATTGACAAAAAATAGGTCCCGTATGGACATAGTTTCCCGTTCGTGCTAGATCATGAGAACCTGTTATTAAAGCAGCAACAATCGGTTCCTTGAAAAGGTGCTTCAGATTAAAAAGAGATGTAAACGTTTCTCTAAACCTACCGAATGGAGATTGGTCCAACATGAAGAAAAGATCATGTACCGTATGGTTTGAGAATAAGTAATATCCTAAAGCAAGAAATTCAATATAACTTACAGACAAAAAATCCGCCTGAGGAAGAGGAAAAATAAACTTTAATATTAGTACACGCTATACGAACAAGCTGGACTTGTTGTGTTGCGGTCGTTCGGTTGATAACAAAAAACGGTCTGGTGGTAATAATATGTAAGAATGCAATGAATATTTTAAGATACGAAGATTTTTTAAATTAATTTTGATAAATAGACGCTCTGACTGTAAGATCCTTTTCCTCAATGCAATGATTCAATGTGAGTTACACTTGCGTCAAACGTTGTATCAAAACCACCGCTACGATTTGTCTACACAAGTTGTAAGCTTTCTTCCCTTCTGTTATACTGAAAGATTCTATTACTGGGAAATTATTACATCTCTTTTCGAACGATTTGTTTTGCTTTTTTTGCCTTATACACGATCATTCTCGCAACGAAACAGTGTTTGTATTTAATTTTTCTCAGTTCCAAATAATTAGATAATTTTGTAGCTTCGAGATGAGAATAAAAATTGAGAGGGAGTTTAGAAATGTTATAAGTTGAAAATAAATACTAAACTATGAATCACATAGATTGAACCAAATTTACGAAAATATCAACCATCCTTTTCTCTTTGTCCAATCAGCTCGTCGTTCCTTCTTAACTTAATACTAACCTGAAATGCTTCCGATATTCCTAGCTAAAAAATAACATACGAACCTACAACAGGCATAAACCTTCAAACAATGGAGACCGGGATCAGGAGATAAACAGAAATTGAACACAGGAATAATGATCTACAGAACCGAGAAAAGAAACCCAAATGATGTTAAAGAAAAACCCTAGGATCGAATTTTAAGAAGTGTTGTAGTCAAACGTGTATTTGGAGCAGACAAACCTGAAAAAACATTTATTGAACATCTGCCTGCAGTGGATTGGAAACAACCAGTAGGAAACCCGTTAAAACAGCATGTTACCTACTACCGATGTTATAGTTAATGTAAAGTGGAAATTAAAACCTTACGCAAATCTCAAATGGCATTTTAGAGTAGCGTCTGTAGCGGACAACACAGTGTGGAAACAAATGCAAGCAAAGACGAAACACAGATCCAGGATCAGATGCCTGCGGGATAGAGTATGGCCAGTGCATGAGGGAGCAATGTCGACAGAAGCACTACACCCAACTAAACAGAAACGAACATTCTTAAAAAAAAGTCTTATCACGATTCACATCATCATCGTATTTCACTGAATACACATACACAGACACAAAAGAGATTTAAACTAAGAAGAAAAGAAAAGAAAGAAAGAAAACAAGTAAAGAGCTATATAAAACTGTTAAATCAATGGTTGTTTTACTTTTGAATCAAGCGAAGAGAACATCCGAAATGTGCTAACATGTGCAATTGCCATGCAAATGAAGATAAAATTTACTTCTTGAGAACGACTATTATTCCTTCTTGATTGATGACCCTTAAAGTAAAATATTTAAAGAATTAGATAAAATTGGGTGATTAAAAATGGTTTCATAAAGAAACTGAGAATTTGAAAACAAGATAAATTTGTCGGATAAACTCTGTAAATTGATTCAACGCTTGCTTGGCAACACTTCTCGAGCCTAGAGTTGGGTGAAAGAGTTGGAATCTTTTAATTGAATCCGGAGCAGTAGCTCGGACGGTCGGAATGGTTGCGGGCTTCCTCTCGAATCTTGTGTAATGTTGCAAATGTAGGTGTCCAGGGGTGTTTGAGTCCTTTAATGTTTGCTTCGGAAGAGAATGAAATAATTTTCTGGCAAAAGAATGAATAATTCTCTCTTTATCGTTCGTCATATGCCTTTTATGCTAACTGAATTTGCGAAACGATTCTGGTTCTATGTTCTTCGATTTGTGATTGTGACAATAATTTATTCAAATGAGACTTTCCTTTAACCATGTGAATAAAAGATGGATGTGGTTTTATTTTGTCTCCACTTTTTTATCGGACCAGTGCGCTGCAAATAAGCAACACTGCACGTATTGTAAAGTTAATATAAAAACATAATGCACCTACCACGTGGTGCGTTGAAATGATCGATACAAATTCGGTTCAATGGGCACCGAAAGCTTATCTTTTATTTTCTAGTCGTGCACGGATTATGTGGAAATGTTATAGAGTTCACCAATTTTGCATCATTTTGATGGACTGCTTCGCCAACGTTTCTGACGCGTATTGATCACATCAATCGTGCATCATCGATTTCGTGTGTTTTGTCTTTTCATTTCTGTTGGTCTGCGGATTGCAGCAAAGGCTTAAATTATTGGTTACATTTGCAAATATGCAACATTTACAATTCATCTGGAACAATTGCCGAGGAAAACGAAGCATCCATCGTGCATCATCGATTTCGTGTGTTTTGTTATGTTGTTTTTTTGTCGTGACCTTATTTTTCCCCATGAATACAGAATGGTAATTTTTCAAACGACCAAAATCGATTTTTCAATTCAATAAAGCCAAGAATTGGATGGTAAAACAGCTTTCCTAGTGGAAAGTTTTATTGAAAAAAAAAACTACCGAGTACGTCATTGTATCGACCGAAAGTTTGGCCACATTTGCCCTTCGTCGCGATTCAGCAGCATCCAAAGGCGTTTCTTATGGGGCAGGAAAATCTACGCTGCAATTGTGCCCATTTCATCGGAGCGCCTCTAATTCTTTCTTCAAGCGAAACGATGAATATTTATCAAACATTTCATTCAACGCCGCCTTCGTTCTTTTATCTGAACCTCAAGCAAAAAGGTTTCCTGCCGCAAATTCTGGGTATCCAGGGTTGGCCACAGTCGAGCAAGACGCCCATCCGGGTCGGGTGAAAATAATAAACCAACATTGCCGGAGGCTCATTTCGCTGAGGTTCCTCCAACTGACTCCCTTTTATTGTCCTTTTGGTTGGGTTCGGTGCAGCCACCCGTTGTTCTTCTTCTTATCGGCCATCAAGCTAGGACCGGAAAGAACAAAAATTGTGTTTCACCCTTATGCCGCTGCCCGGGGCAGGTCGGAAAACTCAGAACAACGACTAAAGTTGCGCTGGTGGATGCGGATGCGCAAACCGAAAGCAATCCGAAGTGATCCTTCGTGCGACAATAACATCCGGCTTTTAGGTCAGGCGGAAAATCAATTTCACAATAATTAGCTTTCGATTGTGATAGTGTCATTTCGCCCGAAAGAGTTTTCCATGGGGCAGAATGGCTAGATATTTCCCTCGGAACCATAAACAGGAATGTCCAATTCTGGGAAAACCCAATTGAAAGAAAATGAGAACCATCAGTGTGCGGGTTTTTATTTTATTTTTTTAATGAGAAGCAGACAGTAAAAAGATATGGTTTTGTCTCTTTTCCGACATTTTCGGCTTCGCTGGGATGCTCGTCTGTAATATTCATACATATAATTGTAATATCTCTCCTCTAGCATCCAACCCGTACCGCTCTCCCGCATGTACGAGCAGCGCTCGGAACTGCCATTTGATTTGGCAAGCGCAATAAGACGAAGAAAAACCCGGGAGGGCAACGCTTCAGCGATGGCGGCCATGAATAAAAATCCAAGCACCGAATTATTTATGTTGGTTCGGTAAATTTTCATTAAAACCAGATTTCCACCACCAGCAGCATCCAAACCTCGTTCGCCTTCCCACGATTGGACCGCTTTGATGTTGGAAAGTTTCCAAACCTTCGGAGACAGTCCCTCTCCCACAGTCCTGCCAGCTTTTCTTGCCACAATCTCTCGTTCCGGAGAAGGCACATCAAAAATGTATGAAATCAAGATGAATACCGTTTGGCCCCTACGCTTCGGAAACGGCGAGAGGGGGAGTAGCGAGCTGGGCGCACTCTACGGTAGACGTACGGAAAATTGCGTCGTTTCGGGTGTTTGGTTTTGAGATTTTCAATCCCCTCCGCCCCTTCCCTAAGGCCAAACATGCTCCAACAAGGCTGGTGGAAAGAAAGCTACCATGGAAGAATCGTTGGGAGAGGAGGGGAGGGCTGCTCCGGACGATTGAAAAACAAAAAGGAACGGAACAGCAACAACAACAACAACAAAAAAATGGCAAACGACCATAAATTATATGGCCAACTTTTCCACCGTCATAATCTGGTAATAAACGTTAGAAAATAATGTGCTCGAATTAAAAACAATTCCGCCTTCGCTTTCCGCCTTTGAGAGTGGTTGCCAAAATTGGTGCACTGGCTGAGACTTTTTAATTTATTTTTCTACCCTCTTTTGCACAGATAGTTTTTTTTATCGCGGTATGGTTTCCAATAAACCTACGTAAGTTATAAATATTTTGGCAAGAGTATAAATTAGTTACTTGGAAACGCATAAAAATTGATGAGACTGATTTGCTTGTTTAAGAGTTTGTATCCACAGGGACAAGCAAGTATATCCAAATTGGGAAAAAACTATATTAGTATTTGAAAATTAAAGTGTATTTCTGAACAAAATATGTTTTTTTTTGTAGATTTATAATTGAAATTAATATAATAATAATCGATTGAAAAAAGTATAAATTTGATTCATCTTACATTGGACTAACACTATAATTTAAACTTGCCGGTCTAATAATTCCGACACGGGTTCCGGTTCCGTCTGAGTTTTTTTAAATTTGCAATAATTTGCTACCGTTTCGCATAGTGGGGTGAGGAAAGGCAAGATGGCGTTCCGGCTCCGGAAAGCACCACGTGATGATTCAATTGGTCATCGGACGTTTTAATTACAGGTTAAATTTCGCACCTCCGGTAGATTAATGTTTGCACAAACTAATGACTTTGGCATTTCGCCCTGGCCGTGGAAATTCCGTTCCCGTGTTTGTGTGTGCGTGTGTGCATATGTGACCGGTCGCATGAAAGCTGTGCAAAATGATTAATAAAACATTTGAGTTAAATTGAAATAAATTAACAACCCGGCACCAACACCGTTGCTCGGGAAAAATGGACGCTCGCGATGCGAAAATCATTTAACGGAAGACACTAAACAGTGCTAGTGACAAAACCGGCCTGGCTTCCGGTTTCCAGCGCACTGCACATGCTGTGGTTGGTCGCGTCTGCCACCATTTTATCGATTTTCCTCCGAACCACGGCTGGGGAACGACGAAACGGTACCGCGCTGGCGAGGCCGAAAGGCATAGGAAGGAAATTTGGCACACTTGGCACGGGTCGGTTGTGGCATTTGCATAAGTAATTTATGACCAACACACCGAGCGGCGAGTACATAACCCCACGGACCGGCGAGTCGGTAGTCGACTCCGGGACTAGGACTATCTCATGCTGGGTGGCTCATAATTGCTCGCTAATTCGATTCCACTTGCCGCTATCGGGCCGGATTGATGGATGCACCGACGCGGCCCATATAATGCTGCCGAGGGGGGGTTAGCATTAGATGGGGGTTGGCTGAGTGGGCAGTAGGGTTGGTGGAGGGCGGCGAAGATTCATGCAGCATTTATCCGCCCGGAGTCCCAGGGTGCATTTGTGTGTTATCAATAATTCCGGTTCATTGTGTGGCGGAAATGCTCGGCAGGTGTGTTTGCTGGCGCGTGTCTAAATTTTGCCGTGTGTCGTAAAATTTGTCGAACCTTTTGACAGTAGATTAGTTCGAAAGCGAGCATCATAATATAATTCCTAGTCCGTATGCGGGGTTTGATTATGGCTTTATTGAGCTGGGTTTTAATTTAAATGGCGCTTTAACTTTATCCCAAATTGAAATAAACTATATTACTTTAAGAACTGTTTTTTAGAATTTGATGCGTTCGGTTTAACTAACTCACATGGAAGCATCACAGCTTAAAACAGAACTTATCAAAGTTTGATAAAGAATATGTTTCAATTTCCCGATGTAGCAATTTTACTTGATGTAGAGATGCTTAAAAAAAATTAAATGATTCGTTAATGTTTGAGAAAGTCATTTTCTCGGATGGAACAATAATCATGCATTGAATTTAAAAAAATTGTGAAAGTTTTGCATTGTTTGAAACATGAACCAGCAAGGAAATTTTTGGCATAAAATATAGTTCAAACAATTATCGATTGTTTATATTTCCGTTGTCGTTGGGTTGTCGTCTCTTCCACGCGACTTTTATCACGTAATAAACATTTCTGCCGGCAAAGAATTTTCGCTCCGATGATACCATGATTGAATTTCGATTCGATTATGTTAATTTGTTCGCCAACGATAATTGAAACGCTGCACAGGCGCAAACACCCCGCTCTTACTCTTCTCCTTGTAGGTGCTGCCGACTTCGTCCCTCGTCCGGGAATGTGCTGTCGATGGCAACAAAGTTGGCCGGGCCGAAGAACCAAGCGGAAGTCCAGTTGGAATGGTTTTGTTTTCCACTTCTCCATCCCGAGGTGGGAGTATCTTCTCATTAATCAGTGCTTTCCGAGGTGTCAGCATTATGTTTTCACCGGCACACCAGCTCCCGTTTCGGATTGCTACCCCGGCTCCTCCGAAGTAGGATTGTTCGAAGCCGATCGATGAAAAGGCCCAACGGGGGGCGAACAAGCGGGGAGACTGTCGGAAGAAGGTAAAATGGTTATTATTTCGAGTGTGTTGCTCGTCTCAAATCGCGACCGTCCGCAGACCATCGTTACTGCGTGGAGCTCCAACACCATGTCATGCCAGAGTTGGAATGAATTCTTCTTGCGGACTCCTTAAGGAAAAGGAAGCGTAGAGAATAAACGGGAAGCACGATCTCGAAATACACTTTGACTTTGGCAAGTTACGGGTGGGAGAGAGGGAGAAGCGACCGAAGGGTGGGACAAAAAATTAATCAATCGTGATTAGCGAAACCGAGAGACTCGCCGGGGCACGATGATGTTTATGATGGGCGCTGCGTTCCGGAGATCTATTACGGTGTGGAATCGTTCGCTAAAGTGCCGTACGTGACATTTGTGCCCAGTTTTTCCGCCTCCTATTCTCCTGCCGGCATCGCAGCCGCCTACGATAAATCGAGACCATGATGCAAAAGAGAGAAAGCGAGTCAGTCGAGCCTCGTTCGAGCAAGCGAGAAAGGTTGTGAAATAAAGAATCGTTTGAAAAGTATATGGAAAAAAGGTAAAAGAAACAAATGAGGGAAGCTGGCTACGTGGCAAGTACATACCGTCCATCGTGGCGGGGGACAGGACACTTACGGATAGGAAATTGGGCAGCGAATTGTGAAATATGGCTCACGGAGAAATGTATGGAAACGGTTTCGTCAGCGTATCGTTGGGGGAGCCACAGAACGGGGAGCTTGGTGTGGGCAAAGGGGGGATATAAATAAAAAAGAAAAACGACCTACGAAGCGCACCGCATACATAAGAGTGCCAACACACGCCCACCAAAGGTACGCTCAAATCGGGATAAATTCGTGTCGTCGTAGTCACGTTCCACTTGCTTTCACAAATAAAATTGGGAAAATCCCGGGCGTAAGTTGGCAAATCAGTCGCAATGACTTTTCCGAGTGGGAAAGTGAGAAAGCCAACGTGAGAGACAGGATATTCTGGATGTGTTTGAGGTTCACCGAATTTGTTGTCTCTAAAATGGAAAAAGGAAAAACGAATGGTGGAATGAAACTTGCCTAAGTGAGGTTATTATTTTAAGGGATTAATTTTTTGTGTCGAAATTTCATCGCTGTACGGCAATTGAAAACGTAGCTACCAGGAAAATTACTGCTGGAAAATGGAAAAATAAGAACTGTGCGTTAGCAAAAAACGAAAAATCTATATAAGCCAGAAATGAATTAAATTAAATCCAGCATGGAGTCGAACATATATCCCGGCCACCACCATAAGGTCAGGGGAAAACTCTAGGAACTTCCTTTCGCTTGTTGTGGAACACTTGAAGCACCATCGAGAAGAACACATACGTCGGCAACCGTCTGTTGGCCATCAGCTCGGTGTGCGATAAAGCAATTGCAAAAATTCGTGCCTTCTGACAACCTCTCAAAGAGTATTTTCCAGTCTCCTTGCCTCAAAGTTTCCTCCCGAGAATTTCGGGCGCTTTCATTCCTGGTTTCGGTAAAATAGGCGAAAATGGACATCACAGCCTCCAGGTTGGAAATGAAAAATTACGATACTGAAAGGGACAAGAGAGAGAGAGAGAGAGCGCTCGCACGCTTCATTTTCATTCTTCAGTTAGGCGCTCTTCCCTTTTTCTTTTGGAACCCGCCCGCTAGCAGATGGGCAGGAACGGGAAACCGGTGGAAAACTTATGTACAATCTACTTAAATTCAATACACAACCCGCGAGTCCGACCGGAGCCCGACCGGAGCCCGTCCAGACGGGGGGAAATTTAATCAAAACGGCACCATCTTTTTTGCGTATGTCAAACGCGCAAAACGATCCACGACAAACACACCCAAACACACACACACACACACACATGAGGTGAAATTGAAACCCATCTCTCAGCCGCCCACGACCCCCTTGAAGCAGGGAAGAGAGTTGGCTTATCAAAAGCCGGGAGGACGGTGTGCATAATTCACCGATTGGTGTAAGTGAGACAGATTGTTGCCCCGTGAGGATAGTAGATAGGTGGTGAAGTTGGGAGCAAAGGGAGGAAGTATTTATGTACAGCAAGGAGTCTGTGCTTGGAAAAAGGCGCACGGTGGAGCAAACCCGCCTGGACACAGTGGCAGAGAGGACACACACCAATCATACGGAATGCGAACCGACTTTCACACTGGGTGGAGCTAATTGTACGCGCACTATAAATCCAATTATCCTTCGACCTCCCCGCGACCCGATTTCCACCCAATGTGCGTTTTCTTCGGCGTTATGGTGTTTTCTCCCCCAACTACTATTCTATTCAATTTCCAACCCCGCGAAGATGTCAACCTCGCGACGACAAACGGCAAGCATTGACTTTCCGAAGGCGTGGCTTCCGAACGGTTTTGTTTGACAGCTGCGGCCATAACAATCTCTCCTGCTTGGGAGCGTGTGTGCGTGTGCCTTCCATTCGCGCGTTTGTGTCTCCGCCCCATTGCGGATACGGATTTCTCTCTCTATCTCACGCTAACTCTCTCTCTCTCTCTCTCTCGTTCAATCATTGTGTGCTGGAGAGAAATCAACGCTACGAAATCTCACCTCATATTTCTTCCCGACCGTCCTTGTTGTGGCAACGAATGACGAATGATAAGGCTGCTTCAGGATGACGACTTACCAACACAGGGGTGGAGAAATACACTCACAGCACTGAGGTAGTTGTGTGAGTGTGGTCACCCCAACGAAAGGCAAAACCAAAATCGAATGAATAGTCGAAATTGCTACTCCCTCGTCAACGCGTCGACGCATTCCAACATGTGCTTAGAGAGGGCTAAAATCTGAGGATGTGTGTGTATGTGTGTGTGTGTGTGGGGGCTGCGTGCCTGAGCGAGACGGGAAGCCGAAACGGAGCGAAAATATATCGACACAACCTTGCGTCGGCATGGACGCTTTCCTCGGACGGACGGAACCGTCAGTTTTTCAGCCACAAACACGCTGCAAGCACATGCACCGGTCGTCGTCGTGGTCGTCGTCGTTGTTGGGCTCTACTGAAGGCTCCACGGGAGTGTGGATCGCGCTTCTTTCTTTCTCCTATCGGTCGTGCAGTCCGTTCTGTTGCGTTTGGGTAAGGAATGGGTGAAGGAGTGGCCGGCAGGAGGTATGCGGTGTTTACGTGTAACGACACAACGAAAAGTTTTCCCGTTACGTGAAAATTGTGGACGGATCCTGTGGTGGCGTTATTCGTGCCCGTAACGCATCGTAACGCCTGGTGACTGTGTGCTGCTTTGACAGCCGATTGTTGATTTTCTTTCGAAACACCGGTGAACGTGTGCTTTTTTGTTATTTTCCCTTCCGATCGTGTTGAAAAGCTATGAACCCTCTTTCACCTTTCTTTTTTGTGTTATTGCTCACTCTTTCGCTCTCTTTCGCACATGGCTGATGCCTTCCTGTCGTAGGTTTAATCAATCGACCAGGTGTGAAGATAGTGGATGTCCGAGTTTGTACCATCAGTTGTGAATGTGCTCGCAAATCGGTTCTATCGTTACAATCCCTGAAATACATAGCCAGAAAAGGATGGCATTTAATTAGTGTATCCTACTTTATTTGTAAACAAATTGACAGTTGATGTATACAAACTGAAGGATGAGAAAAATGCAAAAGTTAAAAAGAATTTGAGACATGTTGAGGTGAAATCTCCAAACAGTATATTTTGAGGTCAGTTTTATACAAACAAAGACTGTTGTGAAGTGAGCATAACAAAACTGGAACAAACTCTCCTTTGACACAGTATCTGTTAACGTAGCGGGCAGCATACCGTGTATGAATAACAAACGTCTGCACGTGCCAGGTAAAACAAACCATCGAGATTGGCTTCCATGCCTCCATCGTTTACTTCTGCCGCCAACGGACTGTTTTCCTCTACTGACAGAATGCGAGAAAATACATGCGGTTGTGCATTTGTTTGTGTTTGCAAATGTGTTTTGTGCTACTCTTCCTGTGTGAGCATGAACTGCATGTGCAATTGGGATGCACTTGTGTTGGTTGTGTTTGTGTAGGCCCCATGCGACTGCTCTCTGACTCTTGCTGCGCCCCGTTAATCAGTGGACGATTTGTTAGTTGTTTTTCACTTAAAACGCTCGATTCAGGTGATGTTTGATTGTTCTCTGTGACTCGTAGTACCAGAAGATGTGTCTTTCAATTGGCAAGCACTTATCGTTCTTAGCGTGAAATATTGTGATCTCTGTAGGTTTATCAAAAACACCATTCCAAGCCATAGTGGCTGGTGAGTCTTGTTGGGAACCGAATACGGAAGAGCTGTTTTTATTACGGACAGTTGTGCAAATTTCATAACAAATCGTGTGCCTACAGGCACGATAGTGTGCGTTAAAGCGAATGGTGTGCAAACAATTGTATCAACGTCATCGGGAACTGAGTTACGGAGTTATACACTACATCCATTGAACTGCATTCAGCATATCCTTTCTTGTATCCTTTGTGGCTCCTGAATTTTTCTCGCAGTCCGTTGTGGAACACCTACGATGTTTCCAAAGTTTTTCCTTACAAATGAATAATGAATTGCTGTTCTTGGAATCGTAGGGAGACCATATATAATAATATTAAAATTGAGCTGTAATCTACATTTAGTCTTGTTAGGAAAAAAACTGCAAAGCTTTTCAAAATAGATTTTCATAAATTTTACAGATTACGGATTACAATTTTTTGAAACTATGCTAAAGAAAAACTAGCAGAAGAAATATAGGAGTGGTACAAAATGAGTTAACTTTCTTAAGCACAATAAAAAATGATGTTGCTTTTCGCATATAACATAGGACTGATTTTTACATTCTTTATTTAAAAAAGACAAGGTGGTGTGACTATTTCCGTCGGCAAAATTAAGACAGCTGAACTGAATAACACGAAAAACATTCCAGTGTTCGCTGTGTTGGCAAAGTTCTTGATTAAATAAATAGCAACTTGGTTAAATGTTGTCAACTCAACTGTAAGGCTGAGAATGTTTTAATACGTATGAATGGTATTTAACAACATTAAATTGTGTCATATGTTTTATCTATTCGTTATATTGAAGCTTTACTTTTATTACCGGGATCGTAAAAATTGATGATAAAAGTGTATTGTACACTTAAGAAAAGTGAAGTGAAAAAATATGTCACTAAAATAAAAACATTATCACAAGTGAAGGATGAAAACTTGTAATGTTAAAAGTGAACAGAGAGACAAAACTCTCAACAATCAAAACGTTCTAAAATTGAAATCAAGAAGTGAGATGTTTAAGTGAAATATCGCTGCAGTACATTGCACACCCAAAACCCGACGGCTAATTGGGATCATACGCGTGATTACAACCAGTACCATACCTGTAGTGACCGTTTTTCGAAGGAGAAATTAAAAGTTTACCAGTCATTTCAATGTCAGCAAGACTGTGGGCCTGTGGTGTGTCAGGTGTGAAAATAAGAAGGTGTAAAGTGTAGAAACAGAATGATTAGTTTTAAAAGTTGGCAAAACAAGTGAATTTTATATCAGTACTATATGACAAAGTAGGCTGAAACATAATTGATTGTTGAACTTCGCCCAACCGCGTTGGATTTGTTGTAGTGATCGTTCTTATAGTGAATGTGCAAAATCTAGTGATCTGTTACGTCCCTCGTATCTGAACGTGTTTCCTCCAGTCCAGAGTTCTGTTTGGTGATACCCTTGTCTCTGGCCTCCAGGTGGCATCCGCATGAGTGGCAGTGGTCGACGCCAGAACCGTTGACGCCTCGCAGTCGTTGACGCTGTTGAGTTCCCGCGATGGTCCTGGAGCACCAGGGAATGCTGCAGAACCTGCAAACGCTCGGCTCGCAGCCGGCGCTGCAGCTGTACGCGGCGGCGGCTGCCGCCCAGTTGGCCCCCCGCAACCGCTCCAGCGTGCCCCCGCAATGGGCCCCTTTCCTACAGTTCGGCGTACCGAACGTCTTCGGCGGACACTTTCTGACGAGACCGCGCTTTGGGCCGCCCGGCGCTCCGCCCAACCTGGCCGGCCTAGGAGGCGGCGCGGGGACGGTCGGGGGCGTCGGGGTGGGTGCCGGCGCCGGCAGCCTACCGGGGGGACTCGTGAATGGGGGCTCCCATCCTAACATATCACCTCACCGCACGATGCAGGGACCACCGAGTGAAGACTCGAACGATGATCGAGGTAAGTGAAGTCGGTGTTTAACGAATCAAACCAAACACTGATGTTTGAGGCAAACAATAATTCATTTAGTTCCTCATTGATGCACAATTTAATTAGGGCTATGTCGCAACGACAAACACGTGAACGATAATTGGCGGCGTACGATCAAGAAAATGTCTTTCCCCACCCGTCCCTTTGCATGCGCAACATCCACCGAGTGTAAATTAAATCAAATCGCGTACATATCTCCGCCAGTGGAAAATTGAGTACTAATTAGACGCCTTTTAAAACCGCCCGTTCGCTGACGCCCCGTCAAAGCCGGGTGTTGTCTTGAAGGGCTTGGAAAAATAACAACAAATATGATGCTTGAATGAAACGCCGCCGAACGACGGCCGCATCATCCCGACAGCAGCAAATATGAAGCGCTGGCGTAATGTAATTGTTTACTTTCCTCCGCTAACGAGCCCAACATTCCCCATGTCCGCGGCCACACCACACACACTAAGAAGGGCACGATTATTAACACCCATTAACGATGCGGCAAGTGCAGGCAGCTGCAACTTCGCAAGAGATGTGCAGTAGCAGCTCCACTGTCTTTGCTGCGACGGAGCAATTATTCAGTCAAAATGTCGAACGCCAGTCAACCCGCCAGCCCGACATCCTGCCCCGGTGTCCCAGCCTAGATTAGACAAACACACACACACACACGCACGCCAAACGGCCCCGTTTCCTGCACCCGTTATTATCATTTTAATATTGAGCCTCCTTTTTAATAATCTGCACACCCCGTTCGGGAAGGGGATTGGAGTGGAGTGTAATTCAATTATTGCGCACCGATCGGAAAACCTCTCCCCGGGTGCACGATTAAGTGATGGCAAGTGTCTAAGCACTAGCAGCCAGCAGCCGGGAGCCCTTGGGCACTGCCTACACACACGCCGTCAGCATTTGCCAACGTCCAGTCGTCGTGTCGTTGTCGTCGCGATAATGACAGTAATTGGAAGCTGCGAGACTTTGCGCAAGGGTTTCGTCGCTGGCTCAATCTCATCTCGCCCTAATTGAACGCCAATCGAATGTTGATAGGTTGAGCGAACAAAACAAATAAACTGACGAAAAACGCACCGAGACACTGACTCCCAAAGTCTCCCGGCTGTGACATATTGGGCAGCTCGATGCGAAACCAATGATTTTGATTTTTTTAGTCAACCTATTAAACTGATTGTGCTAATGAGAGTAATCGTAGTGATTACCAGTGCCAATGATAGTGTGCTTCGGGTTGTTTCTATTCATTTTTACTTAACAATCACATTTGTGGACGAAACTAAGATTAAGGATAAGGCAGACGATTAGATTCGTTTGAAATATGGCTTGATTGATATAGAATTCGTTTCGACCTTTCCTCTTTTTCATTTGTGTAATTTTTTCTACATTCTGTTTAATTTTTATTTACGCAGCAGACTCTACCACGATTGGGAAATGTTGCGCTGGCAATGCTCTAGCCAACACAGCTTTTCCGCTACCAGAAACAAAGTGGAAGCTGGAATGGAAGTTTATTGTTTTACAAGTTATTTTCTCTCCTTTTACTGGCACCATTTATTAAACAAGCTCGATTTATACTGCCCGGATCGGTTTATGATCTTATAAGTTTGGGGTTGTCATTGAAAAGCAATCGAAAATAATAAACCTAGTGGCTAACACGCATCCCGAAACGGGGGACAACATCGTCGGGCGAAAATTTACCACCCATCGAGGATGAAACTGGACGTCATTCGATCCGTCCCAACCGGTAGCCAATCGGAAGTCGGCATATCTTTGCTCGTTTGCCAGCTTCCCCGGGATCGGTTTACGGCGGACATTCCCTTTTCGGTGGTGCGAAGCTGTAATCCTCGAGTCCCGTTCGAAACGTTTTGTGGCGATTTTCGAGGGTTTTATACATGCGTTGGTGGCGCGTTCCAATCGGTGCCCTTTTTACTGGAAGGAAGGACGGAAGGAACGTAGGCTTTTTCGGTATAATTTTATATCGATTACGAGCAGCGCGCGACCGGACGAGGGTCGTATTTATTTTGCAATCAAGCCGCTTTTCGGATCGGCGCCTTCGGTCAAGTGGATGGAGAATGTTCTACGGAATGGGCCTTCGAGAGGGTTATGAATGGGCTGGATTTTATTGGTGGTCAAAACAAGCGTTAAGATATCCTAATAAGACTTCAAAACTGTAATCTATCGTTACATTTATAACCGGTCTCTTAAACAACGACTGTTTTAGAGTATACAGGAGTACAACAGGAGTAGGGTAGAATGGATATTTTTGGTGGTTTGAAATAAATGCCTTTCATATTTACGACACAGAAAAGTTGGTTTTACGTGTGAAGGCACTTTACTCTAGTCGAGGTCGATTTTCTTCACAATTCACAAACCATGAATCAAATGTATTTTTTATTAAAACCATCAAAACTGTCCCACATATTCCATCGTTGAAAATGATCCTCGACACGTTTACCAATGGTTCGTCAAGTTTCACTCAAACGGCACATAATTAAAAAGCATAGCGTTTGGTTGCATTAACCCCGTTGCACTGCCAGCTCCAATAAAATCATCGAATATCATCATAATGTCCTCACCGATCCGATCGATATCATTTGCATACTTAATATTTTTTTTTGGTTGCACGGTTATCCCCCGGCCTCATGTTATGGAAATTGACGTTCCGAATGGGGGAGGGATGGGAAAGGGAAAACAGGGAACAGGGTCGAAAACACCTCAAACAGTCACATTCCTTCGCAGGATGCTGCTGCCGCTGCTTGCTTGCTGCCGGTCGAATCTCGTCAACGGGTGTAATAATAATCGTAACTAATCGGATAATGGGACTCCTCCTCCAGGTGCTTCCACTTCCCCCGCTTCAGGCGGCCAAATACGAAGGGTCCGAAACAGTCACAACGATAATCGTGTCATATTTTCGGGCCAGCATCTCAATAAAGAAGCGCCCGAAGAGCTTCCATTCCGTTCCCTCGGTCGCGCGCGGTTTTCCGATTGTGGTTTATGCGCTGTGGCTCCCGCTGGCAACGGTGTTCGGAGCATGTTCGATGTTTTGGAACGGAACCTTCAAATTCCGGGGCTGGTGGACGGGTCTTTCTGGTTTCCGATGCCGCAAGCAAACAAAGCCGCGCACAGTTTCGGGTGCACAGCAGGCCAAACATTTGAGTATGATGTCTTAGCTAATTATTTTATTAAAATCATCTTCCTAGCACCAACATCAGTGCTCGTCCGTTTTGCACCGTCGAACCTGCTATCAATGGGTGTCGTTTTTGCCTTTCGCCGGACCGTGATAAGCGCGCCCGAAAAGAGAAGATTCCAGGAACCCAGCGAGCAACTCTTCTCGCGGAGTGCTGACCTTTGCCAGAGCTGATTGAAAATTATGCAGCACTGCCGATATGCGCCAATTTCGACCCGGAACGTCCCGGCACAGGGAAGGGAGCTAATCTTGGACCCTGTTGTGTCTTCCCTAATTTGCTGATTACCGGTGCGTGTATGCGTGACCGTGGCGGACACACGTGTGGCGTGCCGTTTTGCGAAAGCAACGGCTTTTTGCTGTTTGTGTTCTGGAGTTCGACGGGAATTATTTTGATAACCCAATCATTTCGCCATTTGAACATTAGAGTCGATCCGTTTGGGCAGAGAAACCCTAAATGAAGAAAAATAAAAAACAAACATAACGGATGCTCGATGCGTCTCATCGAGGCAATAAACCATTTGACTCGGATGGTGTATTAATTGCCTGCAATGTCTGGTAAATGCTGATAATCGTTGGTCGAATCGTTGTCCGGTTATCTTTGCAAAAATGAAAAATAACACCGTTGGGTCGTTTGGTGCCCGGCGAACCTCGTATACCTTTCAGTCGGGGTAAATATTTTCCAGCCTACAAATTAATATTCAAAACGCACCAAACTCGCGAGGCGACAGTCCCGGGGAACCGGTTCGGCCTGCCGGGTGATTAATGTAATGTCTGCGATCATCCTGACGATCGATTGATAATAATTATGATTGTATTTAATAAAAGCTCGTTGCCCCAGCGTTACCGGGCCAGATGGAGGAGGGTGAGGGGAGGAAAGTGAAGGTTGTTTTTTTCTGAAAATGCTGTTTTAATTTGCCCCGAACAAACAAGTGCCCGGTGGCGTCCGAACGCCCGGTGCAGACATCTCGCGTTGTCAAAGTTGAAGAGCGGGTTTTCCAAACTAAGTGGCGAATGATTCTAATTACATTTGTTTATTATTCCCCGTAAGTGTTCATTATCATTGCGCAAGGCGTTTTTCCTACCCGTCCTCCACTTTTGCCCGGTTCGCCGATGAACAGCTTTCCGGTGCGCAACACTAGCGCGCGATAAACCTGTGGCGCCACGCCGTTTGATTAGACATAAATCATTAACCCAACACGCCCGCTGGGATAGATTAGGCCTGTCAGTCTCCCGTCCTCACCATCCTAATCAAGGGCCTGGAGGCGCCACCGAAGGGTTTCCCTCACAGACGGAACCACGACGCCCGAAGACGCCATCGAAAGTGGGTGAATTCGGTGCTTCGTACTTGCGTTCCCGACCCTTTCATTGATTGTTTGCCAAGCCTTCACTCCACAAGCTCTGACTTTGTGATGCTGACGGCGCCGGAAGTTGATTGGATTGACCCTTTCGAATGGCCCCCTCCGATTGTTCGGTGCGATTGCGTTCCGTGAACTTACGCCCATGCGTGCCTCCACTATCTCGGGCTTGTTTGACTTTGTTTCGTTGTTTTTTTTGCGAAGAATGAAGAAGATGTGAAATCACAAAATTAAAAAAATCTTTTTTGTCGCTCGGCTCTTAAACACGGCAATTAGAAACGGACCACCCCGATTAAAACGGTGCGCTTGGGAAGGGCGACAAGACCAACATTAACAAGGAAAGAAATGCAATTAAGTCAAGCCCCAAGCATGCTGCGGGTACTGGAATCCATTTCCGCTTCGCGTAGGCCACCCTGGTTAATCTGGTTTGTTTGACTTGTTCTTTGTATTTTGTTTTTGCACCCCCTTACCGAATGAAAGCGACAGCACAAGCCCGCACAAGCATCCAACTCTCAGACGAATAAATCATCGTTGAATCACTGAGCTGCCAACGCAACCGCGGATTAGTCGGTTAGGAGCTTCACAAATTTCGGGTCAGAAAAGTGTGACCCAAAAATGTTGCTCCCACCACAGGAAGTTACACATTTTTCCAGGAAGGCTTGCTTTTTACGTTTGACTTGCACAATTTCCTCCTTCGAATGTAGCCGTGCATTATCAGCACTTACTTGGAATCGTTTTGCAATCACAATTAGGTTCTCTTAATCCTGTGCGTGCAACGGATGGCTGAGTTTAATCATCACTTTCTCCGCATGTCAAGCGTTTCTAGGAATTGCTAGCTAGTGAAATACGTGATAATATTTTACATTCAATTATATGGTGTAGAACGCACGGAGATGAATCAACGAGATGCATTCCAGATGGACATTTGATGAGATGTATAACTACAACTGTTCCTTGCTAAGTCTTGACTATCATTTACTTTATCCAACAACATATCAATTTTCAAAATCATCCACCCCGTAGTTTATGGTTATTGAATCATTTTCTCAAATCAATTCAATTTATATCCTGTATATCGTTTTATTTTGCCGCGAAAGTACTGCTTCAACACACGAATGCCTAGCGTCATCGTGTTCGTTCGTATTGCGTTGAAATATTGAAACCTAAAACAATTCCCATGCCCATAAACAATTCGTTCCCGCTTTGGTTTTGGGCGAAAGTGCGATGCTTTAAGGATTCCTTCGGAATATTCTTTTGTATATAACAAGGTCCTTATGGGGAGCAGTGAATTTAAATTTGCCTCAGGGTAGTAGTATATGCGATGAGGAATATTTTGCTAGGCCGTTGTATGGTGAGGAAAACTTACAAAGTTGGATGTACTTTAGATTTTCGTAAGACTCAATATGGAAAATAAATTCTTTAGAAAATGCTTAGACTGTTTTGTATCAAACTGTGTAACGCTGAGTTTGATTTAATTGCCCGGCGCAGATATTATTTTTGATCCTCTCCTGCGTAAAGTTTTACCGAAGCCAACGATGTTTGCTTGCATAATGTATTCCTTTTTTATTTATGTCGGTTAAAGCTTTTTAGCTTCCATTTTCACAGGAATACCGAAAATCAAAAACAAAACAGACACACCGAAAAAAAACCAAACACGCTGAAACTGCGCTGCATCACTGCTTAACATACATTTCCATAGGTTTTCAATAAAACATAAACGAGCACCGAAAGGCGTGATCACCAGCATCGTTACTATCATCATCGTCGCATAATAATCATAATCAGCTTGATGCCGGCGATCCGTGTTGGATCGGATTCCGTTGCGTGCCAGTAGGAGGATGGGTTCTTTTACTTTTTTCTTTCGTTTTTCCCTCAGCTTTAGTTTGTTTTTAAATTCAGCTTTGGGGAGGAGAAACACATTTTATCGTTTGAGTTTTATTTACTTCTCCGCTACAACGTCTTATACATTGGATTGAAAATGGATTTTCGGTTAGTTGAATAACGCCGGCAGGGTTCGACAAGAAATCATAAGCAGGGGGGTTTAAGGGCTGCTTGATGGGAAGAAAATGTAAAATGTGTAATATCTTATACATTTCCCCAGCACATGCGAATGAACTAGAAACATGCACCAAACCATCGGTTTGTTGCAGTTCTGCGAAGGACCTGCACGTCGGGAGCAGCAGAACGAAATGGTTCCATTATGGCTTTTTGATGAGAATTTATGCGCGGAACGTGCTTAAAATTGACCGTTAAAGTAGATCCGGGCGGAATTTCACGGTGCCGTTATAGTTTCGCGCTCCGAGGAACGCCGACGACCGATGAATTGTGCCCTGTGTAAAGGCTATTTTAGCAAACCCGACTCGCTGACGAATTCACTTTATTGCAACAAATTTATGGAAATTAAAAGCGCGCGGGAAATAAACTACTTTTAACTACACTGCTGCACACTATTTAAATTTAAACCGATTGGAGTGTTGTACCACTTTTGCCGTAAGCGCTCCACTTCAATCGCCGAATGGTGTTACGCGCTACAGGCCGGTCGGGAAGGAATTAATTGCCCACTTCAAGTCCCCCTTTCGGTTCAACCCTTTCTAGAGGTTTGGTTCCAACATCTCGTCCTTGTCGTGTTTTTTCGGTACGCGGTGAGTTCCTTCCAACATCCAGTCCTGCTCCTGCGGCATGTCGTAAACCTTCGCCATTCGGTGCTAATGAGTTGTAACGAATGTAATTTAATTCATGCCGGTCGACAACAACAGGCCGCAACCTTGTTTGCGAGCAGTCCTTGTTGACTTGTTTGTGCGAGAAGAGACAGCGAAAACGAGAAAGAGAGTGCGCATCCCTGGTTTCCTGCAAGGGATGTTTTCCGGCGTGATCGCCGTTTTTTTTTTTTAGTGTGTTGATGCTGAACCTAAGCAACGAGAAGAAGGAAGGAGGCATTTTTTCCAATTATAGCCATCCCGACGAAGGCGAGAGGGTCGATGATGACGCTGTTGTGGATCACGGGACGCAGCCGGGATCAGATAAGGATTTTCCATCACCGAACCGATGTGATTGCGGGGCACGATTGTTGGTGTGCCGGGGTGGAAATAGAAATGGAAAACGAAACTGTCAAAGTGCGAGCTGCTGTGCGCCCGGTGACAAACCGAACGCGCAACGCGAATGGGGAAGCAACGGGTTATCGGTGGCAGGAAATCTGAAATTAAACACTTTCAAAATAGACAACCACAGACAGCAGACTCCCTTTGTTTGTTTGCTTTATGCCCCTCGAACGGCCCTCTCGGGAAAGGCCCTAGATCCTCTCCGGGGTGTGTTCGCATTTTGCCCAAAAACCCCTTTTTTCACGCCAATCCGAAAATCGTACCAGCTGCTTATCAATCCGTGAAATTATTTCAAAACTCAACCCAAAACGGTAGGCTTTTCCGTGGAATAGGAAAACAAGTGCGAGTTCCATGGGGTTGCGGGAAAAATATGTCTAAATACAAGTTCTCGCTTTGAACTTTGACTTTAGGAAAAGCGAAATTGGATAATTACTTTCTGCCATGTTAAGCACCGCTCCTTTGGATACCTTGCTTTGATATGTTTCAGTCAAACGCTGTTTCTATAGAGGATCCCAAATAGAACCTTTCAGCAAAACATAGTTGAATTTATTATTTAATTTTATTTTTGCTTACGTGTCGGTTTTTGTGCCGCTTTTCAGTGTCATTTGATCACACCCTGATTTGCATAAGATAATGAAAACAAATTTCGCGGAGTCTGCAGACATTCGTAGTCTATTTCGCAATCGAATAAATCCTGCCGTTTATTCATCCCTCAAAAGGGTACCGATTTCCTACTGCCGAACGTTTCTCCGTTGCGCATCTTAATCAACCGTTTTTTCCAAACTTCACCTTTTGCTCGGCGCGTCAACGCAATCCTTTGACTGGCCGAATTTTCCGACACCAGCAGAACTCTACTGGTTTCATGCGTGCACGCATTTCCTTCAGTATGCCCTTGCAAGAAAAACAAAAAATAAAAAAAGGGTCCTCGAAGTTTACGTTTATTGGCCTATTTTGCCCGTGACTCCTTTTTGGGGCCAATTTTCCGTTCGGTAAATCCCCCGCTTCCCACAACGGTAGCGTGGTAGTGGCTTTCCCAGGGGAAAATAAAATCGACACACACGTATAAACACATACACACGCACACACCTAGTCACTTAAGGCACCGACCGCAAGCCAATAAGAAAGAAGCCGTTCCCCTTTGCCAAAGGCCGATGATTGTGCTGATTCAAATCCGATTCGATACACATTTGTCTAATAAGCCGTGTCTGAAGGGTTGCGAGTGGTGGGGGCTGAAGGAACCGGAAAATCCTAAGACCAATGCCAACACGCACACGCGCACAGACACACACACATATGCATGTTGGAAGAACGGGTCTTTTATGGCCACATTCGGAAAAACGGATCCATTGCGTTTCCGGAATCGGTTTAGCTGTAAGTAAGCATTCGTAAAAAGATCGCTTTGTCGCAAAAACCGCACTTTGGGGGTTTTGGTTGGTTGGCCGAAGGGGTTGTGGGTGTGGGTTGGTTGAGTTTTCTCGAGCTGCAAAAGAAACCACAGTCAGACGAGCGATCTAAAGGCTTGCAGAGGCCGAAGGCAACGGAGGTAACAACGTTGGCTTCCGGAATACGAATTGGTTTATTTGGCGTGCCCTTTTTTACGGGTGTTGGCACGAAGTGGCTAAAGTCCGAACGACTTTTGCCTTTCGAATTTTCCAACGAGGGCGTAGCGAGGGCGAACAAATGGGAGGGCGGTTTGCGGAAGGGTGTTTGAAGTGGGTTTGATTTGAGGGTTAACGTGTGCAAAACCCCGCTGGGAGTGAAGGTGTATGTTGAGTCTTTGTGCCAGGATCAGGATTAGCTTTGTACCTCCTTTGCTTCCTTCCCTCCCTCCCTCCCCCCTACACTTGCTCGTGAAGGTGCGAAGGATTGTTTGGAGTTCATTCGTCGTAGCGCATGGATTGAATTTATTGACCGCATCGGGTCGGAAAGCATCGGAACGTTTGGAAGTGTTTGGCAATAGTGCGAAAGGTTTTACACCTTCAGCAGTTTGTTTGATTTCCGTTTTTTTTGTGAGGCAAATTTGCATCCACCCTTTTGGGGCGATGAAATGTAGGGAAACAGGAGTCAAAACCGTCGTGCAAATATTGCCGTAAATAAGTTACATCTTGTGTAGAAAAAAGGCATCCCCAACAACACAGGAGAAGGGAGGGATTTTCTGCAACGTTTCCGAGGGAGAGGACGAACAAACGATTTTCCGACGAAGACTGAAGGGTGGACAGATGGTTGAATTGGTTTCTTGATTTTTTGATCGCACGAACACTTCGTTCCGGACCGTATGGTCGTTGGCAAGATTCTATTATGGTCGTAGGAGAAGAACGAAACAAAAAAAAAGGGAAACCAACCAATAATCTATGTCAACCACAACAGTTTACCTGCTGGTTGATTTTTTTTATTTCTTTCACCTTCCCGGTGGAAAACTCCTGGTTTTTATGTTTGGCTCTGGTTTATGCTCACCCTCGAACAGCAGGAGGCTTTAACCAATCGATTACTGCTGGTAATAGTCATCAATTTGTACCGATTTGTGGCTCGGTGATTATACGCCGAGCATTGTTAAATTTTTCCCAAATAATGGAGACAAATGGCAATTGGTTGCAAGATGGAAGGGACATTTTAGTTGCTAAGAGATGCAAATAAAAACAGTTAATATTGAAAATATTTACAAGGTCTGGTGAAACAGGAATCTTAACTAAGTAACCCATGTTTTTCGATCGTTTTACAATCGGTTGCAAACGTCCTCGACTCCATGTAAGCAACCTGATGTCACCTGAAACTAAACCAGATTCCCCGTTCACCCCGATCAAGGAAGAGAAAAGTCAACCCATTTTCCCGACCCCCGCGCTACAAAGATCTCATAAATAATCACAACCAGATCGTCGTTTTCATGCCCATTCAATTACAATTGGATTCGGGATGAGCTCAAGTTCGGCACTTGCGTGCCGGCAACAGGACATGAATGAAAAATCAGCCGGCAAAGTGGCCAGCAATTGCGCAAACGAAAAAAAAATAAAAAGAGGAAAAACCAACCGAAGGGAAAAAGGGGTTACCATGCTTGCCACTTGTCTGTATGCCCAGTTTTATTTTGTTTTCCCTGCTGAGCAGCTGTTTCCCCTTTTTGCTATTCATCACCTTGCGGAAAGTGTTTTGAGAAGTTCTGTCGCGCGGGAATGTGTTGTTTCCCTCAACCCCTTTTTTGTTTCCAGTAATCTCCCGTTCTTCGGGGAACGATACCGCCTGGGACCTTTCGTTCGGTTCGAAGGAGCAAAACTGTCGACCCGGTGATGAAACGGATGATATCCTATGGTGAGTTATCACCCGTCGATTGTAATGATGTGGCCGTCCCGCGGGAAAATGGACCCAAAAAGGGTCATTATTTTCCGGCCGATGATCATCGATTTTCCACAGTTCAAGCGTTCAAATAGCAAGGGCCGGATCTAAGAGGAGCGTTTCTCTCGAATGTAAACAAAATTCGAATCAAATCAAAAAGAGGCATGTGAATGATGGAATTTTTCTTCGAAATATCCAAGAGATTAAATGCGGCCCGAGTGTGAGTGTAAGGAAAGTATTTTCTACTTCATCTAGACCCAAATCATAGCAGCAAAGTTGGTGCAACTTTTCTCATCTTTCATAGTTTCTTTGATCGTCCTAGCTTCGGCTGGACATATACTAAAATTGGAACGATAGTTTCTTTGATGATACTTGAAAGTGGAAAATTATTCCTTAGAGCTTATGTCTTCTGCGATTGTGCTTGCTGAGAATGTTCGTTGGTAAGTCCTTATTTGCATTGGGCTTTTGAAATATGGAATGGAAACTTTTGCTAAGCCCAACAGAGATTTCAAGTTTGTTTGTTGTTTTGTGTATGATTTTAATGCACTTATTTTTGGATGAAAGAGTAACACATTTCATATCCATCTTTTTGTACAATAACAATTGGAGCAACAAAAAATTAAAAAACAAACACTCGACAAAAGAAAGTAAATCTAAAGATGACAAAGAAAAGTCCTCTGCTGCAAATAAATCCAAGAAGCACATTGCCTGCGCAGAACTGTCATTTAACTGGAGCTTCGGGGTTTTCCTTCACTTGCACATCTCGCCTACCGCTTGGCGTGCTTTTCCGCTTCGACATATCTCCAGCATTCGTTCAGCTTCACATTGCACTGCGTCTCAATGGCGTCCACGAGGGATACAGAAAAATATAGCCAAACCAGTGGGCCTTCCTCACAGGACAAGGAAGGAAATAAATTTTCTCCGAGAATTTCCCATCGCCACAACGGACGCTCGGAAAAGGCAACGAGCGGACCAAGGAGGCGACACGAAAGGCGACCTTTCGGAAGATGAAAGAAGTAGATTGTATATGAAAATTTAGATTAATTGGATGCCAAATTGGATTTGGGTGGGCTGAGCCAATGGCGGGTAGGAGCCTCCCTCGGTAGAGCGGATCCGGATTGTCTGTGTGTATATGTGCGTGGGTTCGTGATCTGCTGAAGGGAGCCTTTTGGAGGGGTACTTTATCCGAGCGAGTTGGCACTTGAGCGGCGAGGAAGGAAGGAAACGTTTCACGCAATGCCCGATCAAATTGTGTGCGGTTTTAAGTTTTCCTATTATTGTGCAAGGCGGCACAACAACATTAAGACAACAAAAAGAGCACGTGCTCCAAAAATACCGCATGATGAGGGAAAACTCTCGACTAGACGCTGGCCTCTCGTAGGAAGGCTGGTCAGTTTAGATTGAATTAAAAACTTTTCGAAAACTTGTTTGACGAACAATCATTTAAATGTCAAAGTGCATCATCTGTTATGGGATCTTTTTAAATTGAGTTTTTGGCACTACGTTCACAATGGAAAAGTCGGTTTCCTTTAACATTAACATAACTTGGATGAGAATACAAAACTCGTAGTGGAGACTGTACAAATAAATATAAAACATACCAATCATAATTTCAAAACAATGCAGACTTGTTCTTCAACACATTTGGAATTTCTTCCTTCCTGTAGCGAAGAGACTGATACACCGACGGCATATTTATAAACATTCAGTCATCGTCAGAAATGAACTTCAACCGACCAACGCGACCGACGGTTTTGCCGATGTAATTACTAAGGATCACCGGGTTAGACACCCGGGCTCGATTTGTTTGCCTCGCCAAAAAATGGCGCCTCAGGTACTGGGAAATATTCAATTTTCGTTTCGGTAATTATAGAGTAGTGTCGGGTAGGGAGTACCTTTTCCCCGGCATTTTGTGTTTTTCCGACCCCAATTAATAATGCATGGAAAAAAACGCGGCGCTCATGTCGATGTGCGTACGGTCGTCGGCTGCCGAGGCGCACGGAAACTAAAACGGTGCCACTCCGCACGCAACCCCGTTTCACGCCTGAGGGGTGGTGGAGTGAGGGGGGAGGGAACCGGGAGCAAAAACAGAATTAAGAGGAAAATTGAAAGCAGATTAACATAATAACGTATTCATAATGGTTCTCCTGGGGTGGGGAGGGTGTCGGTTAAAATCAATTCAATGGAATTGAAAACTGCTTTGGACGCAAACACGCTTTTCTTGAGTGTTATTCGGCATGAACATTTTAATTTGTCTACTGTTGAAAAATATAGGCAAAACTATAATTGGAACAAATATAAACTATCAAACAGATTTCCTAACCGCGATGGGAAAAACGTACCAGACTCAAATTTGAAGCAGAAATACAAATAACCACATTCGATAGAATCTTATCTCCCAATCGTGCTCCACCGAAGACCGGAAGTGACACATTAATTTTCCCACTTTTCCCTCGGGCTTTGCCGGCTACCGGTGGTTTTTCGCGCCACTACTCGGACTCGGTGCTCAGCGTTTATTTTCACCGACGGCTGCAGGAAAACTGTTGTCGGTCCTTTATTGCTCCGTTTCAAGCTTGATCCTGCTGTTGGAAGTCATTATAAGGGATTTGTTTGCGTGTGTGTTTTTCTAGGAGGTCAATTTGTCTTAGTCTAAAGCGTGGATAACTTTCTGTAAGGACCTCGAATCCCTTCTCTGGATTTGTGGTTTTCCACTGTTTTCGACATTTATTGAAGTTGTTCGTTCAACTACCCAATTAGTTTCCTTTTTAGTTTACTTCAACTTACTTTATACATTGTTTGTGTATTTAAATGGAAATAAAATTAGCATAAATAAAAAGTAAAAAGCTTGTTTTTGCCATAGGCTGGCAAAGATTTCCGCAAAATGTTCCTTTTCTGCTGTTCGCATACAAGAAAAAAAAACCGTGCGTCACCTGATAGAGCAATTTGGAAGGCCTAATGAGACTGGAAGGAATGCTTAGCTGCATATAACAGCAACAAACGGCCCCTGACCGTAAAGCAAATGCCGCTCGCTCGAACTAAGGAAGGAAGTGTTGTGCCCCTCGCGTCAAGTTAGGTTTGTCTTACGCTCGTCAAAGGTCGGTGAAACTCCCCAAGCACAGGCCCGTCCCTTGCCGCCATTATCCAAACCATATTTAACCAGCTTTCGGAGCAACTCACACTCGTTATGTGCTGCCTTCCAATAATCCGTCACCGACGAAGGCGCAAACCAAGCCCGGCGCAGTTCGCCTGCCCTCCGGCCCCGGGCTCCGGTTCCAGGGCGGTAAATTATCTTGAAATTATTTCTGCTGTTTTCAATTTTCGGTTTTACTATCCTTTTAACGTTCACTCTTATTATCTCCTCACAATTTATTGCCCCAGGGGGGGGGGGGGGGGGGGGGGGGGGGAGGGGCAGTGTCGAGTGTCGGGTGTTGGTATGTTTCATCCCCTGCATCCCCTTTTGGGGCCAAACGAACGGCTCGGCTTGGTGGTTGGTTAAAGGTTTTCCTGTTTGGGCATCAATTATAAGCTTTCGTGCCGCGAAACGGCCATTCGTCCGCTCGAGAGGCTTGGTTTGGCCGGGAAGAAGGGGAGTATTTTTAATGTTGCCTTTTGTGTTGTGCGTTGCAAAGCGCCCCGCTTACCTTTCGGTGCAAATGTACGCGCACAATCCGCGTGCAACGCAACCAAAGGCGATCAATTTGTCGGTAGGTGCGACAAAACGGCAGCGTAAAGGACGAAAGGTATGAAACCAAGGGGGGAAGGGGTGCCGGTTGGGGTTGACATCACAGTGATTATCCCATTCTAGTCAAGCGCTTTCAGTTTAACATCGTTAAGCTGACCTTTCCTAAATTGAGGGGTGATTGAAAAGAGTGAAATAAGAATTAATCTATGCATATGGATTTAAATTTAACTAGTTCAAATATTTTGAAAATACTCTAAAGTGCAGGCTATTTGCAGGACCTACTGTCAATGTCTGGGTTTCCTTTCGTCGTGCTGCTTCGCCGTGTGTTTATCCTGGAGCTCATCAACGCTGGGGAGCTTCATTAATTCGGCAAAACCGAGCCAAAGTCGCCCCGAAACGACTTCATTCCCGGCGGCGTGCTCGCTCATTTTTGAGGGTGCAAAAAAAAAACCAGGGGACACCCGGCACTTGTTTCGCAAAACAGGACGGAAGGACGACGACGACCAGGGAAAGGCGACGAAATAATCCTCCCCCCGGTTTTCCCGCGGCGAGGAGTTGGAAAGTTTACGAAACGCACAAAGCAAACGCAAAAAAGGAAACTCCCCCGGACGAAACGGGGAGGACGGGACGCGAGGATCGGGTTGGGGGTGGGGACCGAAAAAGGGCATAAAATTTAGTCGTTGTGTTTGTTGGCATTTTTACAAGCTTCCTTTCGCTCAGCTCCGGCAACGCCACGCTCCGTGCCGCCATTAATCGCCCGAACCCGCATCAGCATCAGCAACCACGACAACAAACGGCAACCCCAAAAGCCTATACGCCCACCGTCCCTACCCCTCCCCAGCTTCCTTTCCGGTCCAGGTCCGTCACGCCATTACGATTATTATTATGCCATCATGCGGCTCTCGGCGCGCTTTTGCGGCGCACCAAATAGTGCCGCTTCTGCGTCTGTTGCGTTCGGTTTCGGCCAGCGAGCGAAGAGGAGGAGGAGGAGGAGGGAGGGGGAGCCTTTTTGGGGGCCGAGTGGGGTTTCGGTTCCTTCGAGCCGGCGAGCCTCAAGGGTGCCAAACCGGGAACGTTGGACGGATGGACGTCGTTTATAATCAATGTGAATGCGAACGAGCCGACTTGGCAAAGCGCGTGATGGGCCGGGGAGGCGGGGTAGGGCGGTGTGGGGTTTTATGCTCGTGGGTTGCTGCTTGATGGAGTCGCGAGTTGCGGTCCGAGAGACGGGGAGCAGCTGGGGCGAAGAAACGGGTTCCTGGCGCGTCGGACGGTGGAACATTTCACGAAACCTGCATAAAATTGGAAGTGAGAAAATGTCTTTATTTACACGTTTTGTAATTGAATAGTCGGCAAATGAATTATTTCGAACGTTGTAGTGGCCGGGCTCGGGGTTCGGGTTTGCGTTTTGCTTCACCCCTCCCCACCCTTGTTTTTTTCTTGTTCGCGCTCCCTTTGCGTGCCTTCGTGTTATTTTCCCTCGTTCAACTGCCAGTTCCTTTTTGATTCTTTCGCGCTGGCCATTTCGATTGTTCGTGCGGCCGTGTTTGAATGGAAAGGAGTTTTGTTTTACCGCACTCGTTCAGCGTTCGCTCGGCGGTCCTTCTTTTATGTTTTGATTTGTTAGATTTTGTATTTGATTCGGGACCGTATGGTAGTCGGGGTTCTTTTTCTTTGGTTATTTTGCAACCATTTTTACCCAGTTTGACTTTAAACATTTTTTTGCCTTGAAGAAAAACTTTTCGAAACAGTCGAAATTTTCTAATTAATTTGAAAATGGTGCAAGGTGGTATAAAAGTCACTGTTTGAGGAAAGTCTAAAATAGGATCACAAATCTAAAAAGAAAATGGATACATTGAACGACCGAACACACATACCATGGAGCGAGGAGTAAATGAAGATGATGATGATGATGATGCACACGCTAATAAAGTGATTCATAAGCGGAGATTGATTGTTTGTGGTTGTAACGAGCGCTAGTTGAAAATTGATCCTCCCCACAGCCACTCCCCGTTGGAGAGGGGGTGGGGAGAGTGAGGAGGCCAAGAAAATTTAAAGAAAATAACAAGAGCCAACGAAGGAGAAAGAGAGAAAAGCGCGAGTGCAAGAGTGCATACGATGGCGAAGGCGAAGGTTTAAGACAAAACGGACGAAACTGTCGGTTAATTCTTCGGCCTTTTGCCGCGTTTGATCTGCTGGCGGCGGCACATTTCCCGCCACTCGTCGCCATTACCGTCGCCACAGACGGGACGCCAGCGCCCCGTAATGATGGGTTTCCCGCGCCTTCTTCCAGAGCGGAAGGGGGGTTGAAGTCATCCCTGTTCGTAGGATGGCGTTCTTTCCGCCTTGTCTATTGATGACGCACACCATTGTTGGTGGAGCGCAATCATAGAGGAGCGAAACCCATTGCATTCCGCTTTCGCGGTGTAATTTCATGCCCTACGGTCGTCTCTTTCCCACCACCACTTTCGCCGCCCCTCCGGGAGTGGAGAATGGGAAGCGAAAGTAGTGACGATCAGGTTTCGCTTCTTAATGTCTCAATCATTTCAGTTTTTAAGTAGACGAGACCCGTTCTGTGGGGAGGAAAAGGGAACCCATATGCGGGCGGAGCGATCGAACAGGATCGACGAAGAATTTCACAAGCGGAGCCTCGCGAAGGTGCGATAATGGTGATGCTTAAAATTAGATTAAGGAAATATGCCCGCGTCCGGTTCGGAATCCCAGCCACTCGATCGGCTTGTCGATCGTTTCGTTCAATAATTCCCATCTCTCGCTTTCTCGCGCTCTTTTTCGTTTCGAGTCCCGCGTAGTCGGCGTGTTTTTGTCCGGGCGACAAGGAAAGGGAAACAAAACAGAAACACTAAGACGCAGCGAGTTCCACCGAAGGCGTCGGTAAAAGTGTTCCGTTCTTGTGATTTGTGCGGTGGAAACAATTTAATACAACGATAACTACCATTGTTGCCCGTTATTGAAGTCGGTCTTTCTTTTCTGCCTCTCCCCATCCATATTTTCCGCCACCCCGCGCCTCCCCCCCGTGAGGCCACCATTGCAGGTTAATTATTCGTGAGTTTCTCATAAATACACATCTTTTCCCCACGCTCGTTTAGTTCATTTTTTACGACACACCGCCGGAACGTACGGTCGACGTACGCGGTTCGTCGCCAGGAGGCTGCAGCTCTGCAAGTCGAAGCTGTCGAAGCTGTCGTAGCGACTGTAAAACCCCGCCAATGGTCGTGCGATCGGGCGGAAGCCACGGCGCGCGGCAACAACAACAACGATCAATAAGATTAAAATACCGAAACATAATTTTGTTGAATCGCATCATCGCAAGCAACAGGAGGTCCCAAGCCCGGGGAGGCTTCTCGCTCGGGTCCGGACGGTCGGGAGTGCTGGGTGTGATTATCATCTTTCTTCTCCTTAAAAGAGCATGAAGATGTTTATTAACTGCGTTAGGATCGCGCCCGGTCCGAACGATCGCTTCCCGTCCATCCCGGATGGGGAAGGGGTTCGTCGCTTGCGGAAAGTCTTTCGTTTCGTTCGGGCTCGAAAAGTTCATCTCGTTTCATGCCGGTGCCGTCGCTTCCACGCAAAGCACGCTTCATTTGTCTGGCGCATTGTTGACGTGTCTCGTTTTGCGTTCTCCGGGGCTGCAGCCTTCAATACCGCGGCCACAATAGCAAACCATCAAAACATAGACCCCCTTCCCCTCCCCCTTTGGGCAGGGAATGCGTAAGATGTATCAGAAGGATGGGGATAGGTTCAACGAAATACATCAACACTAAAACTATCATTTGGTTGCGCTGTTATAAATGTCTGCCCCGTCTGACAGTTAATCATAAGAGGAAAAAGAAAGCAATGAAAATGAAAAAAAAAACAAAACGTATACCGACTCCGGGTGAAAGAGATGAAATTAAAAGGTAAAAACACCGACCGGGTGATGCCTTTCCCGCCTCGTACCTCGCGAGATGTCTTCTTTAGTGGAAAACAGATCGTCGGTTTTGTTAACATGATCCCCACGGATTAGGGTCTCATCAGCATCAGCCGCAGCAGCGTCGTGATCTTTACCTCGATTGCCGACACACACACACACACACACACACACACACACACACACACGCTCAAGACCCCCTCCGGCGGAGCTGTAGTAGCCGTCAGGTCCCGCTTCCCCTTCATTCCGTTTATTTTTTGCTCTATTCTCTCGTCTTCAGATTTCCCCATTTCACTTCGTCGGTGCTTTTGGGGGTTTTTTTTCGGACTTTTTTCCCATTCCTGGACGGGGAACCGGGATGCCCGGTTGGGGGGCTTCCATCCCTTCCCCGTTTCCATTCCTAACACTCCGAAAACCTTGTCACGATAGCACCAAGATTCCGCGCGTGTGTGTATGTGTGTTTGCGTCTGCGTGTTTACGCTCTTCCCGTCCATAATTCCGAGTTGAAATGATAATTATTATTAAGTTGTTCATTAGGTTTAAATCAATTATTTTATTTCTCCTTTTCCCGTGCCGCGTTCGTGCGCCGCTTCTGTCGGTCGGGCGATGAAGGGTGGGGATGGGTATGGAGGGGAGCTGGTCGGGGTCAGTTTGAGAGACAGAGCGGAGCAGAGAGGGAAAATGTGGTGCTGGAAAACGAACCGATTCGTAACGATCGGTCAGCTATCGTGGGGATTTTTATTTCTTATTTTGAGCGTGAGCTGTTTCCCCCCCCCCTCTCCTCCCCCGTTTCCCCTCGTCTACCGCTGGAGTGGGGATAATCATTTCCCTCCGCCAACGGTGGGGAAGCCGCCGTTACCGAACGGAATTGGTCGAATATTTTGAGGTTTCCGTTTTTTTTTAATCCTTCGCTTATTTAGTACCGCTAACTTTACGATTTGATTAATTTTCACCGACACCTTGCAGGCCCATCAGCAGCAACAGCATCATCATGAGCATGATCATGATCATCGTTCCGAGATCGAGTCGTGGATCCACAGTTATGATTTTATTGTTGATTCCCCGTTCGAATAACACACATTCGGTCGTGGTTATATAAAGCTCGGGGAAATGGAACCGGATCTGTATGTTTTTCCTTCCAGTGATTTAACAAAACAATCTTTCTGAGCAGTAATAACTGAACTCGGCATTTGGGGGCATTTATTAATAGATATTTGAGTGTTGGCTCATTTAAACTAATTGAGTGAATGGAAGAAATATTTATTCTGGAAAATAAGCCACATTGGTTAACGATCGATATTACTATATTTGAATTAACGCAGTCCGTTAAATGTGTTTGGATCAATACATTCCAATCAACTACAGTAAAAGCTAATAATAATTTGATAACTAAGGTCGAAGGTGAAACAAATTTAGCCATGAATGTTTTGTTACCAATTCTTCGGAGGGAAATCTTTCAACAAATGATTGATTGGTTGTTTGTTTGCCGATGAAGCTCGCACTCAAACAAACACACACTCGAACAATCCCAAACCAATTTAACGTCCAATCAAAACCAATTGCTGGCCACAATGTTGCGAACCTGGTTTTGTAATCAGTCTTCAGGCCAGACACTCCGGTGTAAAAAAATCTCCGGCCAAGTGGAAAATGCCTTTCGCCGCCCGGTTTTCCCAATCCCAAAAGGCTCGACACCGAGGCGCGGTACCGATTTGTAAAGGGCGTATTTGTTTCTGTAAAAAAAGTTCTTCTTTCACGCTTCGCGGTGCCATGTCCTCCCCATCGGGATAATAATTACCCCTTCTGCAGGTCGACAGTGAAGAATGATTATCATGGTTGGCTTTCTTTGCTGCATCTTTTACTCGCCACCAACCATAATGCTGGCCCACGGCGCCATCTCCAGAGACGACAATGTTGTCCGGACAATATGGTCACCCCGTCGCAGAGCGAGGTTGAGGGGCTTGAGGACAGAAAACTACTGCAACCGGGATTCTTACCCAGTCGTTACAAGCCGTGACCGCAGGATCGCTAACGGTCCCTAGAGAGAGAGAGAGAGAGAGCGGGAGAAGGAATGAATTTGGAGCTTGAACTTTTGCAAACGTTCGCCGGAAAACTCATACGTGCAACTTGCCGAACAGTTTCAGCACAACATTGTCCTTCGGGGGCAATGGAAAGAAAGGGCGAAGGAAGTAGGTCGCGCGGTGCAATGTTTTCTAACTGGCGTGACATTTGCAATGGTTGCCATCCGGACCGGTGGGATTTGGCATAAGTTCTGTGGTGGACATTTGGGAGCACATTGTGGAAGGTTAAATGAACACTGTGCTACAAACTTTGGCGTAAAGAGTTCGGTAAGTCAATGAGTTTGACAGCTTTGGTTCCAAAGTCTCCCCGAGGACGGGAATATATTTATTTGTGCGGAAAATGTAGCTTTCATTTACGGATGAAGGTATAGATGGCAACCAAAACTGGCTAATATAAACCTGCTAATATTTTTTTTTTAATTAGTCCACTTTTAGGAAAATAGAAACAAATAAATCAGATGTTTCAATTTATGTGTTTAATCAGCCGGAAAATTGGGTAGCTTCGTGCGGATTCCATTCTGCAACCGTTCGTGTTTGGCTCGTCCGACATTAGCATAACCCCTTCACCACCCTCTTTTGATGGACATCTCAAGCCCTTTCCTCACCCTCCCCCCCATTTACAAAGGCTTGTTGGTTGTTATTTAACATTTACATTTTAATTAACCATTTGCCCGATTCGCAACGCCCGGAACCGGGCAGTATATCTTTCCTTCCCTCCTCGCTTTACTCTTCGAGTATTCCCAACGGGCCTGACTGACCCACAAAGCACCACCCGAAGAATCCTTTGCCCCACGGCGGGCTTTATCGCCCCCCTCCTCCTACCCGCCAAACTCCGCAAACGCCACCCGACCGGGCGGTTAATAAATGGCTGCAATTATTAGCAAAGCTGTCCCGATAACGGCCCAAACCAGCCGGGGTTTTTCCTTTACGGTGCACGATTCTAACACGACCCCGTGCCCGGTGGCACTGTCCGGGGGGAAAAAGGGGTACGCACGCACGGCACGGGGAGGGCAGTAATTATTTTGTTCGCATATTTCCTTTTTTCAATCACCACGTGACCGGCAGCACGCGATCACGCGCGAATCGGTAGCGAAACAGACACGAACTGCATGACCGGTGGCCAATGAAGGGAAAATGATAAAATACAAAATGTGCACACGCACACAACGGCACCTCTACGTAGCCCGAGGGTAAACTTAAAAGGCACGAAAAGAAATCAATAATTTACAGCCATTCGCTGCTATAAGATTTTTAAATTGTTTTCTTCAGCATACATGTGTGAACAGCAAAAGCAGATTAGTTAAACAGTCACGAATAAATTAGGGTTCTTATCAGAAAATTGTTAGAGTTTTCTTGGTGAAAAAAGGTTCTTCTCAGTGTAGAGGAAAAATTAACTCAACCAAATCCAAACAGAAACGGGTGGAAACTCCAAACAGTGGCTGGCATTCAAATGTGTTCCAATTTATTTCACTGAAGTCAAATTCACTGTTGGTTCCTCCTCCCTCGAACGCTCCCGGCTCGAGCATGTCCATCCTTCCGCGCGCCCGTCGGGATGAGTTTTCCCGCCCGGGTTTTTCTTGTTCGGCCAAACCCTCATACCCGCGCTTTCCTTTGTTCGAGCACATCCCCGGACCTGATTTATGGGCCCCAGCAGAGTTCGAGCACCGACGACGATGGCCCGACGATGTCCTCCGTGTCCCGCGCCGTTTACGCGTTATAATTCACACATCTGTTTTCATTGGAGACCAACGTTCTCGGTTCTGGGGAATCGTTTACTATTTTGTGGTTACCGTCCCGAGTCCTCGGCAGGACTTTGGCTTTCCTTGGTGTGCTCCGTGTGCTCGCCGAAGAAGTGCATACCAACGAGAGTGTGTTTTGTTTTCTGCTTTACGAGCTTCAGCAACTATATTACAACAGCACAATATACTGGCGATAAAATATGGTTCCGCAGTAAGACAACAAAAGAAGGCCTTCAAAAGTTTATCGTCAGAATAAAGATATAACAAAAGTGTGTATAAGTGGAACGATGAGCCCGTTTGATGGCATGATTGTCTTGTGAAAATATTTGGAAATGTTGTTCATTTAACGAACGTTCGAATACCAATGGGACCAATTCAAACTAATCGTATAAGACATCTACTATCCCTTTTTAAACAAATTTATTTCAATTGTTAACAACTTATCAGCAATTTAAAAAAGAATAGAGTGGAAAACAATCACCGAAGAGAAGTGTTTCTCGATTACCAACGAACGCTAAATGTTTCTCGTTCGTTCCCCGAAAACAAGCAACGTCCAGTCGTATTGCAGCTTTTGGCTGGCTTTTCCGAACAACGATCCCACCGGGAAGCGATATAAATTGGCGTTAAAAAAAGCAAAACATCCCATCCGGACAAATAAATCGTCCAAAACAGGGAGAAGCCCACGGTAGTCCCCGAAAAGCCTCGAATGGCACAAATATGGCCAAGTGTGGCAAATAAGTTTTTCCATTGCAAAGCCCGAAATGACGTTGCACTCACGGAGCGAAAGTTACGACACTATAAACTGTGTTAAATTGTGTATAAAAGGGATTTAGAGCGAGGGTGTTTCAAGTGTTGGAATTTATTTAATGGAAATAGTTTAGCTTCCACTGAGCAACATGTTTTCCTCTTGCTTTAGTTTGGATTTATATTTATAGTTTTTGAACTACCCAGCAAGGCTACAACGTTTTCAATCTTGAAACAAAAACTGCACAACCGAAACAAATCCTCGGGGAACATTTTATTTAATGGCAATTGGCTAAACATCCTGACTCAACAATGGGTAAAGGTAGGGACACGGACGCCGTCAATTGATTGAAGATAAATTATCGTCTCGCGAACGGTCGCCAAGTTCTGCAGCATTTACGCTCTGGCTCCTCCATTTTTCCCCAACATGCTGAAACGTTACGATTCGCTTGAACCTCGACCGGTTGACAGTTTGCGACAGTTGCGCTTTTCCTCGTTGGTGTCGGGAAAACCGGGACTGTCGATAAGCGCTTGAGGGGTTGTTTTAGACTGTGATTTTTCCCGCTCCATCGCAATGTGCATGAGTTAGAATTTGCGCCATCCGTCGAAGGAAGCGATAAAGCACCATTTCGGGAGCTCCACGGGCGGGATGGTCGAAAATTGGTTGCCCAAACGTGGTTGCCGGAACGGGGCCGGAGCACTTTGCCGGACAAAAGGCAGCGGCATCATAAATTGCTTAGAATAAATCACTCAGCAGCCGCAGCATCGGCGCAGGACGCAAGGATAAATCCTTCACTGACCGGCAGGGAGACAGAGAGGGAGAGAAATAGAGTGAGTGAGTGAGAAAGCAGACACAATTCTCGCCAAATTGGAACGAAGGTTTTCCTTTTTTGGTTTCCTCCAACGAGGGCTTTGTGAAGACGAACGCCGTACTGCAGGAGCGCACACAATTCATTGGTATCCACGATGGGGTTGCACGCACATTTATTAACTTCCGATTTGGCGATCGCACGGTGCACATAAATCGCACCGTTTGCCGGCTTTTTCGCCAACATGCTAAAGGGGGGAAGATGCCCCACCGGGACGAGGAAAAGCGGAGCGAAGGGCCGGCCTGGCTTCTCGGCTCGTTCATAAATCACGGGGTCCGCTAAATAATATCGTCAAAATGATGGATAGGAATGGGGCGCGAGAATCGGTTCCACACACACGCATCGAAGCTGCGCAGCACCCGAGAGCTAAAGTGATTAATAACAGCAGCAATAATAACGGAGGTAACAACAATGGCAGGCGAAAACCGAAACGGGGCTGAAAGAAAAAAACAACCAAGACCAACCGCCCCGAGGAGCAAACTATTTATTAGCAACATATTTGCGCGGCGGGTCGACGGCCAATTACAACACTCACGGCGCATACGACCGAACAAGGAGCATTAACAACGGCAAAAAATAAAACCAAAATGCGAAAGAAAAGAGCAACAACGAGTACACGGCGAGAGCCTCCAAGTCCCCGAAGGACGCCGTTTGTTGGTTGTGTTGAAATTGTTTTTAAAGGCGTGATAATGCGACACGCCCCTCCTCGAAGACCGTACACGCGGGAGTGTTTGTGGAGGGGGGATGGAAAAGAGGGGGCCGCGAAAACACAAGCGAACACACAACCAGAAAAGAGCATCTCCGCGAAGCATAAGAAGAGCGAGCAGCATAAGACGGTCAACCCCTCCTTCGCGCTCGCTTAGCGGCTCTCTTTCACGCGCGTTCTTGCGCTCTCTCACTCTTTCCTTCATGCTTCTTCCTTTTCGCACCGTTCACGCACACTTTGGTCAAACAGCCGAACTGGACATTCAATGTGCGTTTCTGCGATAGGGAAAAATGATTATCCCGTTCGCCATCGAAGACAGTCTGCGGCGTAGAAGAAGAAAAAAAAGAGGAAAGAGAAACTGAGAGCGAACGAAGAAAAAGGCATTAGAAGGCATGCGTGGTGAGCCGGCGGGTTCTGATGGTGTTAGTGCGCATGCAATGAGTTACGACCGCGAATACGCAGAGAGAATACGCGCGCGAGTGAAGGAAAAACTCGCCGAGAGAGCGGAATATTAACCCCAAAGACCCCAATCATAAACCCCTAAAACTGGCCACCAACCCCTAAACCCCCAGAAATGCGGCTGGTAGTGGTCGTGACCGGACGATTTGCACGTTTGTGTTGGTGCCGCGCGCGCTTTACGGTCGCCAAAAGGCTAACGAGAAGAAAATCTGGTTCGCGCGCGTCGCGGAAAATGGGGGGGAAAAAGGAAAGGAAGGTGAACGGTCCCGGACAGTAACGAAGCAAATTATCACACTTTATCGAAACGGTGAACTCGCCGTCGATGGCGTGTGCTGGTGTGCGTTGAGCGTGTATTTTGGGGGCAAACGAGAAGGAAAAAAATTGATAAAAAAAACACATCAAGCCCTCGAAAGGGAGGGGAAATTCAATTCCAACAGGGCATTTCATCGAGCGAAGGAAAACAGAATGGTGTTTTTTGAAAGTGAAGCATTTTGAAACTTATGTCTTGGATATGGATACTTCAATGACAGTGGCAAAAGGACATCATTAACAAAGCTTTCGCTAAAGTTGTAGATATTTAATTGACCTGCTTTCAAGTTTCAGGTTTGTTGTTTTCTTTGTTGAACATGCTTTTCAATAATGCAAATATCTTAACGATAGCATTTTGATTGAATAAGACAAAGCTGTTACATTTTTTAACAAATCCAATACTTAAATGTCTTTTGCATCTTTTGGCAAGTAACTAAAGCAGTTGGTTTTTAGGTAAAGTTAACAATGACCCAACCATTTGTTTTAAATTTTCAATAATCATGCATACTTTCGTAAAACAAGAACGTCGACGTTCTTCGATCGATCACTGATCACTTTTAGACGTTTTATCACTTGCATTCAAAAGTCAAAATGATTGCATACAAAATTGAGCAATTATCGCAGCTGCACAAAGATCGCCTTAAGACTTTAAAAACTATTTAACTATAATAATAAACAAAGTGACAGATTTGAAGCCATCCAGGCTACATAAAAACCTAAATAATAAAAGAAAGTTAATAATATAAAGAAACATGTTTGCATGTTCTAAAAAAATTCTCTTGAAATAACACATGAAATTGGGATGCATCATTCAATAAGCTTTTTCGAACCTCTTTTTAAAAGCGCACCTTCAAATGCTGGAAAAGCGCAGGCATAGTGTAGAAAACGGGTCGAAACATTGTTCCGACACACCAACAAATCTCATGTCCACCCCGCTGTGTCTGTCTGTGTTCACAAGGAAACGGAAACCAGGATGAACGCATCTTCTGATGCTGCGCAGGACTCGGTTCGATCGGAGCCTGTGTGCGTCAATCTGTACGTACACTGTACGTTTCGTGTCGTTGTAAGTGAATTGAAAGATGGAGTCTGCTCCACAAATTCTGCTTCCGCCGAGCATCCGCCCGATCCGCTGTGTATGCGCCATATTGCTTTGTTTTTTTGCTATCCTCCGCTACTTTGGCGTTGGCTCGTGTTGTATAGATTGAATGAAATGGACTCCCCATCTTCATTTCCCCTTTTTCCTTCGGCGGACTCGCGCAAAAAGAAAACCGTGAGGAAACATTTGCCGAGCTGTGCATCGATTTCGAGTGCGAGCGAAGCAATTCACCCCAAACCTAATCCTAACGATCGATAAATGCCTTCGGGCTCCAAATTGTTTTCCACACAATGTGCGAAGCAGGACAGCAAAAGTAAAAAGTGGAAGAAAATCGTACAGGGGGTAAGAAAAACAAAATTCGGTGCCCCATAAGCACCATTTTATGTTCAGCGTTTAATTGCGCTTTTATGGAAATTCCATTAGAGATTAATTCGATCGCATTCACCGGGAAAACCCCCGAAAACCCGCCCGCAAAACCCAAACCTCCCCCGGGTCATTGCGTGCCCGTGTGTGTGAGTGTGTCTTGCCGGGTTGCGTGTAGTTTTCGAGCGAAAATACAATTAACACATGCGCTAATGATGAGGTACAATCAATTATTTATGTTACCGACATCAAATAGCGCAACCCCGCGTCGGCAACAGTTTAGGCCTTCCTTCGTTCGTCCATTGCTCCGGCTCGCAGGTAACACACGGGGAGCCACCGCATGGAGAGGGTGGGGGCATTGGGGTTGGAAAATAAATTAATAGATCCACAATCTTTCATCGAGTATAATTTTCCTCTAATTTCGAGTTTGTCGAACGCGTTTATTTTCGGTTTGGGGTACAGTTTTTCGAAACGGTTTCGCTGTTCGTGCACACGGACGCACCTGCACCCCGCCTTTATTTCCCCCCGCCCTCGGGAAAACAGGTACGTGGTATTCGGTCGGGAATGGACGAGCCTTAAGTGTCGTTGCGACATGTGGTCAATCGATTAGCGATCGATTTAGCTCACGGGAGCATTTAGGAGCGGCATTCGGTGCGCTGTCGAACGCAATAAAATTCTCTTCCCCTTCCCCCTGGTGCCGCTTTTCCCACCCACTCGTGCGTGCGGGTGTTGTGTTTTTTCTTTTGGGCCATTAGACACGTCGGGGATAAGGCTATCGAATAAATATGGTGGAAAATGGTTCGGTTGGTTGGCCTGCGGGTAAATTGGAATTTCATGGACCGTCGTCCGCTTTGTTTTCCACCAGCACCAGCGCCACCGTTCGGTTCGTGATTTATTCAGAGGCTGTTTCATGGGAGCTCATTTTCCACCCCGGCCCGCGCTCTTCCGCACTGGACGGTTGTCTAAAGTTCATTTATTTCATTTCAGTTTTCGGCCATTTGTGGTCGGGAGGGTGGAAAATCCCGGATCGGTGCATGCGTTACCGTCCAACCTCCACCATTTTGTGCCGCCCCGTTTTGGGTTCCATTTTGATGGCTCCGTTTCCCGCCCAACGGCCAGTTGGTGAAAGATCCCGAACGAAGAAATGGGAATGTAACCGTCGGCAACGGGTGCAAAGCAACGGAAAACTGTAATAAAAAACAATCTAACAATGCAATAAAACCGATAAATAATAACACCCGTTTTCCCAGCCGGGCTTTACGAGGTGCGAATAGAAACGATTTTATTATGTAAAGTTGAAGAAGGGTGGCGCTAAATGAAAATGGCTAATTCCAAGGAGAAACCGAAGCCCCTCGTGGGAGAGGGAGGAAAAAGAAACAATGGTCACTTGAGTCGGTTGCAAAGATATGTTTTTAATTGTTCTGTGCCGCGAAACGGAACCCGAAATGGAACCCGGGTTAACGCATTTAAAATGCATGCCATTAAAGGAATTATATCCGACAAAAACGGCAAACGCTCGAAATAATTAAGCTAGCATTTATATTACGTTTCATTTGAGATGCATACAATGTTCCATTTTGAATGAGGTTCGTTCGTTCATTGTTAATAATTTGAGCCGCGGAAAGGCGGACGATAGAAAACATTACTATAATTTATTACACCCTCGAGTGGTTGAGCCATGCATTTCGTTATTTCTTATAGACCATTATGATGATAATAAGCGGTAAGCAAATATACGAAGAGTGTTTTAAATCCATCCTAAACCTGTTTGACATTACACTTCGACAAGTTCGAAACTTTTCCACCTGCCTTTTGCATTAAGTAAAAAAATAAAGGAAAGACGAAGACTGATCATCGGATGTACCCATTTATGTCGCCCATTCCTTTAAAAAAAACACAAAATGAAGCATAAAACATAAGAAAAAAGAGATGATAATTATGTAAACCCACTCTGTCCGCTCATCCAGGAAATGATACCATGTTTTCTCTCCACCTATTCTGTTGCTTCTATTGTGCTTTTCATCACGATTATAATGCGCATTCAGTGCATTGTAGAAAAGAAATGGGAACCAGCGGGTGAATAAGCAAAACAGAAACTGAAAATTGGAGCTAAAGCTGGACTGAGAGAGAGGGAGGGAGAGAAAGAGGAAAAAAAAGGAAAAACAACGAAACATTAATAAACTCAACACCAGCCTCCCGAGCATGGCCGACTTTTCAGCGACCGGCAGCCATAAGGGTTTCATTATGTTGAAAAATTTCTCCCGTTCGAATGCGAAAAAAAAACAATAATAAAAACCTGGAGCAGCAGTTGGCAAGCGGCAAGCTCGGACGATAATAGAGCTGTGTTATTTATGAACGTTTCAGATAACAAATTGATTAAATTAATTAACTTATTCGGCAAATTAAATTAAAATGCGCACATGGGTTGAATATGGGTGGTAGGGAGAGGTATGGCACACAGAAACATACACAAACAATGCCAGGGATGAGCTCAGGTTTGGGGCTCGGCCAATAGCCCCCCATTCCGGATGTCCTCAGTTCCGTCGACGAGTTGTTTGCCGTGACGCATATTTGCACCCGTTACGATCGTCAGGACGAGGCGGGAGGATTGGAAGGGACGGGAAATTATAAAAATGGCTTTGTGTAACGTAATTCTGTTACAGTGCAGCCCTTATCGATGCATTCATCGAATTAACAATGTGCGAGCCGAAAAACGGCGCCTGCTTTGTTTTCCCGTGCAGAAACAAATCGATCCATTATGTAAATCATTTCATGGACTTTACATGGAATTGCACGAATGACATGCTCTACTGCCGCTGTCCGCGTGCGAGTGTCTATTGGTTTTACCCGTGCGACCTGGATGTCATCCCGTTGTCCAGTATGGATCTTTAAACATTTCTCCCTCTTTTCCACCCCGGTTTCGATAAACCATATTTTTGCTTTCAATTTAAAACCCAATGTTTTTGCACGACTAACTTTTTCCGCTCGCGATGAGGTGCGGGTTTTGTGGACCATAATTTTCTGTTTACTTCTCTTTTTTACTCTTTAATTATTGCCATGTTTCGACATGTCGATGATAAAATAGGTTTTTGTTTTGTTCGCTGTTCATTATGTTTCGCTCCGCTCGTTATGCGTGTTGGCCACCGCGTGCGTTTGTGCGTGTGTGTGTGCGTACGTTGCCGAACGAGATGTTCTGTGTACGTTAATGTGTTTTAAATTTCACTTGCCAACAGCAGTTTTGCGTCGCTACAAAAAAACAAAAAATAAAATCGAAACAAGACGTAGATCCAACGATAAGCTCCTTTCGTCGATGTTCAAACATTAGTTTTTTTACTGACTTCTTCAAGCGAACAAGTAAAAAATGCAAACGAAAAGAATTCTTGGAGTAGTTTTATTGCTTTGTCGGTACAACAAAAACTCACACCTCCGACTTTCCTGCGTCCTGTTATTATTACTTTCAAAAGTTTCTACTTCCTACAAGGGGGGTGAGAAAAACGAAGCACGAAAGATAAAATTAAATAAAATAATCATTACCGTACATCGCCATCGGCATTGTAGTTCATCATTGTTGCATACATTGGCGATGGGATGGCTTAAGAGTGCTCGTGTGTCCTTTGGTGTGCCTTCGTGTATCGCACTTCACACTATCACCGCAAGCCGTTAGAGGCGAACGCGAGCGCAGGAGGAGCGAAACGAGAAAACTATGAATATTTCGCAATTAATTAGCTTATCGCCCGGCCACTCGCTGGGCCGCCAAACTGCCATCTTCGGTAATTTTCTTTTAATAACTTTAAACGTTAATTGGAAGGTGTGGAGAGTCGAAGGTAGATCGGCAAGATAACGCGCCCGGGAACGGCAGGCCCCCCGTGCAACGTTTTCTTTCGTGCGGTTTCGCACAGTTTAAACCGTTTACAAACGTGAAGGAAGCCCCCCCCATCAACACTGGCTTGGGGTGCTGGAAAAGGGAGGGGGGTCGTATTCATTTAATTAGATTTTCAATGGGCACCAACCAGCCAACCAACCAACCAACCGACCTGCCGACTTCCTGCGCGCTGCATCCGCTGCATTTCGTCGTTTGTCAGGTCACGATTCATAGCCGTGTCGTCGAAATGGCGGCCTGGTCGTCGTTTGGCGCCATTTGGGGCTGTGAGCAGTTTTCCTTTTCCTTTCTCCTGATGGGAGGGCACGAACAAACAAACAGTGAGTGGGCCTTCTTTCGGGCCGTCCCGGTGCCGAGTGGTGCCCGATTGGTTGGCGGGTTTAAATAGGTAAAATAATTAGGTTCTTTTGTTTGGGCTTTTAATATCCACTTCCGGTTTCCATGTTTGTTTTATGCTGTTTTACTTTGCTCTCTTCCAAACGCGTTCAACAAGAGCCCTTTCTCTTCTATCTGTTTTCTCTGCTTCTTTCTTTGTTTTTTTCCATTGGTAAGGAAACATTCGCCCCCCCCCCCCCCCACCCCCCCTCGAAAAGGACTTACAAAGGCTAATCTACGAAGGGGTGCGATGCTAGTGGGTTTTCATACAGGTTATAATTCTCTGCGAAAGCTCTCTTCGAAGCTCCCACACGGACGCACCCACGTGGCCCATTTTGGAGACTGCTCGGATGAAGTTTAATTTAATTCATTTGATTTTTATCTGACCCGATCTGTTCGCATTGGCGAGGTTGGTCCGCCGGTTGGAAACAACTGGAAAAGGATCCCCGAAGGTTCAGACATAAAATCCCCGAGGAAATGGTTTTCCGAGCGTCCCGCGGAAAAGGGTATGAAAGGTGGGACGTAATGGAGGCATCGAAGCTAAAGCTGCGCCATCCACACCATTCCGACTGTCTCTTAATGAGCCATTTTACAGTAATTGGTTTGTAAGTTCTCCCGGGACTCGGGCGGAACGGGCGGGCTTAAATGGGGAGCATTCACAAGCGTTACACACGAGGCGTGTGTGTGTGCATGTGTGTATTCACATACGGTCGAATGCATGAGTGTAACTCGCCCTTTGCCGTCGGCCGACAGAATGTAAAGGTGATTATTCTAATTTCAGTTTAAAATAATCACACATTAAAACAAAGACGCGCCTGCGAGTTCGGATGGAGTTCCTGCAAAAGTGGTCGTCAGAGTGCCGGGAAAGGAGGGTTTCCATTTCCAACTTTCTAACTCAAACGAGCGCTTTGTCTTCAGTCAACTGCAAAAAGACAAGTGTTACAGCTTCGCCTTCGAGCTGTCACAAGTGCAGATATGACAGCGCGCGGTGGAAATCAACTTCCTTCAGCGTGTAATTAAATGAAGAAACGCACGCAAACATGATTATATTAATTACAAAGAACTTCATTGTGAGAAGCTGTCGGTAAGCATGCGGTGTGTGCATGGAATAAATTAAGAATCATGAGCTGCGCAACAAGATTGTGTGTCTGGAAAAGATGCATAGAACAAAACGGTGCTAGTGGTATGGTATTTATAATTATAGGAAAACAAACGTAATCTTGATCGCATTCAATCAATCAAATTATTTAGTTTCCGTTTAAGCAAATTTGTAAATTATTCGATAAATATCTTGAACGATAATGCTGCTCTTTCCAATTACCACGTGGGATTATTTTGTTGCTATTCAAATTACTATACAAAAATACAACACATTTGAAATTCTCACGATTTAAAAGTATTTCAAATGGGCTAAGAGTGGTGTTAATCCTTAAAAATCTGCTTGTAAACCATATCGACGCGATCGTTGGCCAAATGGAGATAGTATTGGACTTTCGCTAGTTGTGGAGTTGATTTACGGAGCCCGAGGATGACACATTTTCCTTTCTCGTAGAATTAAAATGATTATCGCACTAGTGAATCGCAAGATAAAATAAATCCCCGCCACACTTTCTCTCACGTTTCGCTCGCGTTACTATCGTTACGTGTTACAGTGTTTCCGTGTGTCAAAAAATTTACCAATACACACATATACATTATCCTTGTTCAAATCTACATGTGCAACCCCTCCGATGTGGACCTCGGGAAGTCAAACACGTCGAAGCTTCCGAGAAGGGAAAGGAAATGATTCGTGGTTTGACAGGATGGATGTAATTATCCTATTTCCCAATTGTAGAAGGTTTTCCCACCCGAACATCAACCACAATCGAATCATTCTCATGACGCACGTTCTCGGCTTGTGGTAAATAGAAAAGGATAAAAAACACGGATCAACGGTAGCAAACTATACCACATAAAAAGAACCGGAACGAGAGCATCAACATCGGAAACCTCCCGGGTATGTCACACCGGGGCTGGATTTACTCCCCTGTTCCCTTTGCCGGGAAAGATTGGGCAAGTAAATTTATTTATTTTTAATGCCTTTATCCCGTTAAATTATCAAAACGTAGCGAAAAGGCATGGAAGGGGAGGGCGAGGACTAAGACAAATCGAAAATTGGTTCGACTTCAACGTACACAAAAAAGGTAAATAAAAACACCAAACCCTCCGACGACCGCCTCTATTCCATCTATCCTCACCAACTCCCTGTTTCAGTTCCGTAATCGCTTATCGGAAATTGACTAGTTCGTGGGTGAGAAGGGGTTTTGTGGAACACGTATTTTGCCGGCACGAAAAGAGCGCCCACCGTAGCACTTTTCCCAGCCGCGGTCACGTGCCCAACTCGCACATTCGGGCAATGGAGGTAATCCGCAGCATACGCTTCCGATCGACGGCGGCGATGGGCTCGAGGGCTCGACGGGTTTTCCCTCGCTAATGCTTGCTAATGCTGGTGAAGTACGCACGGCGCAAAGAGCATCCGGACGCGGACCGGGTGGGAGTGTGACACGTGACTTCTTCACGGCCTCCGACTCATCCGCTAGTGGCACGTGGCCGAGGACTTAATTTTCCACTTTCTTAGTGCAAATATTTATATCAATTTGATACGGCCCGCGCACACACTTTCTGGTGCCGCCGGGCCAATTTACAACTCTAAAAGGCACGTTTGGAAACGGCGACACACCGGTCGTCGGTTGATGTGACAATCCTAGCTGGTGTTACTATTTTTTTACGGTTAGGAAAATAAACAAATTGGGTTACGTTAGGAAAACAAATAAGAGGTTATCAGAGCTCGATTACAGCAATCCAAACCTGTTTTCATCTGTAAAGCATGTTGAATCAATATTTTGTGATGTTCAAAGAACTTTAATCTTCTTATGAATTAATTTTATATTGTACGTAGTTCCTTTGAACGGAAATACTTATTGTGTATATATTATTTAACAATTCGTTTGCTACTTCAATTAAATAATAATACAATATTAACACATTTTATTTAAATAGAAATTATGCAACTGGTTTGTGCGGGAAATATTTGACTTTCCAACTATTTAACCAATTAATGATGTCAGAATATGTCGGTTAAACAATGCAAACATTTTTGTTTGATAAAGAAACTTAAATTAAAAACCTACTTAACAAAACATGAAATATTTTAAATATTGCTGGATCTGCAACAGTGGCTGGCAATAAACATACAAATTAAATGAAGTACAACAGATTACCAAACCCTCTTTGTAGCGCTTCTAACCTCAATCGTTTGTTCCCCGCTTTCAAACAGGCGTGACAAATTGTAAGGATTTACACCACCATCCGCGGATTTGGCAGTAACACAACGCTGTTTTGATCCTACGATTGTTGGCCGCGTGCGCATCGGGTTTGGAAAAAGGACACCTTCTTCAGAGGAGGGCAAATAAAAAGTACCTACCATCTGAGATGCGCTTGGGACGATAGTGAAACGATGCACCTCAATAAATCTGTGTTAATTTTTGGGCGAAGGAAAATTCTGCATGCAAGATTGCGTGTGACAAATGGGCGTGTTGGGGTTTTTACCCTTCGGAAACATTATTACCCCCGCTCGCCTCCTAAGCCGGACGTTGGCTGCGGCTTTACGCCGCTGTTGTTGGCCGCGCCGGTGGGATTTGGACGTCGGGTGGGAGATTTTCATTTGGAAGATACTTTTGATGTTATCACAGTTGAACACGACCGTGAAAAATTATCCGCCATCCAGAGCGAATGCTGCTGCGACAATATTTCCCATGTCCTGTTGGTTTGGCAGTCGAAAGCCGGTTCTTTGGCAGCGAAGTAGACAATCTTATTTTTCGTACCAATTTTGGGTTCCGATGCTATCTCGGGCTGGCGATTGCGCGATGGCCATCGCAATCCGCACCTCCAGAATGTCCGGTTCATCGCGCAGTTGTGGGTTAATGGCTACGACATCGTTTCCCCCGAATTGCCCGGCGCGATAAGGCTGGGTCCACTTCCGCCGACACCAAATTACGGTCCAGCTCTCTGATAAGGTCGAGTTCTCTCTACAAAAAATCCATCCCAAGGCTAGACTGACCCTTCCTGCGACGGTACTTACCCGGTGGTCACCGCCGTGAAGTGATGTTGTCATTTGTTCGTTTTCACTTTCGAATCCACCCCGAGCCCGTTCGACTGATATGGCCTCGCGCGCATCCCAATCCCCGAAAGGGCAACGAGAGGTCACCGGGCGTCGAGGTGCGTCGGGAAACGGTGTCGCAACGATTTCCGTTGCGTGGCCCAATCTTGCGGTGCGACAACTGGTGCCAGGAGTCTGGCCACCCGGAAATCATGTGCAGGCAAGGTGGCAGGGAGGAGAAACGGGGAACAAGGAAACCCGGTTCAACATTGATTGGGCCCGCGGCCGTGGCATCTTGGAGCAGCGAAGCGCAAACAACAAATAATTGATAATTTTTCAATTTACGTTGCGTGTGGTAAACGGCGCACGAGCGTGGTGTAGCCGGGGGAGGGATGGGGAGAAAAAATTCTCCCGGCCAGCAAGAGGTGCAAGTGTCTTGGCGTAACGGGCGTACATTGAATGATTTATTTTGGCGAATTGTAGAAGTTGCCAGGCAGCAGCATCAGAAGTAATTACAGTTGGATTTGCTTTCGAAGCAAAAAGGAAAAATTACGTCTGGCGAAGTGAACTGTGGCAGCCATGATAATCTTGACAAAAATAAGCAAAAGAAATTTACTTGGTACGAGGATTTAAAAAAAACCGGATGCAATGCTTATAAATAAAAAAACAACACAACCGACATAATCAGAACACAGTGTTATTGCGAATTTGATTTATTAATACATATTCTACTGCTTGTTTGGCATCTGTATTGTTTTCTGTATGTTCTCGTTTTTTTCCCTTTTGTTCGTGCACAACTGAAAAGTGTTCATTGGCTTCAAGAGATAGGAATTCGCGGACGGGTTGAGACGGTGGCAGCGACCCGAAGTAAAACAAGCTGTGGCTATAAATTATCCGAGCAGTAATAGAGTCGTGAAATGTGCGCATGTGTTTCTACGAGCGGGGAGAAAGTGTAGAAAGGCGCGCACGAGCGGTAAAACGCCTTTCGTATGCCAAGTGTCAAGCACGTTACGAAGCAAAAAAGAGGAGGAATTCCAAATCGGGACACAGGAAAAATGATGATAACGTCCAGCGAGATCCTTCAACAGAAGAGTAGATTCTAATCTGCCCTTTTCAATTGGCAACAAATTGCGAAAAATTGGACACGCGGTGTAATATTTCATAATGCTCCCGATTCGCATGTTCGATAGTGGAGCGCTATTGCGTTTGTTGAGATTTGCTTCCTTTTTATGTTGGAGCAAACTGAATCTAATTCAATTATGAAGCTGTATTTTGATGGAGATTGTGTGTAATCAAATTGATTCGTGAAGTTATCAGCATAACATATACGTATTGTTAAATTGAAGTTAGTTTAAATATTTTTAAGAAATAATAACACTTAACGATGGATAGTGTCGCTACGATCTTCCGTAAATGGCTTACTGATTAAAAAGTTTCCGAAAAGAAAAGAAAACTTAACCACTATCCTATTTGTAAACTGTAAGTGCTTGATCAATAACTGATATTGGATTTTGAAAGATAAAGTAATCATAAAAATCTTAATGTACACATTTCATTCAAGTTATACGGGGTAATTTGCAAATGATAATAAAACTCAAAAGGGTGTGTAGAAAATGAATACCTTTCGAATGCCATCGGGAACGCACGTTGATTTCTTGGACAGTGAAAGTTAACTCGATTACTCGATATACTTGCGCCAAATGACGCCATTAAAGGCACGTTACACAACCCGCATACAATTTGAGATAATTCTTTTCTGTTTCACGTACGTATTTTTAGTTCGTTTTTGGTTTATGAGCACAAATAATTTCGGCTCAATTTATTTACGGCAGCTTGAATAGATTCAATTAACTCGATTGTCGATCGTATAAATGGAAAAAAAAGGTAAAAAACCTTAAAGGTCTACTGCACACCCGAAAAGCTGTGAAAGGTCGGTCGGTGCACGTTTAATCAAAGAGAAAGGCGACCATCGAGCGCGCGAGCTGAAAACAAGGCGAAATTGCAATGTGCATTTCGGACAGAGCGGGTCGATTCCGGGTGCGATTACGACGAAACAGCCTCCACTTGCCGAGACTCCAAGCGAACCCCACCGTCGCGATCATGATGATGATAAAGATGATGATGAGGATGATGATGGTGATGATAATAATGGCGTTGACCCGAGCTAAATTGTGGTGACATTCCGTGCCAACCGAAACGCAGCCCGGGACGCTAATGAAACCCTTTCGGACGCGTCACGCAAAAACGCAACCGAAATGACAGCAATTTTCACGTTTCGCGTTTCGCATTTCGCGATCTGCGGTGGAAAATGAAGTGTTGATCATCGGCAGCGTTCGGGCGCGGTTGCCAAGGTTTTTCCAGCGGAAAAGTAAAACCTTAAATAAAAGATAAAACTAATAAAATGCCGCCGGGCAGCAAAACGCCAACAACGCGCTTCTGCGTGTTGCGCCCTTGCGGGGCTCCCCGTCCGACTGTGTGTATTTATTTACGCTTATTGTTTCACATCAGACAAAAACCTATACTTACCCCCACCCCACTCGTCTCCCGTGGTTGTTGCTTTTCCGCGGTGTTTACGGAAAAAAGACGGGAAAAGAAAAGTGTACGCTTCGGGGTCGTAGGCAACATTTTATAATAAGAAAACCGTTGCTACATCCTTTCGATTCAATTGCAGTCCGCTGTTGTTGCGTTTTTGTCTGTGGCCCAATTGAGTCATTTCGCTATTATGGTAAATGTGCTCGCCATCATCGGCTACATGATCAACATCATCTCGCGCCATCATCACCAAACCCTTGGCAAGAGGAGCTTGAGGTTGGCGGAGTTAATGTAGGGGTTTGCGCCCCCCCCCCCCCCCCCTCCCTCAACCCCTTCCTATATCACCTTCGCATTTCACCTTCATGCACCATCGATCGCTTTTGGGCCGCTTTGTTTGCTTGATGGTGATGGTCCGGCCATTCGAAAACAGTTAACGAAAGTCGCCCGGACCGGTTATCATCGTGCACGTCAAAGCGATCGGTGGACCTTGGCGAAGGGCCCGCGTTAAGTAAACCACTCATCTGTTTCAATTACTTCACTTATCGTCAGGAGCCGGGGCTGGGGTTGAAATTGATTCGAGCCCTTGTGGGTTTTTGCTGTCGGAATGGAATCGAGATCCACACCGGTCTGCGCGTCCATCAAACTCTTTTGCGAAGGGAAAAACACGATTGGTCAGGGAATGGTTCTACACGGGTTTAGTTGAGCGTTTTAGTAGTGGCTTGTATTCTTTATGGTTTTTCCGCTTGTTGCCTTAGCTCGATCATCGATCGCCGCAGATAAGAAAGAGCAAGAAAGGAGTTGCTTAATTTTGCTCCTCCAAGTAATCATACTTCAATCGATGTTTCGTTTAACTAAGAACGTAGGTCGAAACGTGGATAACAATGTTTCACCACGATGTTCGGGCACAATTGCGGCCCAAATTGCTCGCCATCGACCGAACACGATGCTTCATCATCGAAAACGATCGGTAATCAGCCTTCTGGGGATGACGATCGAGTGCAGGAGGCTCCCAGCTCCAGCCCGGAACAACATGGACGCTCATCGGCGGCGTTGGGTAGCAAAACACCGCAATCATTAACATTTATTAGTTTTCCGTTTGCGTCCAATTTGGATCGATAAAAAACGCATCCAAAGTTGTCGTGTTTTTCTTTCTTCCCGTGCCCAAGGGAGGCCATTGTTGGAGCGTTATTTCAATCAACCGAAAGCGCGAGCCGCGAAACGCACCACCCAATTATGGCGCTGGTTGTGGAGAAGGGGGCGCGGGAGCTGGACGGTAGAGGGGAACAGAAATTGGTTTGACGTTTACGGTGCGCTACAGTTCTGGTCAAGTTTATAATGAACTGTCAACAAATTTAAAAATGGTAACAAACATCATTATGCGACGTTTTGAATAATTATCTTCCAGTAGCCTCCTCTATTTTTGTTTGTTTTAATTTGTTATAAAAAAATAGGAAGCTTTCCAAAAGCTATTCCTTAACTCAGCCTTGCTGACGAAATTATTGTATGCATCACTGTAAATATTTTTTGCGACGCTCTGGTTGAGTTTTATGTTCAATTATAACAATTAACTATCCATGCAGCAAGGACGAGAAAGGAAGGAAGCGGGGACCATAATAACATTAATAACAACAAACTTTAACGCTGCTCTGGAACACTGTACTCCTTTTGGTCTTGTTCCCGGGGTCTTATTATAATTTGTAGAAAAGAACATGCAAAGATGAGCTCCTTCGGACGATGAATTAATTTTATTATTTTGAAAGCGTACACCTCCTTGCCAAAACAACTTCAACCCGAAAGCGTTGATGACCCAAAAGCTAGCAGATGTGATGAAAAGGGGGAAAAAAGAGGAAAACATTCAATCGAGATGCGTTCCGATCGATCGAAGCTCCAAAAATCACTCCTTGGAGTCTGGAGTCTCCGATTCGTCCTTGCCGTTCGAGTTGTTCCTGGTAGCGAATCCATCCGCTTTGTTTTCTATCGCTCCATCTCTCTCCTCTGCGGTTGCTATCAACACGAGCGAACTTTCCATCTCTCGCTGCAAAACGCTTGCCCTTCCCTTGGTTCATTGCTTATGCCAACAGCCTCCAGGCGATCAATCGACATCACGTCCTATCGCTTTGGGTTTCTTTTCTGGAGCTCGTTTGAAGGGACCGTTTTGGGGAGACCGAGGACGGGGGGATCATTTCATCGCATCATCTTCATCATCATGCCGATCAATTTCGCTCCCTTCGTGCATCCTTCAATCAAACTCCTCCCCCCTCTCCTCCTCCCTGTACCACCCACCGGCTGCGAGGATCGACGGAGTGGCGAAGGAAAAATAAAGCATCCTTCGGAATAAATGAAGTCATTATAAAAATTGAATTTAATTTGAGGCAGTTTAAATTTATAGCCCCGATTCGAACCCTGCCTTTTGCTGCACACCCCGGGGGTGTATACCTGGGGGCCTGGTGTGTGTGTATGTGTGTTTTTGAAGGATGAACCAAACTTGCCTGACGCGATCTCGATTCGATCGTCTGCCGTGGTTCATTGTTTTTTCCCGTGTTTTTATTCAGCTTTATCGTTCCGCCTCCGGATGGTCAATTTTGTCTTCAGGAATTGGGAAAATTGATACCCTCCGCCGCACTCTCTCGTCCCCATGCTCCGCTTTTACGGGACTGTTGCAGCTGGCCGGGCGACCGAAATTTGCGAAAGCTTGGGTTTTTGACGGTCAAATAACAGGAAATATGATGAGCCTGGTGAGTCGGAGGAAGAACAAGGACACGATCTACATGTTTACCCAACAAGTAACTGTGGGGTTCGGCCAAACGCCAGCAGAGTCGCCGACACACCGACGTGCGCTTACTACTTGGCCAGTTTTTTGCGTGCAGGCTCAGGATTCAGGAGGTTTGTTCAGTTTGGGGCATCGGGAAATTGAATTGTTCCTCCGAAAATGTTCCTCATCACGCATGGTTTTGAGGTTAATGGTGCATTGTTTTTGTTTGGAAAAAAATCAGGACCCCTCAAAATCGTTTAAAACCCACTTTTTCGCTCATTTTCTTGACGAGAACTAAAATCCTTCAGGGGACCCGGTGTCGGTAGTCGTCACTAGGTAGCAAAATTCCGGTTTTAGCTGTCAGCTTTAAGCAACGATCAACGATCGTTGAGGATGTTCTTGCACGCTAGATAATTAATGAAAGGAAGAACAGTACTTAAGGCACTAAAAGTTGTTCGGGAAGGTAAAACTCCCTGATTCGAAACGAGCGGTCAAAGAAACGAAATTATTATTCGTAAATAAATCAATCAACCGACCACCGATATGCACTGGCCTTGGGCCCGCTCAAACAAGGATTGCCACCCTGGGTCCGGGTGCGGTTTGCTTCTGATCACGTCCAATTTGGTCGGAACGCCTTCTCCGGGAGACGACGACGGTTTGACAGGTCCAAACAGGTAGCGATAGTAGGTCCGGCGTCCTTCGAACTTCTAAACGCACGAAGGTTGAGCATTCCGCAACTTGGCGAGCATTTCTCGATGGCTTGGAGAACAAACTCCCGGCATTCTGAGGGCCGTGCCCGGAGGCTTCCGGACATCCGATGCTACGAGCGGGCCTTTGCGGGCGTAGAAGGTTGTGGTGCGGCAGCTCCGGGTGCGCCAGGGATATTAATTCATCGGAGTGGAAAGAATTTAATTTTTCTCTCCGACATACGATGGTCCGGTGTTTCCCTGGAACGGTTCCTGGTCCCGCCGCAGGTTCCCACCGCTCATAATAACACCACACCGTCCGTGTCCGTGTCATTATGTGTTATTAAAGCCCCGGCAGAGGGCATCCATTCCGGTGGATCCCTTTTTTGGGAAAACAAGTGTTGGCCCAGCTTTCGCCGGTAGACGGTGGCGAATCGATTTCCACCACACATCCGCCGACCGTGGACGGATCCTTTTCCTTGTTTTCTGTTTATGTTTTTCCTCGCCCCGCCGGGTTTGTCCATAGTTTCGCTTCCTCCTTCAGCGCCCAGTGCGAGAGGCGATTAAGATGTAGATTGAAATAAAGTAATTTGCTGCGGGGTTAATTAAATCATCAATCTTTACGTCGTCAACCGTCTGCCATTTTGGTTCTCGTTGTTTCGTTTTTTTCTTTTCTTGTCGGGTTCATTCTTCTACTGCTCCTATGCTCAGCACCGGCCAGTTCGGGGTTTGGCCTTAATCATAATTTGGGCTGTTGCCCGGGTCCGTGAACTGAAGTCGGTGAACATAAAAGTCGACGGAATCGGCAATCGTTAGATGCAGGGCGAAACTATTAGAGCTTTCGGGTTTCGAGGCAAACCTGCGCTGCGGTTGGAAGGTGAATCTGGTCGAACTTGACATATTTTTAGACGTCTTAATTGTTAGGTTGGGGCCATAGAGGCATCGTTCGTGGGTAGTTTTGGGCGAAAAGGTGTGGTTTGGTTTTGGGACCCGCCTGAGGATGGGAGTAAAAGAAACAAACAATTACAATCTATATTTTAAAGTAAACTTCATCAAATAAAAAGAGCAAAATAGAACTGCTTTAACTTTTATTTTGCCTTTGTTGAAAAATAATCAAACTTTTATGTCCCGAGTCAAATCTATAATTGGTAAATCCAACGGTAACTTTTGTCTATTCCAACGAAGTTTAATTGATATAAGGTAAATGAAATGAATAACTAATGGTTTTGAATAGCCATGACAAATTATCATAAATTGCCAAAATTGTTTGCGATAGCAGGATTATGATATCAAATGTCCCGGAGGCCCAACCCAAGCAAAGTAAAACCCCGCATTCTCTTTATTAACATGAAGTTGAACTGATAACTAACGGGTTCGTACTTCGATTAACACTTGTAATGTGATTGATTTATGATTCCACTAGGGCTCCTTAAAGCCTGGTAAAGGAATTTCACCCACTTTTTGGGAAACGTTCGCGTGTTTGTTTGCGTTCGTAATGGAAAAGTTGGGCGCACCGAGCCCTAAAAGGGGGGATCACTCGTGTCAAATCAAACACGGTTGTCCCGAAATTTGTTTTATCGTACCCCACGTGTGACAAGACGAAGGAAAGTGTTCCGATAGCATCGTGCTTCGGTTCGAGTTTCCCCATTTCGATTGTCACACGTTTTCCATCATTTTCAAAGCGACAATTTTCGACTACCTCATGGAAGGCGATTAATGCGACCTTCACGTCGGATGCCAACGATGATCACGACGTGTACGCACGACGGCCCATGGGCACGATAATGACGACCGGCTGGATGAGCCGCGGACCACTGCACACCGACACACACACACATACTGACAGCCTCAGCGCCCATCGCCGAACGCAACATGTGGCGTGACGATAATAGTAATTAATAAATAAGTGATAATTTACTAACTAGTCGCTTCCAATTACACGATAAGTGTAACCTGCGTTCGTGTGGGTTAACGTGCTAATGTGTGTGTTTCGTGCCTGATTGTGTGTGTTTGTGTATGCCGATCTCAGCATGGCTCAGTGAATCGACTCATTACGCATTAATTTTTCGTGAAGCATTTGTTTTTTGTTCCTCTCCAAATGTACGCCTAGCCTCATGTTGTTTTCCTTCTTCCTCGGGGGTTCTACGAATGTTTCACTTGATTTCGATGCACTGCCTATCTCGTGTTTGGTGTGACAGCGGCTTGCCTTTCTTTCCTATTGTTTTTTTTTTACTTCCATTAACTTCCATCTCCCAACCCGTTACTTATAGGGTTTGTTTGTCCGATCGGTTCGTTTTGAAGGATATTTGAAGCCGATTCCACAAACGGCCTGTCGGAGTATAATTTATTGCTTGTTTGCTTGCCCTTTGCATTGTTTTTTTTATACCTCCTGCCCCTCTATGGTCCTTGTTTCGGTTTCGTGTTTGGGATACGGTTTTGTTCGCGCGTTTAATCATCTTACCCCGTTGTTTTTTTCTTCTCTCGATTATCATTATCAATCGCGCGTTTGGTTAAGAGTGACACAAGGAAATCGGTGTGTGAGGCCGTGCCATGAGTGACAGGATGATTAAGCAATCGCGCCGTTGGCATTGGACCTTCAGGATCGTCCGATAAGGCGGTCTTCGGAGGACCGTATGCCCTCCGAGGCGAAAAATAATGAGTGCTAGATAGCGAAGATGTTGAAGCCCCAGCCCGACTGTCTGCCGTGGCCCGGGGTTGGGCATTGCGGGTTCAGGATTTAATTGTGACACTGATAGCGTGGTATTGGTCGGGATAAATATGTACCTCTGCTCGTCAATTGATTCCAGAAGGACACATTCCTCGTCACTCACTCAAATGAGATCATTTCCCCTCGCCAAGGGGTCATGCTGATAAAGATTGTGTTTCAAATGTTTCAAATCAATACCGAGTAACAGAAAACTGTAATTTATGTGTTTGAGATAAAACATATGAAAAGTCCCGTTTAGTGAATCGATTCGACCCTCAGGGTGGCTGACAAGTGATTAAAAAATGGCTTTACGACTCTCCATGGTGTTAATTGGCGTTGGGTTGGACACACTTTTCCTGCCGACTCACACACTAACGATCCTTCCACGTTGCGGAGCTGCTAAGGGTTAAAGAAATGAAATGGAAAATAAAAACATCCAACTGCAAGCAAACATGGTTGCCTTCGGTGGTCGTGTGCAGCAATCACCCGTGGCCAATGGTGGCCAACTTTAGCGATTCGTCACATCGATTCAGCAATTATTTGCTTGGCGCTCCGCTACGATCACGCCTTCAGTCGGGCCACGACGATCGGCAGTTCGATTTCCGCGTCTATCCCATGCTATAGTTTAGAAATGGGTCCGTTTTTTCTTCTCCACTTGCTTCCAGCTTTTCATCGCCTCCCTCCGCAGAGTGCCGATGTCTTTCCGATTTTCCCAACCGGACGACGAACCCCGTTTGGAGTAGTGTTTGATTAGTTGTTTCATTTGGTAGCCTTGCAGACATTTCCACTTTCCCAGCGATCGAAGTACAATCACCATGGCCTGCGTATCGAAAGGGAAGGCTAACGATGAGAAGTTTTCCCACCGAAGGTTTTTTGTTTGTCGAAGGCCCGTTTCAAAGGACAGCGTTTTTCTTTAAAAATTCTATCGTTTTTCCCATTGATGTTTTGCAACGGAAGTAACTGAGAAAACGTTATTTTAATTTCGTTTCGTATTTACAGGATCGGCCGCCGACGGAGACGACGAAAGCAGCGCCTCGAAGCGGAGACGGTCCCGGACGAACTTCAACTCCTGGCAGCTGGAGGAGCTGGAACGGGCGTTTTCCGCCAGCCACTACCCGGACGTGTTCATGCGCGAGGCGCTGGCGATGCGGTTGGATCTCAAGGAGAGCAGGGTGGCGGTAAGTTGACAGCACACTTTTTCTTGCCGTCCAGCAGCTTTATAACTTTAAATCATAGTTGAAACAATCTTCCGACAAACGATTTTACGAGTGCAGACGTAGAAGGAGGATTTTATGAAAGGGGAAAGTACTCCAAGAATCAAAGGCAAGGATCAGTGCGGTTTTCATAGATTTTTCCTCAAGATCGTATCGTAGGCACGGAGGAGAAGCTTGCAATTTAGTCATATTTCATTGCCGCTAGAAAACGAGGAAACGGCGCATTTCCCTTTCTTAGTCCGGGCAGCCGATAGGAGAGCGGAATATTGGGAGGGTGAAAAAAATGATGACATTTTGTGACATAAATTATCCTTTATGCTCGCTCGTGCCGCTCGCTCGCAGATTTGGTATTACAACACGGGCAATCAAAACTACTACGAAACTGCGAGCGAACCTCATACATCTATGCATGGGGCGTGCTATCCACCGCGACACTGGGCCAGTATAAATAGTAGCACTAGTACTAGTAGTAGTAGTAGTAGTGACGGTGGAAGTCCGCGATACAACCCAGGGAACGGGTACCGAATGCGAAACGATGGAAACAGGAAAAAATGCATTTAATTTCAATTTGGTGCCTCATAAATTTTGATCGCATGGCAAATGATAGGAAAACGCGTGAAAAGAGACAGTTTGTGAGACGGAAGAGGAGGCGAAAAATGAAAAAGTGTAGAAAAAAATGACAATCGAGCCAATTACGATGGCGTGCGGCATAATGTGTCGACGATGGTACTGTTTTCTATTATTTTTTTTTTTATAAAACATACTATTTATTTATAAAATAGTTTACTTGCTTATAAATATGGTCTTTACAATAGTGTCAAAGAAACAATGTACATTTAAGGACAGCTAGATCGATCGCAGTATCATTGTTTCCAATGATATGGATGATGTAGTTTGCATACAGACGAAGCACTTTTACTCGTTGCGCAGTACTCATTCCGCGGAGTACTGGAAAACGGAGACATTGAAACGAGCACTGACACCCTGGAGCTTCATTCCTGATGCACTGCTGCAGCAGGTCCCAGGCGGCAATAACGCGAGTGCAAGAGGTGAACCTATGTTCCAGGGTGTCACATTCAACACAAAACATACAGGACGATGAGGATGCGCGTCCCATCCGCATTAGCAGATCGCCATGTGGGACCTTGCCGTTCACGACAAGGTAAAGTGCCGACCGCTGTTCCGATGACAACTTCGGGGAATGGATGTTCTTCCATACCATCTTCCAGACAACATTTTGAAACTGTTCCTGGATTTTGGGATTTGGGAAACGTTGCACTAGCGTCTTGCGAAACGCTCTAGTGGACGGGTGTTGCTTAAGAGGGGAGGGAACGTATGCGAGTATCTGGACAACACTCCGAAGGCATGGATATGTTGATGGGATGGCTGCAATGTCAGGCGGATTGTCAGCGTATTGTATGTGGTCCGCACCAATCCGCAGGTACTCCTGTTCCACCACATACCGGTTGGTCAACAGGGCTATAGTCGTCACAGCTGGGATGTGGAGGTTGAGTCCCCCACGGTTTCGGGGCAGCGCCAGTTGTTGGAGTGGGATCCGTATTCCGCCAGCACCGCTCCAGAGGAGAGACCCTACCAGGCTAGTTACCTTGGCTGTGTCCATTGCGCGTGCACCAACAACCGACGCAACGAACCACAGCTTCGGCAGCAAGAAGGTGTTGAGCAGAACCACTTTCTGCATAAGGTTCAGGTCTCTCACCCTGTGTAACCACACCAGCCGACGAAACTGGTTGATCACCAGGTCCCAGTTGTGACCGGCTGCTTCCCGAATGTTGTTGGAAAAAAGGATTCCAAGCAGCCGCAGGCGCTCCACAGTGTGCAGCCATGGTATTAAGAGCCGGTGCCCGTCTGATACCGCTCCAATATCCAAAGCCAGAGTCTTGTGGACATTTAGTTTGGCACCAGAGCAGACACCAAAAGCCTCGATTGCCGCTCTCACTCGCTCAATTTTGGAAGGGGACGTACTCACCACTGAGACATCGTCAGCATAAGCATTGACCAGGTCATCCGGATCGCAGCAAATACCTTCGATTCTAGTGATGAGGGGATGAAGGTATAGGATAAACAAGTGCATTGACAAGGGATCTCCTTGTCGCACGGAGCGTTGGATAGGAAAGGAAGAGGATAGAGAGCCGTTCACAAGGACACGAGAAGAGGACTGTTCTCCAATTTTCCTCAAAAGGCAGACGAGATCCGGATTGAAACCCAAGGAGACCATCGATTCAAACAGAAAGCCCCTATCAACACGGTCAAACGCCTGCGAAAGATCGAAGGAGACGAGCTTTCCACACTTCCTCCTCCGCTTTAGATCTATGATTCTCTCCTTAACAGAGAGTACGGCCTGGAAAATATTGGCGGGCTTGTTGCTGCATTTCTGCGCCGGTGATATCACCTGCCACTTATCCATAATTCTTCCAAGCCGAATCCTCAATATCCTCGAGAGGAGTTTGTAATCCGTGTTAAGGAGAGAGATCGGGCGGTAGGAGGATAACGTGCACCCATCACCCTTCTTTCTTCCGAGGACAATGACCCCATTAACGAAACTCTCCGGAATATGGCCATTGAGGGCTTCGTTGAGAACTAATACTAGTTCTTTCCAAATGACCTCAAATGTCCGTAGATAAAACTCTATTGGGATTCCATCAGGACCAGGTGACTTCCGAGGTTTCGATTTTTCAATTGCATGAAGGATTTCACTCACGGTAATTTCATCCATGCAACCGTTGTTGGTTTGACAATCCTCGGGAATTGCACGGTGACATGCGAAAGACAGGTCAGGGTACGTCGGTTCGTCGGAGTACAGGTCCCTGTAGTACGTCTGAACATAGTTCAATAGTTCGTCAGGGTTGTCTATAATAACGTCATCGTCAGTTCTTAGGCTTGAAATCACGGTACGACCCTGCCTTCGTTCTCCAAGCTGAAAAGTGGAAACTTTTTCACCACTTACTCTCGTTTCGTTTATTTGAGCAAAGTCCTCAGAGAAACGCCTCTGAAGGAGGAGCATTTCCCCTTTTATACGATTAATATTAGACAGCTCACTAGGATCTGCCAAATACCGATCATATGAGGACCTTAACTCCGCGTAGAGGATGTTATGAAGCAAGCGGAAGTTGGAGTATTTTTGGTTCGTTTTCCAACGGAAAAACGATTTAATTTTTGGTTTGGCGAAACAAATCCACCATTCCATCCAGGAACCATAGTTCCTTCGTTGTCTTGTCCAATAATTCCACTTGCCCCTAAAATCATCTATATTTTCGGCTGTCAAAATATGTGGCCGTAGTTGCCAATAGCCATTTCGTCGCGCGTCAGGTATGTTCGGAAGGCAGAGACGTACCGTAAGTGCCTTGTGGTCTGAGAACGACACCAAGTGCATATGCGTGTTACGCAGTTGGTCGTTCATAGTCTTGGAGACGTAACAGCAATCGATTCGCGAACCGGAACCACGTGTGATGTAGGAGAACTCAACATCGTTTCCTCTGATGGCCTCCCAGCTGTCACACAAAGCTAATCCATCCACAACGTTTTGCAAAGCAAGGCTCTGACTCCCTCCACCGGTAGCGTCCTTGGACTTCAACACACAGTTGAAGTCCCCTGCCAGAATGACCGGTCCTGGTACATTCCGCAGGTAGTAGGCTATCGTCTGGTTGAAGAACAGTTCCCGCTCCGCTCTACGCTGCGTTCCTGACGGAGCATAGATGTTGCATAATGTGGAATTATTCTCAAGCCGAACGCAGATGAGACGTGAATCCAAACTGCGTTCGACGTGAGAAAATTTTATCGGTTCGCGAATAGCGATCGCAGTACCTCTCCTTGTGTGGTCAACGTTCGTTACAATATTGTACCCAGGGAGCGTCAAGTCAGAGTCATAAACCTCCTGCAAGAATACAACGTCAGCGTCAATATTCCGCAGGAAGCTCCGTAAAGCATCTAATTTAGTCGAGTTGGAGATCGCATTGATATTAATCGATGCGAAAATGATCGATTTCAGCGATTCATCCATCTCAACCAAATTAGCGCGAGTCTCGTTCTGTCGGCTTCGGGTCTTGTGTCGGGGGTTTTAGCAGCCCAGGGTTTTTGGGGGGACGGCCAGGCTTGCGCTTGGGCGGCGCCTCCGTCCGAACTCCCGGTCCGTCTGTCTCTACCGTCTCGTCCGATCTTCTCTTACCTGTCACCAGCACGGATGATGTGGAAGGAGTAGGAGAGGGAATGCGAGGGGCGAGGAAAGGCAGCGACGAAACCTGGCACTGCTCCGTTTCCATGTCCGAGTCGGCCTCCGATGTTGCTGCCGATCTTGAAGCTTGATGGATTTTGGCGCCAGATGTCAAGTTCAGCGAACTTGCTCGCAGCAGACTGGAGACGACGGGCTTAGTTATAGCACCCGGTGCCGTATTTACTACGCCTATCGAGTCGCTTGGCAACGTTGTAGGCGTTCTTGGTGATGATGCCGGGACGGCCGGTGCGACCTCCGTGACGGTCGGTGTGCGCGCCAGGACGGTTGATGTGCTCACCGGGATGATCGGTGCACTCGCCGGGACGGCCGGTGCACTCGCCGGGACGGCCGGTGCGCTCGCCGGGACGGCCGGTGCGCTCGCTGGTAAGGTTGGTGTACGCACCGGGACGGACGGTGCGCTCGCCGGGACGCTTTTTGGTGTTGCAACCGGTGCAGATGCGCGTGTCGTTGATGTTGCTGAACTTTGCAGGGCAGACGCGTACGATAATCTCTCGTTCACACTTGCCTTTTGAGCAACTAGTTTCCTGCCTTGGGTGCAGGTCATGCCATGGTGCACCGAAAGCCCACAGGTACGACACGTTTGGTGCTGGCCCCGGTAGGTCACCATTGTTTCTTCACCTCCGATAGTGACGTACGAAGGCACCGGCTTTGTGATAACCGCTGTCACATAGCGGTATCCGTCCGGGATTCCGGCGCATGGATAAGGTTTTGCCCAAACGCCGGTTCGAATCGCGCGCACCTCTCCGTAGCGGGAGAAGAAATCCGAGATTGTCTTGTCTGAAACATCTTCAGACAAGTCGTGGACTTTCACGACCACGGAGTTGTCGACCATGGTGATCGGGATCGGGAAATGCTTCCCGTCGCATTCTAGCGAGTGCTTTCCGTCGTTCTGCTCGACGGTTCTTAGAGCGAGGCTCTGCTCCTTCACACGGATAAACATTGCGGATGTCGCTGGCTTCATCCGGATTGAGCTGATGTTGTTGCTGGTAAGACCCAGCTTTGTCATCACGAAGGTCGTTGCCTCCATCACGGGAGGCCTTTTAGGAATCTTTGAGAAGTCCACCCGAAGGGTACTTCTCAAAGCTGCCATTGTTAGGCTTGCTCTATTTTGCGGAGATAAACTATTTGCTCTGCTTCGTAAAAGAGCGTCCGATCACTACGAGTCTCGGAGTGGAACTACAATCGAGCCAATTACGATGGCGTGCGGCATAATGTGTCGACGATGGTACTGTTTTCTATTATTAAAAGAACAATTCCAAATTCATGACATGGAGAATGTCGTGTTGTAGGATCGTTTTACATCGTTTTTAAAAGTGGAATAGTTGGCGGAATTTTTCAAACTAAATTGTTAAAATTTCTAGAACTTTTTGAATTTGAAATCAGGATATAATATCCAGTGCCTCAAATCAAGAGCTTCATTGGGTAAATTAACCTGCTTCAAATACTTTTCAAACATGTTCTGCTCTCCGCAATTAATATGATTGGCAAGCTAAAATTAAACACCACCACCTATTCACGGTAAACGTTTGTGCAAGGATCTATCATCGATACACCCTTAGCAACCGCCTGCTGCGCCGTTTGAAGCCACCGCTAAACAGAGGATAATCTAATTATAAGAGGAAATTAGCTTTCTGTAAATAAAACGCTGCACCCCTCCGGAGAAAGCCCTTACGATGAGGATGTAACCGATGTTATTTGTTCCTCCGCGTCTTTCGACCGGCTTTATCTGCACAGAAATGATGGCAATAAAAGTAAAAATAATCATTTCCACGTTTGTCACGATGATTACTACAAGCCCAGGTACAACGGTGTCCCTCTTTTCAAGCGACACAGCTAGGGCTCGTTTTCCTCTGTTTCAAGGTCGCCGCCCTTTTTCGCCCGGGGTTCGGTGATGGGCTAATGATTTCAACAGCATCTCCTCCCCTACCCAGCGGGAAATGTTGAGTTTTTCGCGCTCGAGCAAGGGATTTTCGACCCTTCGCGACTTGTGCTTCCACTTTGTGAAGGAAAAGCGTGCGCTCGTCGATGTGGCAGTTGGTCGGAAATTGCCCCCGAGGAAGTTTTCCCGCTTCCCGCTTCCCTCGATTGTGTTTTCGGGGATGAACCTGTCACACCTTCGCGAGAAAGGAAACAACGACCGCATAAATCTGTTCCTTGCGTTGCACGACATTGGTTTGGTGTTTTGGGGGGTTTGAGTTTTTCCGTGTTTTGAACGCACCCTCCTCATTTCCATAAAGCTCCCATCCTCCACCCACCCGGCTGCAGGCGCTTCCAGAAGGATCATTTCAATTTGAACAGATTTTCGTCCGCAGCGGCGCTTGAGCGCTAACCTCAAATGTGCTATAAATTATGCAACGTTTTGGTCGTTGGTGTTTGTGAGCGAAACCAGTAGCCAGCAGGACAATGACAACGGAAAGGACATTTAGGAACGGCAAAGGAAGAGAAAACAAAGGGAAACAGTATTGGTAACAAGTGTTTCTCGAAGAAATGGGAAGAGAAAGGGAAATATTGGCGCATGCTCCATGAATTGTTGTTTGATGCCAATATTTCCAAAATGATTTGGGTGTTTTCCTACTATGTTTTGTTGTTTTCTGTTCACATTTTTTCCTTATATTCTTTTAGTTTCTAATTCGGAGCCGTTTGTTTAAGTTATTTATTTTTATAATTGTAGTTAACAATCATTTCTACATACTGCTCCAATGATAAGGAAATATAGTAAATCTGATTGTTTCTATTGTTTGGTCAAACTTTTTTAATTGACTCGAAAATTGTACCAAAAATCCTGTGTTGAAAGGGACCTAACGCTTCCTCCTTTATCCCCCTGTTTCAACCCTCGTTCCAAACCGTGCCCCTTCCCAGGTCGGGTGTTTTGGCATGCACGACGACTCCGATGAGGACGGGACGAGAATACATAAATTAACTGCCAACAATTCCGAACAGAAGCTGCGTTACAAATCCCGGGACTAAAGTACCCACTCCCCTTCCTCTCGGGTCCACCCTACCGACCCCGGTAGGGGAAAATTTCTCTCCCTTCGCCCTGTTTCGCGCGGAAAACTCTCCCGAGTTCATTTTTCGGTGTGATAATAAAATCTGTTCCCGTTTGTCGTTTGTTGCTGTTTTGTGTTTGCCTTTTGCTGCTGGTGCGCCTGTTGTTGGCCCCTTTTTTCCGCAGTTCACCCTGCAAAGTGAACAAGTGGACATACGTCCTGTTTCCCCTCTCTCTCACTCAACAGAGATTCCTCTCTCCTATGTTGAACGTTTGCGGTTACCAGTCGCTGGAAGAAACCTGACGAACACCGAAGGGATTTGTGCTCGGTCGGTGGGTGGTAGAAATCAAAAAGTTTCCCTGTCCTTCCCTGCCCCTGCCGAGGGTGAAAAACTCGGGTGGGGAAATATAATAATCTAACCTAACAACAATATTATTATTACTTAAATCCCTATCGACGAAACTTCCCTCCGTAATTTTCATTTGCTGTACGCCTTTGTTTGCGTGTGCGTGTGGAGGAAACTTGTTCCTCATTCGATCCTGTTCCCGTACCCTGCTACCCTTCGTCGCTGCCTTGTTGGTCCACCCTGAACCTTATCAATTCCGCTTTCGACCGCCCTCCCTTACGTATACTTAAGGGAAATCTGGTACTTCGGCGCTGTTGTCGAGGTTTTGTTAGGGGGAAAAACGTGCTTGAGTCAACACTCTGCAGCATTTGAGGTCCAGGGGGAAGGAAACGAAGCTGGCCACAAGAACAATGCCAGGACAAAGACGAACAACCACTACCGGTAGGAGTCAACAACTATTCGAGAGACTTGATGATGCTTATTACACGGGATTTACTTGTTCGGGTTTGATTTGTAAGGACATGGTGAACCTTTGGCTGGCAAAAGGACCCTTTGCTTGCTTGGCTTTACTCTCTGCTCCACTACAGAACATATCCATAAATTCTTGTAGTATTCTTTATGAGCTTACATTGTAACATTATAAATGAAATTAAATATATTTTACCAACGAGTACCATAGATTTCACAATTTTAATCTAAATGATACTGAAAATTCAATGCCTCTATAAGAGAATCAAAGTCACAGCAACAAAGTTTCCAGTACATACGTCCTCCAAATGAACTAAATGATTTCGGAAGATATATGAACCGAAAAACGCCCCCAAAAATCGTTCACCGGACCACGCTTTATGGTCCCTAATACCCATTTGAGGCGCAATTCACGCCATCCCGAAACATCATCAAATCGGTTGTTCACCAAACCAAGGAAACGGTGGGTCGACATCCCCTGTCCATGCCAAGCGTGTTGATGATTGTTTTCCTTGCCAGAACGACGCTTCTGCCGCAGCATCTTTGGCATTCATTGGCTTGCGTTCTGCTGATTCGGTGCTTCAACTTCAACTTCCCCCGGCAAAGCGCTTCGGCGCAGCTTCTCTGTTCATGGGACTCGAGGGACCTCGCTAGGTCCACCCTTCACCATCGTCATCCTTGTCGCAGGCAGCGGTCCGAATGAAATCAACCTCATCGACTTCTCGTCCCTCCGCTCGCTGACATTCGACAAATGACTTTCGCAAGGCAGCCTTGGAATGGTTCATTTTGTGGGTGAAATTGCGGTTTTTCCGCTTGCCAGCCCGGCTACCATCATCTGAAACGCTCCGCACCAGCGTGGTCGTGGTCATCAATCGAACCGAAATTGGATAACGAGAATTGAAACCGGGGAACGGCAGCGAACCACGCCGCTTTTTTTTCCCCCAGGAGCCTCGGGATCTTGTGCCAGCCGGTAGAAAACGAATCAACGAACGTAATGTGCTAAAAATCTGTTCGAATTAAATTTAATATCTGGAACATTTACGTTCCTGCCGGTGGTGATTTATTAGGAACCTGTTTCGTAATGGAGAGCGCCGTATCAAGTGAGGCAAGGATCCCGGAGCGACGATGGGAGGAGAACGGGGCTGTTCTCCTTTTCCCTTTGGCCTCTGACGATCGAACGGCTGGACGTGGAGTATGAGGTATGTTTGATTGGATGATTGAATGGTTCATAAACTTTGCGGCCTGTGGTCGAGCAGCATCGCTTGGGGAGCTTTTAGGGAACGCATCAGGATGTTCTTTTCCATTTGCTCTTTATTTATTTTTTATTCCTCCCATCTTCTGCACAAGCTCCAGGAGTTTTGGCAATACTTAATACACGTAAGGTGTAAATCTCAACAAGTGTTCCTACCTTCATTCTGCTTTTCGTCAACAAATCATTTCTTTCTTCCGTCAGCCATAATTTTTCTGACATTTTCCTTCACTTTGAAGTGAATTTGCCCTCGCCTTCCGATTGCCGAAGTGAATATTAATCGCACCCAAATTCACCAAGCGTGGTGGAGCGACGTTGACGATGTCAACGTGACCTGGTAATCGCGGCCGGGAAAAATCTTTCAAAAGGCAATCCAACAACACCGGTGAACGTGATGTGATAAAATTGCGAAACGTGATGCCTGGTCCGGAGGCGCTGAAAACCAATAAGACCATGCACGAAAAAATTAACCGCCACAGCAAAGGATGCGATAAAAGTGAACCGTTCGCTATTTTTCGAACAATTTTTATTAGTTCGTGCCGTGAAGACACCGCGCAAAAGCATTCGTCAAACGCTGGGAATATTTTAATTTCCATCTCCCTTTGAAGCAGACCGAGAAGCGAACCGTTTCGCTCGGGGACGATGTGGCGGATGATGGATAGAGCAATTTGTTCTTTTTTAAATGTGTTTTGGGCGAGACGTTTTACAATGCAAAAATTTCCACATAAAACAGACACTTACACTTAATTAAGCTGTGCTCGAGATGCGATGATACGAACTTTGTTGTATTCCATTGCTCTTTTTTCTTTTTGTGATCGAAGGATTTATTATTAATTGATATGCATTATACTTCCGCCGTTCAAAAGTCTTGTTACACCCGGTTTGCTGAAGAGCTTCCCAACCCATCTCGGCCGCGGTAAGGCAACACAATGGCGGCACAATGGCGGCACAATGGTGGCCCCTGAAGCGCTCCGCGCAAACTATTTATAACATACGCCTCGCACCTTCATGTTCATCATTATTCAAAAAGGTTTCATCCAGCCCGCGCCATTTCCACCGACCTGTGTTGCTTGTCAACAATTTACAACATCACAATTAAAAAAAGCACCAGCGGGGGTTTTGGCGTTTCCCCCTTTCGTTTTCTGGCGGGCGGAAAACTTCGACGGATCGGGCGCGCGCGCGCGCTCGCTCGCGACTCCGAATCGTTCACCTATTTATCAAGATCAGTTGTCATCGCGTAAATAGTTGAGTTAATCATTTCTTTTGCAGCTCTTTTATGTTCCGTCCGTTTCGGGTTTGATCGCACCACCACCATCATCCCTTTACCCACCCCCTGATGGGTCCCTGATGACGGTATTAGTGTTGCGATGAGGCGGTCAGTTGCTTTGAAAAATATAAATTAAAAATCGTGCCCCGTGGGAAGGGGAATTAAATAAGATACCAAAACATAAAAAAGAGACACGCTAAGCTACGACCGCAGTGGGTTAAACTTGAACGTTTTATCGCTTCCAAAAGTCCAATATCCTCGATAGCTCGATAAAATACGACAGCGCGGTTTTATGGCCACCGTGTTTTCCGCCGTTGCCGGGGCCGAATACGGAAAACCGCTTCCTTCCACGTAAACCGTTTAGGAAATCAATAGACTTCGCGCACATCGATGATCGGCCCATAATTCATATTTTATTTATTCCTCTGCTCCGGTCGGTTGGAATTAAATTAAAAATCGATTTTTTTAATCGTCTGCGCAGACGATAATGTGCCCGAACACTGCGGCGGCTACCAAGCGGCCTTCTTCGGCGGCCCTTCGTCGCGAGGTCTTCGAAGCCAGCAAGTATTTTAATTCGATGTGAGCGATCGACAAGGATGGAACTGGTTTTACTCAACAATGGTGTCAGAATATCGCGATCGGAAAACGTTCCGAGCATCAACGGTGCTTTAAGAATAGGTTTTAAGAAGTTTTATGAGCATGGTTTCCGATACATTTTATATAATAATTTTTTCGACTTGTAGAGGAAACATTTATACCTTTTTTCGACTTGTCGGAGCATCAAATTTCTTGTGGGAATTTCTTGTGGGTCTTCAGGGAATAATTTTTATTCCCCAACTCTCTATAATATTGAAAATTGCATTTATTTATAACGAAACGGATAAAATTGTGAAGTAAAACAGACAGAGAAAAAAACAAGATCGTCTCGCGATCGTAACAAATGAAGCTGTTGTCCAGCAAAGGTGTTAAAATTCATACCCCAAATTTAGCCCACCCTGCCTTCCTCCTTCCGATCGGGTGGCGATCCAATACAATAGAAAACAATTGCCACCACCAAAACACTCGCGGGCTGAAAGCAATTTGGAACTGAAAGGCGAGACTCGAGTGGAGGAAAAACGGAGGCTACACTACACACTCTAAGCCAGAATCATCGTCGAATAATTTCATCCCCTGGAAAACCCCGTACCGAATCCGAAAGTCCTCATCCCCGGGACGTCCAAAGCCAGCGTTTGCCAAGATTCTATTCCACCGATATCCCGAACGCAAACGCAGAGGCAGGAACGTTCCCATATGAATAATGATAAATATAATAGCAATAATAATGGCCACATAAAAAAGGCGCAGCGACGGGAAATCGGGAAAATATGAAGTGTAAGTGCCGGGTCTCACACACGATCGCGTTTCAAAAAGGTGCGAGCGAGATGGAATAGGAGTTAGAGAAAAATAAAACAGCACCTCGAAATCGGAGATAAAATGGACTGCGGAAGGCGGCAAAGTTAGAAATGTAAATGAGATTTTGTATTAACAGATATTTCGAACCATTAATCAAACTCTCAATTTACTTGCGCGACTGCCGGTTTGCTGCTGGTGCTTCTGCTGTTCTGCTGTTCTGCTGGCCATCGGTGGTAGTTTGCCAGAAGACATTTCGGTTTTGGGTTTCTTTATTGTTTTGGTTTTTTTCCCTTTCGCCTCGATATTTTTTTTAACCATCGGTTCCAACCAGGTTGGGTTGACTCTTAAAAAAACAATTTTATACAGACTGTTTTAGGAAGAGGTGTGTTCATCTAAGTCAACCTAACTCTAGCATTTACTTAGTGGGAAACTTCGTGTTCAAAACTCAATCAGGTATAGTAGAAACTCACGTAGAGAAAATCAATTTTGGCAACTAACTTAAGTTTTGCTAAAGAATTACCAATCTCCCGACCCAAACCACATCGCTTTGCCATCCATTTTGAACGCACCATCGGCATTTCTCAAAGAGTAGGAAAGGTGTTAAAAATATTCAATCTTCCAAGCAACAAAACAGGGTAACCGATCTCGGTTCTGTGTGTCTGTGTGTTTGTGTGTCTGTGCGCGCGTATAACTTATGAAAGCCGTCAGGAAAAATTAGTTTCTCAATATTAATAGACTTGTTATACATTCACACCCTTCCCGCTGGGAAGCCGCGAGCGGTCTCCGGACTCCGGCAGCATCGGCAGAATTATCGATCCGATCGAGGGAAAACGAGCCGAACGAATCCCTCGGACCCTCGGTGTGCGGTGGTGGCTGAAGGGAGAGGCGCGAAAGGGACCGGAACGGATCGCGCGCGCCATTGTGTCTTGGGATCGTAACTTCTTCATCATCATCATCATCATCATCATCATCATGAGTGGAGAAGGCGACGAAGGAGAAGGAGGACGGCTGGGAGACCATATAATATGATCTCATGATCTCATGCTGATCACCTGAACCCGTGCAACCCGGGCACACAACTCCCCTGGGGGCACCCGGTTCCGAAAGCGGAATGTGCGTCCGGCGAAGATGAAGATGTTGGCGAAGGTGTGAAGAAATCTGGAGAAAATTGATAAAACCCGTCGAGGGAGGAAACAGGGATGGAAACAGGGGGAGAGAAAAAAAAATGTATAGAGTCATCATCCGATCGTTTGGAATTGGCACCGTTAGGTAATGGATAGGAGCAATTGGGGGATAGACCGAACGCCCCGGACTTCACCCCAAAATGGTGAAGGCGAAAACGGGAGGAGTAAAAACCGAGGGCCGAACGAAAAACTTGACGGAACACCTTTGCCAACCAGTTTTTCACACGTCTGGTGGAGAGAAAAGAGGCAGGTGGAGACCGGAGCAACGGGCAACAAATGGCGGTAACAACGCATGACGCCCATCGAAGTCAACATTACACGATAATTATTTCTTGCTTATTCAAAGTGGAAACTAATCACGCCTTTATTCAGCTACACTTTTGTTACACTGCTACAGAACTGTCAGAGTGTCTGTTTTTGTTACCGTATTGTTATGTTTTGAGAAGAGTTTGTGCTTTTTTTCTCACGGTCCTAGAGAAGATATGTCAATTATTTTAGTTTAAGTCATTGTTCAATTTAAGAAGGTATAATTTTTCCTTCCGTTACATCCAGCTGGGACATACATTTTCTAAAAAAATGGAAATTAAAATGTATTTATGACCAAAGGCAAATTACTTTTATTTGATAGCATCACCGAACAAGTAGCGTTTGTAGTCGAGAACATTTCGAAAACGATCGGATCGGAAAACAGCGCCTTACCATTATGTCAGCTCGTGCAGAAAAGGTGTTAATGGGAATGCAACTGGTTGGCATGCGCCCGGAGGACATACATGCGTCCGGAACCGTACGCGTGTTGCGGACGCATCCATAATTAACGTGTTGTCATAACGTCACCCCGCGGGAAAGGCTGAGTCCGGCTGAGAAATGGGCCGGCAATGTTTCTTGTTTTACCGTCTTTTGTTTTTCATCCGTTTCTTTCGTTTATTTTTCCCCATTTCCTTCGGATCCGGCCGTTTTGATGCATTTCTGGGAATCGCGCCGACTGCAGAAACTGAGAGGTAATAATTATTGCTCGCGACTCGCGACACCCGGTTGCCATGAGAGGTGAAGAAATGGAATCCAAAGGAATCTGCGAGATACCTCCGGGGCAATTCTGGGATCGCTTCCAAGAACTGGCCTGGACGAGCAACCAAATGCCAAATCAAACCGCACCGTTGTTCCTTCAAAGATCTTCGGGAGTTGGTTTCTGTCCGCCAAAGGGCTTTTGTTTTTACACATCGCACACTCGAGAGCCAGCGAGGCTGGAAAAACTTTCACGGTTTCTTCCGCCGGAATGTCCAACGCCAGATTGAAACGCATGGTTTTGATTCTAGTTCGCGTTGGATCCGTTTGCATGCGCTCTTGTAACATTACGAGGCCCTGGCCCGTCTTATCCTTTTCTAACAGCCGATTCGATCACCCCCCGGAGTTTCGGGAAGGCTTTTTCCCACCTTCGCTCTGATTTAGACATAGCTCAAAAAAGAGGTCCCTAGGATGGTGTGAGTGTGTGTACGTGTGACTAATGAGATATTTCGGCGGGCGTATTTTGTTCCCTCGGGTTCGTGCCTTCCTTTCATGCTCGGAGCTGCTCGAACCTTCTCTGTGTCGGAGACTCCCAAAAACCGTGCGGTGCATCGGTTTCCATTTGGGTATAGAAAATTGATTAAAATTAATTACCTCTGCGGGCTGCCGGGGTGCCAGGGGCCCCGGGGTCGGCACACGAGTTAGCCTGAAGACGTTGGCTCTCGATACGGGATTTTGGAAGCTACGAGCCGTGAACTGAACGATTTTGATTTTTCCCTCTCCTTGGGCTTTTCTTTTCGCCAAACACACGCCAGCGTGGAGTGTAGGGCGTTCTAAGGTGTTGTTGGTGTTGCCCTTTTCTCTTTTTTTTTTTTGCTAACACCGAAACTAACCGCCGAGAACAACTCAATTTCAAACTGTGTTCCGCTCGCCAGCCTGTCTTACCTTCTCGCCATCTTGCGCAAGACGCTAAATCAACCGTGATGCCTTCGGACCGAGCCTTGGTCCTCCCGCGAGACGGGGCTAAATAGTTTTCTCAGTTATAATAATGTTGTGTGAAGGTTATTATTCAACCCGACCGCCTCCCCAAAACCCAAGTCGACACCCATTACCCTTCTCCTGCTGCCCTCTTTAGCAAAGGAAAAGGATGGAAAAAACAACAACACACGGAGCTAGTTTTTAATCACATCCCCAGCACATGGTTTACTTGTGAGTTTTCGGGACCCTTCTTACCTTCAGAAGGGGATGAAACTGGGGCCGCGTCCTGTGTCACCCCACCGACCCGCTACCCTACGCTACACTCACCTACTCGGTAGCTTCCGATGGAGTGCTGTTGGGCCGCACCGAGCCGAGCTCTATGTTCATTAATTAAAACACTTAATAAATCATTTTCGGAGTCGATTTAAAGTTGTAACCGATTGCGGACACCGCAATGTCCGCCGGCCGACCCTTGCCGCCCCGGGCAGGATGAATCGGCAGGATATGGCAGGGCTTGGGCAGGGCTTCGACCCAAAGTTGCCGCTCAGTTGGCAGAGGTGTTTGTATCCCCCGAGGGCTGTTGTCGGGTGATGAGCATTTTTTGGGCACAAAATACGGACGTGCGCAAAACATGGCATGTGCCGCATTTATGGTACAATATCGAGAACGAAACCATTGGAAATCTTTTCAAATAAAGCAGTTTTGAGGTTATATTTTACAAGTAAATATATGCTTTATTTGATTTCACAGAAATACCCTGCGTTGGAACTAAACTTCTTACATGATTTGCATTCACTTCGAAATACCCTCAATACTATTTTTGAATTAATATTCTCTTACCCAACCAAACCTCCACCGCTTAAAGATATGTTTCATCACAATCCACCGAACAAAGATGAACCTTTCCGTCGATTGATTCATCAACGATCCCATCTCGATCGGGGGCTTGGAATGGCGAGAAAAAGTAATTATTTTTCTCATCCATCAATCGTTAATGAACAAGATGTAACCGAAGAAATATTCTACTGCGGCTTTTAAATACACCTCTCCATATCTCTAGGCACGAGGCTAAACTAATGGTCGTTTTAATATTCCAATCCCATCTCTTGATCTTGATTCCATTGATAATGGAATCATCAACCTTCCGAAGGGGTCGACATGTAGTTTGCACGTGAATAAAATTGTCACATATTTATTTATTACTACCATTTACATTCGCCCCGAAAACTGGGGGATGAGGGATACGGCATTTCCAGGAACGCCGGCCAAGGAGATAATCGTCGCCATGACAGATGTGCGGTGACGAATCCGTATTTCTATTTTGAGGTTGTGCAGCATTCGCTTCGGTTCGTCATAATGTTATGGTCGATTTATACTGCTTTCTTGATCATCTTGCATGGTCAGTTCCATTTTGTGGATGGTGGGGCGTGCATCTTAATTCCCATCTGTTGGCTGGATCTAAAACAAATTGTTTTGATAGCATTACCCACAAAATTCAGCTGCAGTCGTTCAACTTTTGTTAATAAATTATTCACTTCTAATAAGGGACCAATTGATATAGCGGTTGAATTAAGCAAAATGGTTATATTACCTAGACAGTTCGGCTTTGTTGACAACTTCAAACTAAACAACTAGAAAATAGACCTTGTTGTTAGGTAACAATTTGATCGCAAAACACTGCATGTTTTATGAGCAACAGTCAGCAATCTATTTTGCATTACGTCGAGCAGGAGCAATTGGAACGATTTCGCGTGACATCATCGGCAGGCGAATATTTTACTTGGGCGGATTTATTTGGTAAATTGTATCAATTGAGAATCGTTCGAATCAGCGTCGCGTGTTCCACTTGGTTCGCATTAGGCACTGGCACAACACACAAACACGCACACTTTAATTTCATTTAATTTGCATGCTGCTCGTCGTTGTGGCTCGATAATGGGTTGTAAACCGTTGACAATCGGTTTCCAATTGGAGCAGCGCTCTTTTTACTCTTCAAATCAAAGCAGGCGAGTGGCAATTATGTTCGAACATAAAGCTTCGTTAATCGCAACAACATGAGGGAGGGACACTGTGAAACGGCTTACAACACAAGGGAATGTTCTATCTTGAGGTTAGTGTAAGGAATCGGAAACTCCCTTTCGAATCGAGGGCAGAAGGAGTGAGAGGGTGTGTGTCACAATAAATAATTCAGAAAAACAATACGCGTATCGGCGAGGTTCGGCGCTTGGAGTGACCGGACGCCACCGTTCGTCCGTCATGTCGCCTCGGCCGGATGTAATCACCATCAATCATGCAGTCACCGTCAAGGCAGACGAAAAGTGTCCTTCGGAAAAGAATGAAAAAGAACAACATCCGGAAGAAGAGGCGAAGGTTCCCATTCAAACGGTACACTATATGCTACCGGTAGGTAAACATTCAATCCACCGAGAATAGAAGTCCCTCGCCGGGATAATGACGATCCAGCGAAGTGAGCAAAGGAACCGAAACACCAAACGTCATGCAAACACGTGCTTCGGTCGGTGACGAACGGGAGCAAATGTTGGCCACTTTAAAGGACAATGGAAATGGTTCACCGAAGTGGAAAAATATTTTCTGTCTTCAAGTAACCTGAAGGAGTAACGAATCCTTTTTTCCTTGCCTCTCGACTTCGGACGTGGCACACACACGCGCACCGGCGAACAAAAACTTTATCAAAATCCCATTGCAGGATGTATTAAATTTCCGCTTTTTCCCGATTTTCCCGACCAGCGACGTGTTCGAGGGACATTCGCACTTTCTTCGATCGTTTTTCTTCCCTTTGCGGGTCGCCGTGTGGTCGTCTGTCAAAACTGTCATAAATCAAAGTGCTGTCATCAGTGCTGGGAGGAAGGAAAGGGCGGCCAGTGTGGGGAAAGGCAATCACGATTGGAAAAACCAGCTTGTGCGAAGGTAATGCAAGTACAAGGGCAAGTTGTTCCCCTTCTTGGCTTTTGCCACTGGCAAAAGGAAAACTCGCCATCCCAAATTCGTTCGCATGTTGCATGAAAATGATACTCGTCGGCCGAAGTGGAGGTGGAAGTAAATAATTTTAACGCACGAAGCTTCCCGGCGACACTTGGAGCGATGGGTGAGGGGCACCGAAAGAACATCATCATTTTCCATTTCCGTGGGGTTACCCTTGACCGGCGACAATCTCATTTCTTGAATGTGTATCAAGTTTCGTACGAAGATGGAACAGTCTTATGATGAGGTGGACCCCTTTGGAGGTGTGAGAAATTTTCCCTTAATTGTAGTTAATGATCTTCGTGCGAACGCAAACAGAGACGACCGATTGATACACGCTAGCAAGGATAATGTTTCCTCAACGACCTTGAAGGGTTTTGAGGGGTTCATTTCAATGAGATAATTACTGATGTTTGGTTTTCTTACCACCGAAGGCAATACATATTTTTTACTCATGAGTTTCCCTTAGAAACTAGGCCTTCTATGTTTGATTTGATAATCAAAATCTGTTCGGCCGAGAAAATACAACATTCAATAAAAGTTCTTTGCCGTCGGAAAGTCATCGTCATGTTTTCCCAAGCAAAACAGTTTCGGCTCGGGTACAGTTAGTCTACGAAAGTAAGTTCGTACGCAAAATTGTTTTCCACCATGGTGAATGGAAATTTCACGGACATCGACACAAGCATCGTTCCCATCAAACTGAGCTCAATTGTCTGATCAATCGATGGGTAAGATGAAAAACAGCACACCTTTTTTTCACACCTACTAGATCGCAGATCGTGCGTCATGGTGAACGATTTCCGATTTTCCCGCCACATTGAGAGGGGAGGTGGAAGCGGTTTTATTAAGCCATCTTGCTCGCTGCTTGTTTAGCTCCCTTCACTTTGGCCAATTGGTTGGAGGCTATTATGGTTTTATTTTGATTTTCTTCAGTAATTTTCACAAACAACGTTCACTTTATCAACGGACGGTCAATTTTCTTCTCCCGGGGGGTGCAACGTTGGGGCCGTCGTAAGGTGGGAAAATAAAACTGTTGACAGCTTCCGACGGCCTCCGGGAGGACACTAACGAGCACTAATGAGCCGATGCGTCAATTGTGCTCCTCATTTAAAGTCCACTTGCGCCCAACGGGAACTGACTGTGTTTAGGCTTTTCAGTCATTCTGCGTCTTCATCCGATTCAAAAGCGAATAGGTTGGAAAACCAGCTGTTTTGAGAAACTCGACACCCCGGTGAGAGAAGAAACAAGAAACTCATCACAATCGTCTGTTGACCAAACAATCGAGCTAGCCTAAACATTATTCAAATGAAACTTTCGAAAACATTTTTGATGAAACTCAATCAAAAGGGAACAATTTTGCCTCATGTAATAGCGTAATGAGAAGCAAAAATCTATCGCGAACCAAAAAACACTTAATGGTAATTTAATCAGTGTTATTTGGGAAGAAGACATAACAAAAAGCTACTGAAAGCTACCAAACACCGCACAGGACGAGTCGTTAAAGTTTGCCCGTGGCTTTCACAAGCAATTATTTCGTCAGTCTGCGAGTACGCAATACGACGCGCCTGTTTTCATCCGCAAACACATGAAAAGAAAACGAATAAATCTTGCCGCCTTTGAATCGATTCCAATATTTTATAGTTCTTCTGAACCATACCAAGGGCGAGGGAGATTAGTTGAAATGATTGCATAAATTTTTTCCCGTCACCGTGGGTTAAGATTTTTTAATTAAAAACCCATTCGAACCTGAATTTATGTCTTCGATAGAAACAAATCTCATGACGTCGTAGAAATGACTCCAATGTTTACTATCGAGATCATACCGGTTTGTTATCACGGTAATTGCGTTTGATAAATAATAAATGTGATACATGTTCACCCCTCGGCAAACATTTCTATTCCATCCCCGGTTCGGATTCGATGAAAAATCAAAGTGCAGATTTGAGCAGCAAGCTAGTTGGATTGAACACTTTAGCCGCCCATGTTTATTCGTTCGCACCTATAAAAGCGTGTATTTGTTTACCAAGTAGCAAATAGCAGTAGGTGTGGGTAAGTAGCAAATATTTGCCTGCAGTGCAGCGGCCGCAGTAGGCAAAAATGCACCATTCTTGACGCGCCACGTGGGAAATGCAGGTGCGTTTTCAAATAGAATGAGGAGCGAATGGTTTGCTTTTGCGATACGGGCTGCACGTTTGCAGTAAATTCCTTTCCCTCTGCTACCTTGTTTGTGTGCATGCCGAGCCCGCGTTTAGGAGCCTAATGATGATAACAAACCTTTATTTGCCGATCCACAAACTGCACTTTAATGCAACGGGGTCGAACCGAACCGGCAAGCCCGAGCGAAAGCTTAAAAACCTGCGAATAAAGTCATAAACCGATCCTGGGCTGTAGATAAGAGTAAAAAGTAAAAAGACGAGTGGCTGTTAAACAATTATTTTCTTTCAACCCAAAAGTGAATCAATTTTTCTCACCCTCTCTTATGCAGCTCCTTTCCCGTTTTTGGTCGTTCTCCTCCACGAATCATTAATCCTTGGAAAAGGTGCATTCGAGATCGGTACATCCTTCGGACCTTCTGCATTCGGGCCGGTGTTTCCCTGCACAATTCTTTTTGCCCGCCCGAGGCCCTAAGATGTCTTAATAAATTTTACTTTTCTGTCGGCCCGCGTACCCGCCAGCTCGGCCAGCTTGCAACTCTTAACTTTACCCTTGTTTGCCAGCCCGTAATGAAATTTTAACGCTTCCGTTAGCACAATGTGGGGATCTCTTTCGGTCGGTTAGCGCTGTTTGCGTTGGAGAGGGTAAGGTTTTGAGACGAAAAAAAAGATTGTAAAGGAAAGCGCGGAGCAAACGATCGAGGCTACAAAAAAAAGGAAGCGACCGTCGATTTGTACCGCGGCGTACAAACGATAAAACATCTCTTTCCAGTTTGCTGCGCACCGAACATGAGGCGAAAGGGCTATAAAACCATTGCCATTACATATTTAAACACCTCGAACATGGTCCCGAAACATGCCGCAGTTAATATTTGTATTGAAATTCGTTTCGGCAGGATTACGAGCAGCCGGACGGCAAGGTGTGCGAGGGGTTTGCACTTGCCAGAAATGCAACGATGCATTCAACGACGCGCCTAACGAGGGAAAGAGTTCAGGAAAATTTTGTCTACCAAAGGTGGAACAGAAAGTCAGAAAAGGAAAACCCCTTTGATCAGGTTTTGATTCAATTTTCTCACTTCACTAGGACATTGTTTTCCCTTTTTTCTATGTCAAACGAATTGAGCCATCACACTCCAACTCTTCTTCCTCCGGTGTTGTTCGTTTCCATCCCATTTGGGGTGTCCAATGATGGGTCATAAAAGGCAAATCGTACGTCAAGTGGTACACACGTTACCTTTGCAGGCACAGTGTCGGATCTGTTACAAGTTTTTTTTATTTCCTTTCATGTTCAGTTGTCTCCTTTAACTTATCCTTCCCGAACTTATACACCGTGTGTACCATCGTTCGCTTTTTCTCCTCTTGTGTCCTTCTTTCCTTTTGAAAAATCTTCTGTTCCCGATCGGCCTACCAGTTCCGGACAAAATAATTAATGGCCAATGGTTGAGCTAATTCGTATATTTACTGTTCGTGTTTCGGACTTTCGATTCTTCTTGACATAACCTACTGGCCGCAAAGGACGTTGGTGGAATCGTTGGTAGATGGACGAATAAAATTGAATGTTTTTCCCCCTCCACTTGTGGACTACGGTTAAGCTGTTCAACTTTTTCCCAACACTCGTATACATAAAACATAAGTAAATTAATATCACAAGATTTTTCATTTATTCATCAACTTGGTGTTTTTTGTTTACTTGTGATTCATTAACATAACATATGCATTCCGTTTTTAAACAGTTTTTTCAACTCATCTCGACACGTGTTTCATTAGTTTTTTTAATGTTTTTCTCTCTTCTCTCTCCAGGTGTGGTTTCAAAACCGAAGGGCAAAGTGGCGGAAAAAGGAGCACACGAAAAAAGGACCCGGCAGACCCGCACACAACGCCCATCCGCAATCCTGCTCCGGTGAACCGATCCCGCCAAGTGAGCTGAAAGCCCGAGAGAAGTAAGTTCATGCGTATGCGACATTTTTATGACTGGAACTTTGCGTCAAACAAATATAACGAAATAAAAACACAGCATTTCTATCTAGTAATAGAATAAAATAGTAATGCACAACAAAAGCTGGGGTATAAATATAAAAAGTATATAAACTTTAAGTATTAAAAAGAGAATCAAAACAATCACCCCCCATGAGTAGATTAATGAAGCGTTCAATTGGAAAGTGGATAGTAAAAACAGGCCCGCGATGAAACAGAAATGGGCACCAGGTTCATAAAAGTGCGACAACAAAAAGTTAACATCTCGAAAAACAAAAACCAGTGGAGCGAAAACACTGGAATTTATGTTTTTTCCGTACCACAAAATAATTTGTCGCTGGCCAATCTCTGCAAGCACCCATTTTATTTCTCTTTCTGCTTGTGCCTTTTCCAACCCATTTTTGTCTGCCCTCCCGCTTCATAAGTGGGTAATTCGAATTCGGCAGATCCATTTCCATCCCGGAGCAATCCCGTGTCAATTGTTGCTTACCCATATTGACTGCAAATTTATTATCCACCTCACGGGCCTGGAAAATCGTTGACAATCGTTGAAGTTTTATTTCGTTTTGTTTTTTCTTTAATCTGGTTCAGGCTTGAATGTTTAACCCCCAGGATTGGTGTTTTATGAACACGAATAGTGGATAATGGCAAAAACCATTCGTGATTGTTGATAGTTTGCACGAAAGGGAAATTTACATTCTGTTTTGTTTTATGTCTCCTCTCCTGAAGGGTGTAATAAAACAAATATCTAGCAAGCCATTTGCCGAATGAAGAACATTCACATTGACGGTTGTTAGTGGATATTTATTGGAACGCATTTCGCGGGGCTATTTTCGATCGAAACTTAACCGATTTTTCAAATATTGCATAAATATGACTATTTTGTCCAACTGCAATCTGTTATACGTTGCTGCTAACGGGATATCAAAACGGACTTTACGATGCAGATTCAATTATTACGAATGTGGTTTTCTCTTCTCGTTTCCACACGCTTTTTATACAATTTTGGAAATGGCAGACGGACCGGCTCCAATTCGACCGATCCGGTGGCGGCGAACCATGGATAGTAATGGCGCTAATTAAAGTCACACCAGGAGCTCGGCTTAATGAGCTTCGTTAATTTTGTCCGGCGGTCCAACGCCAGAGGCTGCTGATTCCCGGTGAACTAAGCTGCTGCTGCCCCTGCTGCTTTATTCTCAGCTTCTGCTGCCTTAGCAATAATTCGTCGGCTCCTCCGGGGCGGTTTCTCTGTTGCGTGCTCCGTCGAAGCGCACCACAGTGCAGCGAATGATGACACGGAACACAAGGGACACCATATTTTGTTTTACCCTGCGCATGGGGATAGCTGCGAAAACGTGTTCACCCCCTCGAGGGACCGCCGGTAAAAGTGACGAGTTCAATATGGCGCACGTACCTGCGGTGTCGCCGTCGTCGGTCTCCATCTTTGCGTGCTTTTCCCCTTTTGTTTTATTTCCATTTCATTTCCATCCCGCCGGCAACGCTGACCAACGAGCAAGCGGTATTTCCTCCCTCACAAACGTTGACGGGAGTGCGTCATTGCTTCGGTCGGTAGCAGCTGCTAGACATGGCCTTTTGAACAACGCCCCCAATACGGTGGACGGAACGTTTTGTCGGGTGTTTTAATTAGTGGTTTTGTGCGAAATTAAATTGGGCCCACAGCAAACGGGTACGGTAATTGGTAACCTTCCGCCTTGCCGGAGGCCATTGCTGGCTGTACAAGGGGAATCCAGATTGTGACAGGATCTCTGGAGTTTTGCTCGACGAAACGTGATTGTGTCCAAGAACACAGTTTCTCCACTAAAGAAGCTGCAGTTTTGAGTTTGTTTTGGCAGGTAACATAGTTTTGTTAGGTTAGTGTTCATGATTTGTATGTTTCTCTAGTTAATGTTTATCTCTTTAATTTGAAAATTAACTTCACAATTGATTATTCCATTATGAAACATCACCTACAATTTAAATAAACTATGTGTTATGTGATTCAATACGAGAGCCGTTCATGTGTGGTAGCTCAGCATATCGCGAGCCACCACTAGTCGCAATGCACAGCGCCATCTAGTACAATAAAATTGAACCAATCGGTTCGAATTCTGATGGACAAATTGATTGCTGCAAAACCGTTGCAACAATAAAAAACATGGGGAAACATGGGATTTGGAAGAAAAAAAGATGGAATTTTTTTTTACCATAAAGAAAATTTACAAAATAATTTCCCAACCTTAGGAAAGCAAACAATAAATGTTAGATTTTGAACATTCATACCCATTTCACTGCAACTGAAACTACATATTCTACAATCTCACTAATTCGCTTCGAGTTCACTAACAGTGCATCTGTTGTTCTTCTCTCTGCTTCCCCTTCCCGCAGGGCGCGTCGCCGGAAGAAGATCGCCAAGGCGCTGGAGCGGCAGGCCCGGAAACTGCGGGCGAAGGGTATCGCCGTCGACCTGGAGGCACTTCGGGCCGAGTATCTCACGCAGCACCGTAACAACTCCGGCAGCGAGTCGGAGGACGACGATGACGCCGACAACGACGACGAGGACCCGATCGACGTTGTCGGCGGGGCGGAGTCGGGCGATGAGCCGGAAGACTGCTCGATACAGCGCCGGGAGAGTGTCGAGGGCGACGGGCTGGACGAGACGGGCAGCGAAACGCCACGCAACAGCATCCGGCCCAACCCATTTAGCATAGAATCGCTCCTGTACAACAACACGTGAAACCGCCGGAAGACGCCACCATTCGCACACCACTAGCCGTGCCACAGGTTCCATGTTCCGGGTTGGTTGTCCGCGCTACCAGAATGTGGACAACTTCAACCCGTACCCCTCACTCCATTTCCCCATGGTGTCCATCACACTTTCCTACGCGGTTCCTCTCGAACATTCGAAACACTCTGTTCCTAAGAGCAGCGAAGCAGCCAGTCAGTCAGGAAGAGTCAGTCAAATCAGTGTGTGAGTGTGTGTGTGTGTGTCCAAGCGGTGCCAAGAAGGAAAAGTTGGGGAAATCAAATGGAGTGGAAAAATCAGTTTCGCTCACTTTCCCAATCACAAGCCTCTTTATGGTATCCAAACCCTGTAGATAGAATGAATATTGCACAACGAACTTGCGAACTGCCACTTGATCCCTTTCAATAGTTTCAGTGAACTTCACGTTGCAACGGAAACGGGAACATTATTTATTTCGATTAATTTTATTTTAAACCTTAGTTATTTGTTAAACACAGTAGTTCCATTTCCCCTTTACCGTTTACCCGGTGGAAAATGAGTTCCTCAGAATGATGCATTTTTTTAAAGCCCCCACAACGATCACCACAAACATCACTCACTGTTAGTGTTAATGTGCGACCGACAAAGCTTCACAAAAATCGCAAAAAGATAGCATAAATGTGTATCGCTTAATTTAAAACTATCAAACAAAAAAGAACACAGAATTTGTTTGACATTGTTCCTCATCCATTGAACTATCTCAACATGCCAATCGAAGATTGCACAGAGGAGAACAGATGAACGTGAAACAACGACCACTTTTCGTTATATTTTGAAGATATGCTTGGCTTATGGCGCCGCCAGGAATGCAAGGAAATGCACATGCAATAAAACGTCCTAGATCAATCTTTACGTAAGTTAATGCAGGGAACGTGGGTGGTGTGTTAGCACGGGGTCACTGCGTGTGAATAAATATAGGTGTGTATGTGTGTGTCTGTACGACCAGTTGGAACCGTCAGGACATTGTGAATACTTGGTTTTAGCTCTTTATGTTTTAATGTTTTTTTTATGTTGTTACGGAACAAAGCGGGCACCATGCACACGGCCGCACGAGACGGTACTAGATCCTCTTATCTGGATAGCGGAAGGTGGTGTAAATAGCAGCAACAATAAGAGGCCTATAAGTATAAGTACATGAGTATATATATATACATAAATGCATATAAATAAAAAAGAATAAAACTAACTAAATGCAGCGAATGCTGAAGCGCAACGGGACGGTTATATCAGAGTAAAGTGTAAAATGTAACATTAGAAGAACGAAATCAAATCAAAACTAAGCAAAAAATATCAGTTTGCAGGGGTTTAAGAGATACATGAAACATCAAGCGTGGGAAAAAATTTCAAACATACAACTGCGACATGGAAAACAATCCAATGCAAACGTCATTCCATATCCCGAAGGCACAGAAACTTAGAAAAATAGACACAAATTACAACAAAAACAGAAACCTGTTTGGCAGTACACGACTGAGAAAAGGCCAATGCAAAAACAAACCGAAGAAAATATAAAAACAAACAAATAAACTGCATCAAACACATCGCAATACTAGCTTTTGAGAGCGGGACAAAAATGTTAAGTCAGTGAATTTTCATGTTCAATTAAGCAGCCGCAACAGCAGAACATAAAAGTTACTAATCAGTAGCCATTTGTAAAGAGAGAAACGAAGACACGGAAAACATTCAGTTTACAAGAAGCTCTACACTATGAAGTTGGATGCGCAAACTAGAATGGAAATATAAACCATGGTAAAGCACACAAGCAGCTCTGTGTTTGCCGAGCGATGTGAAGCGAGATCGTCTGAGAAGATTTTTATTTTAAGTAAACTGTTTGATTCAACTATCAACACTGCTAGAGAACATTACAAACAATATCACACGATATGTTCGACCTGTAACGAATGGTCAAGCTTCGGTTTTAACTGCAGGTTACTGACTTATGGATGGTTGAAAGATACCAGCGGTACTTGGACGCTCGCTCAGAATTATGTGTCGGCAGCGTGCTCCAAAATGTGATTCCTTTATAAGAATAAATCCATCAAAATAACGTAAAACCTCGTACGTGTTTATTTGTTTGCTTTTAGGAAAGCGGAAAGAAAGTAGAAAAAATAGATCCGATGCCCTTCAATTTGATACTGACATCTTTCAACACCAAATGAGCATAACGCACGGGAACAAAATTGACAGCAGTTTCAGCAAAAAAAAAAACTTGACAATTTTTCAACATACTGCATTGTTTTCCATGTGTTTATAGTTTTCATCCGCTGGCAATAAATAATAAATTTATTTGAATTGGAAAAGTTAAAGCCGTTAAATAAAATGCCCTGGTTTCCAAAACTACCAAGTGACACGCAATAGGTAAATGATGGCAGTGTGAAATAATATGAATATGGTTCGGCTGAATGTTTGAATGTTTGATTGAGCCACTCTAATGCTCCAAGCCACTAAAATAAAACAGATGAACTTCAGAACTCGAGAGCGCATTACATATCTTGATTAGTTTGCAGATGCCATTGCATGATGAGATTATGATATAACTGTTTATAGAGGGTGTCAACTTTTAAAAACGTTCTAGACACAAGTTTTATAACAATTATATCATTTTTCAGTTGTTCACATTCCTTTGCTCCTTTCCTTTGCATTCACAGATCCTTTACTTTCATCTATTTAGTTCATCACCGATGAATCATAATTCATGTTGCTTATGAAAAGAAAAACCGAGCATCAAAGGTAATCACTTAAAACCAGCTGTTCACAGCTGCTTATCAAACAACCGTTACAAACCTTGAATCAACGTCCACAACCCAATTAGGGTCAATTAGAAACGGGACTTTCTGTTATTCATTAAGGCAGAGGAAAAATATTGCAAAAAAGTAACACAAAATATATCTTATTAAATCAACCGGAAGAGTTATTTGCACCATAGTAATAGTAATTTTTATGCCAAATCGTCAGTCAACCTTCTACAGATGCTTCATGGATGATTCGTTCATTTTTATTCACTTTGCAAAGGGAATATGCTGAAGACAAAATCAACGCAGTCAAATTGAAGAGAAGGACCCTCGGAAAGTAGCACCCATTACATAAAACTAACCACAATGTTGATCCACCACCAAAATACAACATTAGGCAGAAGCGTACGTAACACCGACCGATGGAAAGCATACATGGCATCAATAAGCTGTCGTGTTTTTGTGTAAATTTGCTGTTGCTTCTCCATTTTTTGTTTCATTCCATCCCTAAATTTTTCTTCCAAATGTCCATTTTCAAATTAAGTTGTTTTCTTGAAATTATTCCATTCAAGCTTTCATCTCAATTATCGCCCGGCTTAATTCGTCTCGTGTCTTCTCACTCAAAGCCACCTCCTTTCCCCGACCTGAGGAACCAGCGATGTTTCGCAGGTTCACGCCCAAACGCGCCAGTTCAACCCCCCTCAACTAACCCCTTTACTTTCCCAGGGCAATAATGGCATCGGAACCGTCGGATAATGGCTTTATAATGCTCATGGGTGTGCGCCTCGGCATGGTTATCTTTCTTTTTGGTGGAATATTTCTTTTCCCTCTTCATAACGGATCATCAACGGATCGATGTTCTTATTTGGGAACGTACCTTGACTGAAGCGTGCAGAAGGAGATTTTTTTGGGGGATAATTCTTTTCTTTTCGTTTAAATATCCTAATCTGAAATTGATAATTGTCAGCAATACTACTCCATGGGGCTAAAGTATATTGTAATTTAATGCCCATTAAGGGCTTACTAGTTCTTTTTAAACATCTACCTGAATAATGGGATGATAATAAAAATGACTTCTATGTTACAACACTACATAAACGTTTCCATGCTAGCAGATTAAGCGGTATTTCTTGCAATAAAGTCGATTGAAGGCATCAGCAACGAATTGTCTGTTAGTGTGAACAGTAATTTAAAAGTGCCACAAGAAAATCAATGGGTATAAAAATAAAACCCGTAAAAACCCACACTACCGCAAATAGGATCGTTGAGAACGATAAGATAATAAAAAGAACATTTGGGCTTTGGCAACATTTGGTCAAACATTAAGTCCAAACCAACTGTTTGGGCACCAACCGTACAAAAAAAAAAGAAGGAACACCGAAAGGAATGAATGAAAATTTCCGCGTGGCCAAATGAAGAAATCCGTTCGGCGAACGAAAACAAACGAAACGCGAGAAGGCAAAAAACATTTGTTCGCTAATGCTGCAAAAGGGTTAGCAGCATATATTTTATGTTCAAGTAGGCGCAGCTTAAGGGGCGGAAGACCCAAAGGGGACATCGTTGGAAGCAAGAAGACGATATACCCCGCTGCCAACCCGATCTCAAGCCGCGGAAACACTTCAAATCACCTGATCTTTCATGATTTATTATATTTAATAACAGAGCGCACGGTTCGGTGAAAATAATAAACAAGTGTAAATGAGATTGATGCCAAAGGAAAGGAAAGGTAGTGGTGGCTCTTGGTTTGTGTGATGCGGTTTTCTTGTCGTTCATTCCTTTGTCACCGGCGCTAGGAAGAGAGAAAAAAAGAGCTCCCATTCTTGCGTCTTGTTAATCCTCCAAGGGATTTTGCTTTTTTCTTTGAGCGCGCAGGGTTTGCCCTTTTTCTTGATAAATTAAATTAAACTGCCCGGCAATGAATTTTGGCTCATTGATTATCCGAATCGGCGTGACAAGGTTCCGTTGCAAAGTTTGAAAGTCTGCGAAAGATGTAAGAGCGCAGACCATGCCGACACGATGATCGTGGGATTCGCGTTGCCGGTCGGTCTCGTTCAACATATTTTCTAATGACTTAATCAACATGTGTTTGGAGTTTGCGCCTGATGTTGCTTCCAAAGGCTCTATGTTGAGAGATATTAAAACTGAAGAAAATATCTCTTGCTTTTGATCGATTGAGAAAAGAGAAAACGACATCTTATCCGGGCCTAGTGTTTGATCTCAATTTTTCATGAGAAATTTAGTATACAGGCTGGCCCCGGTTTTCGTTAATTTCGGCTACGCAATCAACCTAGGGGTGCGGTATGAGGGGGGCCCACGGGCCCCCCTTATTTCTCAAAACTATAACAAACTCTCTTTTTCAGTAGACCTAGCGCAGTCCGCTCGCTGCGCTCGCTGCGGGCGCGTCGCCGTTTCCAACTCATTTCTTCGACTAAACTCATCAAACTCATTGTTTCATGCTGTCCATCATGTGTGGTATAGTTTAGTTACTAGTAACTTACAGTAACTTAACATGTAAAAGTATATTAACCCGCATTCAACCTCCACTGCGTGATTAGTTTAAACCGTTATTGTTACAAATGGTTTGTAGAAACCCTGTAACGATAGCAGCTTAACGTAACGGGCTGAGTACCAACGGATTATTTTGCCCGTGGAACTCACGGGCAAAAGGATATAAAGGGGGGCCACAGACGTGGCCAGTAAGAATTCCTTTATTTCACACCCACGTTGCGTTTGCAACAGTTATGTTCTTTTAAGCGAACCGTTAGCGATCAAATATTTGAAAAGTATGCATGCGTCGCGCTTTGCATAGCTTCAGGCGCTTAATGTGAACCAGTAGGAAGAGGAGAATCTAGCCCGGGGCCTCATTTACTCTTTTACCTCGTTCATTGTTTTCATTGTTTCTTCATACCCCAGCTACGTTAAATGATGCGATCGTACGATAGCCATAGTAACGATTCGTTAATCGATGCGATGGGCAACATAACACCACAGCATAACGACTATAACCCCAAAGGTTCTCAAACCATCCGCGTCACACAGGAACAATCCGAAGGGGCGCTAGTGTGCTCCGCGCAACACACACATAAAAAGGAGGTTGGTTCATCTAGAACAAAAAGCGTTGATTGAAAAAGAAAACATGAAACGTATTTTTTTGCACTCATTGTCGTCTGCTTACGAATTGTTGTTGGTTGTGATGGTGAAAAATTGATTTCCTCTCATCTCAGTAGGCAAAACTCAAGTTCAGTACCACATACAAATTCAATCAGATGCTATATGAGGTAACCTCCGTATTAACTCTTCTTGGGTCTTGTTGTTATTTGACATCTTCAAACAAAAACAAACTTGCTTTCCTCTCGTAAAGTGATCGTAAAAATCCATGCTAAAGTAAAAAAGTTTAAGTGAAAAATACACAGTTCAGAGTGAGTTTCGTGAAAGTTAAAGCGTTTTACATATCGAAGGTGATGTGGGTTGTTTGAATAACCTACATGAAAGGTAAGAGGTGAAGAGGTTTCATCTTTGTTTACATTACAGATAACATTGCACATCAGGCACTGAATCCGCAGCGAAACTACTAGCAATTAAACCGGTGTTCGTTAAGGTAAGTTTAGATAAACATTTAACTGTAAATCGTTCTTGTGCGTTGGTTTTTAAACCTCATGAAGTGATTCGTTTAGTGTTTGTTTGTAGGCGGTGACAACAGGGATTTATGTTTGTACATTGGAAGTTCAATTGAATGTGTTTTTGTACACTAGTTTACACACAGAACGTTTGTTTGCACAGAAAACGTTTGTGGCAATATAAGGACAATTAGAATCTATGAACAATGCATATGCTGATCTGTTATTTATAGATGGTGCTAGATCAACATATCAGATAAGAATCAGATTGTTTATTTTTAGCATAGGTATGATTAAGTTTTTAAAATAGTTTTTTTCAAAACGATTTTAATTGGATTCTAACCACGTAAAGGAGCCTTTGCTTCTGAAAACTGGCATGGAAACTAGGAACTCTTAGCAACCTTTGTGGAAAAGATTATGTAACAAAATATAATTATGTTCGCAAGTACGTCAAATTAGTTGAATTCTATCTTTTGTTTAATATGTTGATTAACTATATCATAATAACAGCATTTTTTATACTTCCCAGGTGATAAATGGATGAGACCACTAACAAGGTTAACCAATGCCAGGAATATCAACAATTATTGAGCAGAACCAATTGTGACGGTATGCATGTAATTAAATTATGATAATTTGTTTTTTTAATAATCTGACTTATGGTTTCCCGACTAAAAAAACTTCAGGACACAAGAATGCTGACGATGTGGAAAAGTTTCAATGAAAATGAACGAAATTAATATATTTATTTCCTTTCTTACGGCAAGGACCATCATCCGCAGAATGGATCATTTTCTTGTGACGGAAATATCTGGAAGACAGACTTACGAACTGACTCAACAAAAAGTATGTGCATGCTCCCTCTCACTTCGTTTGTTCAATTTCATTTTAATTTTTTATTGAATTCATTTTCAGAAAGTACCAGAGTGTGAATCAAGGAATATTTTTCAAACGAAAAACACCCATTCGTTAAGGAGTTCATGGACGTTTCAAACAAGATTTCCCGTAGCATCTTTGCTGTACAACTAGGACATAAGCAGCATCGAGTATCGCCAAGAACGGTTCCCCTTCGCAACTGTTCTTAATTTTTCACATCCGATCCTGAGCTGAGCAAGCGTGTTCTTTGATCGATTGGAATAACTTACAAAGCACTCCGTAAGAGTGATATCCGTCAGACGAAGCCAAACATTTTGATGAAGCTTAATTGTTTTAATGTAGGTTGAATTCATTACAAAAAGCTTTATCAATCATTTCATTATGAAATACAGATATTCTTTTGATTATTTTCAGCAGATGATTGGTGGAATCAATTGCAGGAATAATAATAATTGCTGTGCAGAACCGGCTATAGATGTAAGTAAGCAATTTAATTCAAATTGAAACTGTTTAAATAATTCAGTTTCGGTTTTACTGGCTCTTCAAACATGTGAGAGTTAAAGGGGATACGTATTCTTCCAAAAATATTCAAATTTTGTAAATGTTTGTATATAATAATATAATTTTAAAAATGGGCAGGAAAATAAAAATAATTTCAAAAATAAAACGGCAAATTTGAATTTTCAATTTTTAAACCGAAAAAACCGTTTACATTTAGCCCCTACATGTAGGCAACCGCCAGGTCGAAACGTTACGAGAGCGTACATTAAGGCGTTTGTATCTCTTCTAATAGACGCTAAATGTACGCTCTCATTTTGTATGTTAACCCCAGCTACGTTAAATGATGCGATCGTACGATAGCCATAGTAACGATTCGTTAATCGATGCGATGGGCAACATAACACCACAGCATAACGGCTATAACCCCAAAGGTTCTCAAACCATCCGCGTCACACAGGAACAATCAGAAGGGGCGCTAGTGTGCTCAGCGCAACACACTCATAAAAAGGAGGTTGGTTCATCTAGAACAAAAAGCGTTGATTGAAAAAGAAAACATTAAACGTATTTTTTTGCACTCATTGTCGTCTGCCTACGAATTGTTGTTGGTTGTGATGGTGAAAAATTGATTTCCACTAACCTCGATAGGCAAAACTCAACTTCAATATCACATTCAAATTCAATCAGATGCTATATGAGGTAACCTCCAAATTAACTCTGTTGTTTGACGTCTTCGAACCAAAACAAACTTGTGCGCAGTGCTTAGAAGACTCCAGTCGATAAAAAATACTGTTTTTGCTTTAATAGCAAAACCAACGTGAAAAGTGAGTGTTCATTGTAAATTTTCGAAACATTAAACATGTTTTCTGTACAAAAACAAATGTGAATCGTTTAACAAAACGGTACGGGAACCGGTAATTGAGGAATGTTTGTTTGTGGTCATGAATGCATTGTGCATTGCAGTCCCACTTTCTTATCCTGACATGGCAGAGTGGTTGGTAAGTTGAATGCAATTGTATTTCGGTATGCTTCAGCCCCAACAATATATTATTGCAGATTTGATGAGATCGTCAACGGAAGAGGGGCCGTTTCCAGCGGTCGCCGTTCCGACCACTGATGTGGACCGTGTTTGTGCTCTGGAATTGAGTAAACTGGAATTAGATGGTGGACACAAAGAACACGCTCTCAAGTGACTCCACTGAAGGAACCGGGGCGAATCACGAGGATCTTACCGTATTACATTATACAGAGCAAGACGCCATTCCGTATTGCGTAAGTAGTAACAAATAATTTGTGGAAGTTTTTTAATTTTTCAGAAGGCGAACATTTCTCTCACTCTTGTTGAAGATGGTTACCAACGACATAATATTCTTTAACTGTTCATCTCCACATAGCGAACTCTCCTCCGTCGAACTGTCGAACTCAGTTCCCGCAACAGCTGGGAAACTCGTAGGAAACTGGTAGGAAACTCTTGACAGCACTAGCAAAGCCCCTCGTTCTGACGTTTAATAACTGACGGATTAAGAAGAAGCGAAGAAGACCGAAACAAATGCGTGTCCACTTAGCGAACTCGGGAAACTCGAAACTCCATACAAGTTTGACAGGAGTTTCACCAGAGTTTCCTATGAGTTCGCTATGTGGAGATGAACAGTAAGAGCTCATATTCACGATAGAAGCCAGGCTGGAAATGGTTCGTCTGCATCCAATGTTGTAAAGACGAAAACATCCGGTAGATCTCTTGATTTTCATCATCTCTTCCAAGTGAATGTAACAGTAAGTTGTTAATTTACATTGAATATTTGTTAATGTTGAGGGTTTTGAAATTGAATAATGTTTTCCAAATCAGAATAGTTGAGTTCATCGAAAACATCAATTGGTTATAGAGTAGGATTGCAGTACGAATTAGAGCGGGTGTGGAACCGCAAAATGCCAATTTGGATTCAAATCAGCGATCAGGTGTGAACTTGTGCATGTGCCGATAAATTTTGTTTAAGGTAATATGCTCTCATGCTTTCCATATATGTATAAATCAACAAATCCTGGATTCTTTTTTCTTTCTGAAAATTTAAACCATAGCTAATGATAAAAAAATATACCATTTTTCTATAAAATGCATCCTTCCCTTGAACCAACCTGTCACTATACATATCCCAATGCAGTTGTAGTGCAGAACGATGCGGGTGCAGTTGTCTGGATAGTAAGCTGACCCATGAAGTATAAAGAACATGTTATGAACGGATCTTCGACAATACACCGGTTTTTACATGTAAGTAAAACTATGTAAATACTGCTTACCGTTCAAAATTATGGGTACGAATGATACATATTTTTTTCCTCACAGTACGTGGTTGACGGAATTAGCTAAATAGTTAATTTACTATTAGCAATTATATAAACAAGCAATGTAAGTATGGTATTAAATTTCAGCCAATCTTTTGAGTTAATATGGTGTTTTATTTTACAGAACCGAGACAATCAACAATTTGAGTGCATCGGAAAAAAATCAGAGACAAAACTCGTTAATTTTAGAAAATTAGGCGTTACTTTTGTAAAAATATGGGTGAGGTATAAGAAATAATAAAATAATCCATAAAAACTGAAAATGTAACTGTTGATTTGAATTTTCAATTTTTAAACCGAAAAAACCGTTTACATTTAGCGCCTACATGTAGGCAACCGCCAGGTCGAAACGTTACGAGAGCGTACAATAAGGCATTTGTATCTCTTCTAATAGACGCTAAATGTACGCTCGTATTTTGTATGTTAATGTACGCGATTTGTCGCACGACGCATAAATTAATGCTCCTGGGGAATGTACGCGATTTGTCGCACGACGCATGAATTAATGCAGCTGGGGATAGAGATCAGAAACGATTAGCAGAGTGTTTTTTTTTCGAAATTACGGTTGGGGTTGATCCGGGTCCATGCCGGCGGTGAAACTTTGCTAAAAACTTTAAAATTAGTTAAACTATGTTTCTAAACACTAATTAGACCAGAACACATCGAAACATTTTTTTTGCTGCATTACCAAAGTAGAAAAAGCGTATTTTTCCATTATACCACACAGTTTTACTTGGCAAAAGTGAGTAAGACATGGTTAATTTGCATATTAATTTTTTTTTTTAGCTTAACATATTACCTTTCCAACGATGTATAAAACATCATGGTCATAGTTTAAATACTTGTAAAACGATTGCCATCAAGCAATCAATAAAAGTTCGCTCGCGCGGACCATTTTTTATCACTTTTTTGACTTTGACAGATTATTTCTCGAAATCTACTAGTCCTAAAAGGCTAAAAATTTGGATTGGTCTTAGTTAACTTGTCTACTGCAAGGAAATGTAACTGAATTTACCATACTCTCCATCGCCTAATGTCCGCCTTTTCCCCATAGTGCCCGGGCTAGATTCTCCTCTTCCTACTGGTTCACATTAAGCGCCTGAAGCTATGCAAAGCGCGACGCATGCATACTTTTCAAATATTTGATCGCTAACGGTTCGCTTAAAAGAACATAATGGTTTAAACTAATCACGCAGTGGAGGTTGAATGCGGGTTAATATACTTTTACATGTTAAGTTACTGTAAGTTACTAGTAACTAAACTTTACCACACATGATGGACAGCATGAAACAATGAGTTTAGTCGAAGAAATGAGTTGGAAATGGTGGCGCGCCCGCAGCGAGCGCAGCAAGCGGACTGCGCTAGGTCTACTGAAAAAGAGAGTTTGTTATAGTTTTGAGAAATAAGGGGGGCCCGTGGTCCCCCCTCATACCGCACCCCTAGGTTGATTGCGTAGTAGTGATGAGCGGGTCGACCCGAACCTATCGGGTCGGAGCGATCCGTAACCGACCCGGAGCGCTCCGGGTCGAACTCTCGATTCCAACGACTCCGGGTCGACCCGTGGGTGCAACGAGTTCGGGTCGACCAGTAGGTGCAGCTGCCCATATGCGAGTTCGACCCGTTGGTTCGGGTCGACCCGTAGGTGCAACGAGTTCGGGTCGACCAATAGGTGCAGCTGCCCATATGCGAGTTCGAACCTTTGGTTCGGGTCGACCCGTAGGTGCAACGAGTTCGGGTCGACCCGTGGGTGCATCGATTCCGGGTCGACCAGTAGGTGGAGCTGCCCATATGCGAGTTCGACCCGTTGGTTCGGGTCGACCCGTAGGTGCAACGAGTTCGGGTCGACCCGTAGATGCAACGACTCCGGGTCGACCAGTAGGTGCAGCTGTCCATATGCGAGTTCGACCCGTTGGTTCGGGTCGACCCGAACTCGTTGCACCTACGGGTCGGAATCGATACTTCTAGGGACGGACTCGATTCCGGGTCGATCCGTGAAAAGAATCGTAAGACTCATCACTATTGCGTAGCCGAAATTAACGGTACACACTACGATTCAAATACTCGTAGGTTGAATTTAACGAATTAATGTATCACCAATTGCATACATTCAGTTTAAACGTCCACAAGAGGTGTACCCAAGGTGGGTCCTAAGGGAGGTGAGCTCAAAGGCCTGGATGTGGCAGCCATTTTGAAATCAATTTTTGACAATCGTTCCTGGTTTTGTTTACCAACAAAAGGATTACGACGCGTTACCGGGCCGCTACACGAACCGAAAACTCCAACCGAGAACTCAAAACAGTTTCAGTTCGGCAGTGAATCAGAGCGGAGGTTAGCAGTGCAGTTCCTGAAAGGGTTAGCGGAAAAGTAAGGTTACGGCACGACCGCGTGGTCACGCCGAGCTGGAGCTCAGGTCAGAAAAATCCTAGCTGCCGCACATCTCGTTCTGTTTGAGTCAATCAAGCGGACCACGAGTTCTTGTGTCCTGACAACGGAAGGAATTATCCCTCCCGTGGCCGGCGGGTGGACATATGGCTATTATTAGCCGGTCCTAAAGGACGAGTCGGTACGCCTCTGATTACGAGTAAGGGAACAAACGTTCGACTTAGCGTAGGAGGATATACCCCGACTCGCATAGCGAAAGAAGAAGAAGAAGAGAACTCAAAAACCGTATAAGTTTACGTCAAAATCTTCTCGGTTCGTGTAGCCGCGTTTTGTGGTACCAATTCTGTGAGCCACGCTACACGAGCCGCAAACTCAAAACTTTGCGGCGCAACGAGGTTTTTGTTTTTGATTTTTCAGTTAACTCAAAAATCTTCCTTCAAAGCAAACAAGATCTTATTTCAATTCACACAAAAAGTAAAAGATGGATAATCTGTTGAAGTGTGGCTAACTACCCTATCGCGGGTCATCGATTTGAGTACCCAAAACTTGCAACAACGCAACAGGCGTATTGTGCGGAGGCAAGAAGATGGCAACCGTTTGCTGGACAATACTGTAGCAGAGCAAGCAAATGAAACTATAATTAACTTTCTTCGCATGAAGAAGGAAGATTTTGATGTTCTCAAGTTACATAAAAAGTGGTAGAATAAAATATTTTAATCTTTATCATTAAACTTTTTGAAACTTTTAGATTTTGGAATCAGTTGGTGTGAATAGTGAATTTATAATTGATATTCTAGCTATAAAATAACAAAATATTAACTAACCGTAACTACAAAAGAAACACGTAAATTTATCACCATATGTTCGTTTATTTTGTTTTGGAGATTTGTTATGTTTACATTTACAGGTGAACGTCGATTATCCGGGGGTGTCGGGACCGGGAGGTCCACGGATAATCGAATTCCACGGATAATCGAACATATACGTAAAATTCGTTAATACCTGGTTTGAGTCTCGGCTAGTTCACTTTTAACCAGTTCCAGTTAGTGGATTAATCATAAAAAATGGTTGAATTATTTTTCTATGGTAGTTTTTATTGCTATTTTGATCCGACAAATTTTATTTGACACATTATTGCTAAAACATTTTGTGAACAAACCTGAAATTCATGGAAATATTTCAACCCGGTTGTGCAGTTGTCAGTTGCAAGACACCCGGATAATCCGCCCCCCGGTTAATCCGGCCCCGGATAATCGACGTCCGACTGTATTTCTTTTTCGTCTTCTTCTTCTGACGCATTTGAGTTTTCGGTTAGCTGCCAAAAACTTCTCGGGTGCAGTTTTCAGCTCACGGAGCTGAAAAGTTTTTGACGTAAACTTCTCGGTTGTTCCGCTCTTCTCGCCGAGAAGTTTTTGAGTTTTCGGGTCGTGTAGCGGGGCTCTTAGCAAGCTGCTGGTTCCAGTTGATACGGTTACCGGCCCTCTCTAGTAAATGAGGTTGGACGAGATGGGTAAAGCGGTTAGGTCGTCCAAAGGCACATATGTTAACACTTTGTTGCTACAATGCTACATGAAACGTGTTTGTTAAAACGACAATATCTTCATGATATCGCATTTTTTCCCATTCCATGAGTTATTTTTGCAAAAAACAGCTGAACAAGATAAATACGGCATTCTTACGCTATCGGAAAGAACTTTGGAAACAACAACTGGCAAATTGTAAACATAAACAAATCCCGGAACGATTGTCAAATTTTTCCTTTATTTTTCTAAAAAAATCAAGGCGATTTGTTCGGGATGAACCCACCTGGATAGTAATCACTTTGGGTGTACCCACGATCGAAAACATGGTGGCCGGGGCCTCATTTACTCTTTTACCGTTAAAATCAATGTTTGAAAACATCAAAACAATTGAAACATATCCGACCGTACTGTCAACCGTTTTCCACATCTACTGTCTACAAAACACTGTATGCCTAGACCTGCCTCTGCTATCGACCTTCGTCGAGTGCGTGCATGTTGTAAACGCTGATTTTCACGGATTTTCAGAAAAGTACGTCGTTTTGCTGTCGATTCCGGTGTCGGTGAATGGTTGTCGGTCAAGATATTTGCGTTGTTCTCGTGCGAAATCTACTATTCCAGCGCATCACGGTGAATTAAGCGCTTCTTCAGTGATTCGATCTATGCTTCGATCGCGGCTTCGTGACCAGTGCACTGTGTCGTAAATGTGTGCGTGTTTTTGCTTTGGCTGAAGGGTTTGCAAAAATCGGAAAACCATCGGTTCTTCGACTTTGACGAAACCTGCCTCATGGGGTGTTCCATTTGGTGTTCTTTTTTGTATGTTCGTGTGCTACTAATTAAACGGAATTGATGCCGTGTCGGTGAACGTGGCCCTCCTATTAGGCACGGTTGCCCGGAGGGAATTAACGACAGTGGCCAGGTCTCGCGGTACCCCCCCCCAGCCTACCAAGTGTGTTTTGCCTAATTTTTTTTCATTAATTTCCTTCGTCCCGTCGAATTGCTGCGCTCCTGGACCGTGCAACCGCCATCCGTCCCTAGCGAGAAGAAGAAGGTGCGTTTTCGATGGTCTCCGTGTCGGTGTGTGCGTTGCGAATGACGGAAAAGCGGAACGACCTACCTGGTGACCACATTAAGGAAGTAGAAGAAGTTATCGGATGAAGAACACTGCACCTGGGACAGGAAAAGAAGTAAAGCGCGACGGCGAACGAAGGCGGAAAAGAAGTAGTAGGCAACGAAGCGAGGGCCGTACCGTCCTCCGATCTACACTCCCTCTGCCCGCCTGACAGCAACGGCAGGAGAACGGAAACGGTGCGCCAGCAGCAGGAAAAGTGTGTGTCTTGTGTGTGCTGAATAGGGAAAAAATATGTCGGATGTGAAACGTGTAACGCTTACTACGATTAGTGATGTGGTCAGGAAGGGCGGCGGTGGAGGCACCGGTGGCCCTTTCGGTGCACTTGCGTTCGATTCGGCCAACGCCATGAGCTCGGCGTTCGGTGGCGGCAGTTCCGCATTCGGCGGAGCAAGCCACACACCCGCGGGCAAGGAATCGGCTGGCGGAAGCGGAGGGGCCGACGGAGGCAAATCCGGAGCCTCGGGGAAAAAGCAGAAAACTGTGCGCCTCGAACTGAACCTGTTTGAGCCGACCGCGGAAAGCTTTCCGGAGTTCAACTTTTCCAAGCTGATTCACGAGGAACAGGTAAGGAGGACCTCGCCTGTGCTGGCAGGGGTAGGGTGGCCATCTTTGCTGCGAACGGATCTGTGATTTCGAACGTCAATTACTGTCCTTCATTCTGTCAGATTGGGACTCGAAAATCGGTATGAAAAGCTGTAACAAATGGCATGGAAAATGTGGGATGGTCATCATGATTTCCACTCCATTTGTATCATAAATTTTCCCCACAGTAAGGATCTTCCCCATTCTACAAAGTAGGCTGTCAGTATTGATTATGTTTCTACCAAGATCATAGAATTGTCCAATGCACCTATTTTCTTCTTCTTCATTCCACATTACATTAAATTTGACGTTTGTTGACGAGATGATGGCCTGAAGGGAGAGGTATGGTAACTTTTCCCATCCTGCCGTTTTATTTTTTCGGTCATCCCTGGAGAACACCCGGTTTCTAATGTTCTACTTGCATTTTCTTATTTCCTTCACCCATTTTCGCTGCACCTTTTGCCCGTTTGTGCATTGTTGTTTAAACGCGCGATTCCGCACGTCCTTTCGCGTTTCGCGGTGTGCGTGCGACATGCTGCGCCATATCTAGGTGTGCGTTTATGTGTTGTTTCGCAGCTGCCCGCGGTCCACACAACGCACCACATGTTTTGCTTGAGATGACATTTCTTGGCCCCGCGCTGCGTCGCGCCCCCCCTGTGGTCCTGGGTTCCGTGCAGCATCTTTGAAGAAAAGCCGGGAAGAAACTGGCAATGTTTGGGCAGTTGATTTGCTTATGATCTCCAAAGGATGAAGAAAGTATGCCTACGTGACCTAGTTAACGTCCTCATGCATCAATAGAATTTTCTTTCATTTTCAAAATGGACCTTCTTCGTTTGGCCACAGTTCACACTTATTTTTATTGTTTCTTATCAAAGGATCCTGTAATTTAACGTCACCTGTCTGCTACGTTACTCTTTCTTTCCTTGCATATTTGGTTCTCATCGCTAATTGTTTTTTTTTCAGAAACGATTGAAGAAAGCACAGAAAAAGCTTCACGATGATGCAAACAATGGTTTCCTGTCCGATCCTGAACTGGATAACGATGTAGCCCGCATGGCAAGAGAGTTGGAGCGAAAGTACGGTTCCGGCACGGCCTACGGTGGAAAAGAAAAAAATTCACGCCCCTCGAAGTTGGACTACTATGATCGGGGAGCTGGCTACGACGAGGAGGACTCGTTCATCGACAATTCCGAGGCGGTAATGAAGATACACGAGGTTTTTCGTCGATCAAGGGATGATGATGGGTTTTGCTTGCTTTATTTTAGTACGATGAGCTGATACCACAGGAGATCGAGACGGTCGGTGGCGGGTTCTACATTAACTCCGGCCAGCTGGAGTTCAAGCAATTGTCCAACTTCGAACGACCGGACGATGTACACCGTATGCCCAAACCGAAGAAGCGTGCACTTTCAACGACCTCTGAGAGCAGTGACGAAGAAGACCCGCCGACGAATGCCAAAAAGAAATCGGAAGAAACGCCCCAGCCACAGGCAGAGAAACCGGTGGCTACTCCCGAACCACAACGGGTCGGTGAAGAGGAGCGAACGAACGCCGGCGGTGGCAACAGTGGACCGGAGGTGGGATCCGGTGAGGACAAGCAGCCGCGCGTGAACGGGCATGTCACCAAGAAGCCAAAACTGGCTGACAGTGGACCGAAAGGTGCTGGTTTGGAAAAGGATAAATCTAAATCCACCTCCGGAACGAACGTCGTATCTGCAGAAAAGGCGAATGGAGTGAAAGCTAAAGTCGCTGCTACGTGCACACAACCGGCAATCGGAGGTCCGCCGGCCGAGGTCGCCGCTGCTAGTTGTGGTGGAGGTGGTGGCAGCAAGAAGGATGAGAATGAAAACGACGGTGGCGTTAAGTTGATCAAAACGACCACGGTGAAGGACATGCTGCGGGCCAAGCGGGATAGCTTGCGCAAGATGGAGCAGGAAAAGAAGGGCCGCAGCAGTGGGTCTAGTAGGGTTTCTAGCTCCGAGGCGGAGGAAGATGGAGACGGTGGTGCCGACGAGGATGACGAGGATGAGGAGAACGACGAGGACGATGATGAGGATGAGGAGGAAGAAGACGACGACGACGAGGGCGATGGTAGTGGTAAGGAGTCGAACGAATCTGGCTCCGAGGAGGACATTGGGTCGGAAAGTGCGAGTAGCCACGGGAGTACGAGTGAAAAGGATCCGGCGGCAGGACAAAAGGTGGCCGTGGCCCCTGCCGTAAACGGAACCGACGGTGAAACGGGCCAGCGGCCAGCGGTTGTAGCGCTTCCAGAACAAAAAGAGAAAGAGCAAAAGGAACGCAAACGGAAGGAATGCAAACTACCGGACGAGCTGCCCGACTCGTTGCGGAAGGTTGTGGAAGCGCTGAAAGAGGTCGCCCGGAGTCACGCCATCGGAGGTAAGCTGAACTATTTCGACAGCAAGGTGGCCGAAGTGTTGCTGCAGGTCGACGAGGAAGCTCGGGCGGCAGGCAATAGTACCCGTAACGCCGTCTTCCGTCACCTGGAGGGCCAACTCTCCATCAGCCGGCAGTCGCTGCAGTTAAAAATTAAAAAGATACGCACCCGTAAGTTGGAGGGCCGGGCGAAGGTGGCGCTCGATCAGCTTCAGTATGCAATCTCCGATCAAATGCCTCTCCTGCTGGCCAAACACGTATATGACTGCCAGACTGTGGCGGAACAACGAGCGGCACAAGCGGCGGCGGCGGCTGCATCGGCAAACAGCACCATCCTGCCAACTGGGAGCGACCCGGCGTCTGCGTCAAATAGCGAGAAACCGGCACCGCAAACCACAAACACTCCGCAGATTCGAAATCCAAAGAAAAAGTTCCCTTGGAACGAGAAGACGCGGGACCTGCTGTGGGAATTGTACAGCATCCGCGTGGAACTGTTCCCGCTGCTACGGCCCCGCAATGAAACCGAGGACGATTTTGTGGCGGAATATCTGCGCAACAAGTTGGTCCCGCTGTGGCCGAAGGGATGGATACGTTACGAGGACCTGCACAAGGAGCTCGACCGGCGGAAAAAGGCACTGTCGAAGGCACCCGTCAGTGCGGTGGCAAAGAAGCATCCTCCGCTAGTCGTCATCCCGTCACACGCCACGTCATCCGCCTCCAACGTCATCGATCCGAGCTGGATGTCGCCCGGCACGGTCACCGCCGGAGTTGTGATGAACGGTACTGCGAAATCGATTGGCAACTCGTCGTCGGGCGGTGGTGGGGCAGGAGGAAGTGTTGGAAAACAGGGAAGTGGATCTTCCGTGACAACGCAACCGCCGCATCTCTCACCGAACGGCAACAAACGTGCCTCTTCCGATCACAGCATCAGCAACATCATGAACTCCCCTCCCCTACCGCCACCACCAACCACCGGTGAGAAGCAGCATTCCGCCGCCAATCGATCGCAAACGATCACCACCGGCCGGCGTTCGTTCGATGACGACCAAATCATGCTCTCTCCACCGAAACCTGTCGCTAGCGGGGACAAAGATAGTTCGAGCGCCAAACGCGGCGGACCGTTAGCTTTCCCAATCGAGCCGAGAACATCGATCGGTATCGCGGCAGGTGATCTGACTTCCACGAATCAACGGCAACGGTGGAGCAGCCGTGAAGACGATAGCGATAGCAGTATTGAAATCATTGGCGAGTTTAACGTGATCGGTGGAGGGTCAGCTGGTAGCGCAAGCCAGAATCATTCGCTCCCGCTCGCCCCGACCGGGGTTATCCATTCCGCGAAATCCCTGCTTCAATCGCAGCCGATGGTCGGCGGACCAGCGCCATCCGCAACTGCCGGCGTGCTGCCCGTGCTCAACAAGGAAAAGTATAAAAATTTGATCGCGGGGAAAAATAAAGCCCACGGAGCTGGTGGAAGTAGTGGTGGTGACGGTAGCAGTCCCATCCGTTCGGCGGACACAACGCCCACCGGTCCTCCCGCCAACAAATACTCCAAACACTCACCGTCGGTTAGTGATCGTATCATGCAACACGGCATCCCAGGATCTTCTCTATCGTTTGCGACCCCTCCGCCGTCCGGGTCGGTTGGTTCGTCCGGCAGTAGGATAAAGGAATCGCCCTCGACACCATCGCTCGATTTGGACGTGCACCAGATAATGAAGGATCTCAAGGAGTTTCAGGTACGGGCTTCGGGACAGTTGTGCCTGGTTTCGCTTTTGAGTTAGAAAACATTACTCTACAACTTTGCTTGGTTTTAGGAACTCCAGCAGCATCACAATGTCGGAAGCAATCGCAAGACGGACAACTCAACGATACCACCACAACAGCAGCACGGTAAGCGTACGAATGGTATGATGAAATGAAATACACTTCAATAGTACCACATTTTTAACGAAAAAGTTGATACTATACGCGAAGGAGAATGTCTTTAATAATGTAACAATTTCTTCTCTCACTTCCAACGTGTCTACTCCTGCCCGTTTAAAGTGCAAGTTCCATTGACACAATTTTTGCCTCGTTCGTAAGACAATGTAATTGGAAAGGCATGCCTCCGTCTTCTACCGAGCATGTAGCCTCAGCGAACAAACAACACATCCAAGCGTGCGTTGATAGTTGTGGTGGTTTACATACTCTTATTATGCATATTAAGGTAATGATGGATCCGTTTTTAATAATCTTGTCTGCTATGTTGTGCCCTTAGTATGCCTTGACATTTGCATGGATGTGTCTCACTTTTATGTTCTACTTCTATTGATTGGAATTCAACATCAAATTCAACATCAATCGTTGCTCAACCATGTCTTCATACTCAAAAGACATGTTATGTTGTGAATTGTTTTTTTTTTTTTTGATAGGTTAGATTGAAAAGGAAAAAAGGAGGAGAAAAGTATTGTTGGAAAACAGTATTGAGCACGTTTTGTGTCTATTTCCGAGTCTGCATGTTTACTTGTTATTTGTTGACTTTTTTTATTTTTTTCTTAGATTTTGATCCCGTGTTTTTGTTCTTTTAGCAACGTTTATCGTTTATCTCGTAAATACTTTTTACCAATTTTTGTTTGATTTTATTTATTTCATCATCCTTTCCATTGGTAGATTCTGGCATGGACTTTCTTATTGACTGTGATTTGGATGAAGACGATTTTCTCTTCGCTACCAACAACTACAGTTAAAATGGCCGGTAGGCACGGAAATATGCGTGGATTTTTGTTAATTCTTTTCGAATCTTTTTGTTTTCTGGTTTTATGTTAATTCTTCCCCTAAACTCCGGAGTGTTGAAGAGAAGGAGAAACAGCCAAAGGTGTTATAATCGGGCAAATTCTATTTTTATTTCTTGTGAAAAATTTATTGTTTGTCTCCTATCCAAATGCACAGTGCGTTTAATTTTACACCAGTCTTATGTTTGATTTAAGTTTTAGTTTGCGTATACCAAATATTAAACCACACAGCTGGACACGTTTTTTCACGCACCTTCCCCATATTTTTCTGTTCACACATTTTATCACGTTTCGCACCTGTGGTTTATGGACACGCCTTATTTGATTTGTAGATAGATAGAATTGTAATTTTGCCATGGTTCCGCAAGTTTTAATAACGTTCTATTTTCCACCTTTTTTTAGATCGTCCGGAAAAATCGAAAAATGGACCTATCGTTGTCGATTGAATGCCGGAACGTGAAATGGCAAAACTGACCAAAAGTAGTTGAGGTGAGCAGCGATTGATGAAATCAGCTCTTAATGGAGGAACAATTTAAAAAAAAACCTCGTGTTGTTTGGCGGTGCAGCAACTATTGCGGCATCCTCCTCCACAGAAATGTATAAACCAAGTAAATATTTGATTATGTTTAACGGAACACACGGTTATGCGTAAAGGAAAACAAACCTGACGACGAAAGAAATGCGGAATTGATCGTTGAAGATTAAAAAAAAAGATAGCAGCAAAAGCAAGGGGAAATACCTTACGGAGTTTGCTCGTAGCAAGGAATTGGCATGTTTTATGAAAAGTTAAGATATAACGACAAATGGATCACACTCCGTTATGGGAAAGACAAACGGGATATGTTCAGTCATATAGGGTCTTTCTCCTTCCGCTCATTTTGCCTCGTTCTGTTTTGAAGAGCAATTATGTTGTATAAACTCGGTCTAACCAGGCTCCTGCCATGTTGCGTGTGTGTGTGTGTGTGTGGGTCGAAAACGCTTATCCTTACTGCCAAGACTACGTAGGAGCAGGCGGTAGAAGCAGGGAGAGAGAAAGCGAGAGACAAAGAAACGTAAGATAATCGGAAAATTGAAACCTCATTTTGATGGATTTTACGCTTCGCAAGATAAAATTTTTGTGTTGTGGTTTTTATTCAGATCCGCTTGGGTAAAGTTTTTGTGTTACTGCATTATTTATCACTACTATAAAGCTTTTCGTTTTCCGTTTGTTTGTATGGGTATTTTCCAGTTCCACCTTATGTGTCCCCTACTTCATTGTTCCAACGCTTCTCTTCGAAGTGTATTTTAATTCCTGTTTTTTTTTTGTATCAAAAACACCCTTCAGAAGAATCTAAAATAGTCAAATGCAAGCGCGTTAGGTTAAGATGAGTCGTAATAAAACTGGAAATTAGATTTCTACACCGAAACCCGGTGGGGAGAGTGTTTTTTTTTTGTTGGCTTTCTAAGCACCAGCTTCTTGTTTAGTAAATTGAAAGAAATTTCACGATTGAGTTGTTCCCCACATTTCTTTCGATCCCTTCCACACAACACCATTAATAAAACGCATAGCAAAGTTTGGCGAAAACTTTAATATAAAAATAATTTATTTTAATTTTCAATTAATCCGTTGGGTATTGTTTCTGTACACCATTCGCATGTTATATAAGCAGTTGTCTTGGTCGTTCAAGGTTTGCTTTTGCTTAGTTTCTTTGTCTGTTTGATCATATGCTGAAGTCAAGGACTAACGTAAGCTTTATCCTGTAAGCAATTTTAGAACTAAAACATATCCTCATTTAAATAGATTGGGGCAAGCGAAATTGCGGATAGATTATTGTTTCCTTTCAAACGGGGCAGTGAAGTGGGAACGCACTCCAAAATAATATAAGGGGCAAATGTGAATTGCTTTTAATTTAATTTAATATGTTGAGCAAATTTTATCGAAACAGCGTTGTGACAGTATGAACCATTTGACATCAAAAGCAAGCACACAAGTGTGTTTTTTGGGAAAATTTTCCACCTTCCCGGTTTTCTTTCCTTTTTCCACTTCAGTTTTTCTTTTTTTTGCACATTCTGCACCGCTACAATCCGGTTTCGTTAAAGAGTAGTATTTTATTCATCAACGTTCAATTGTTGGCCGCGATCCGAATTACCGTGTTTACTCCGGCATAACTTTCTGAACTTCTCATAGTGTGATCATCTCATTCCCAAATAGGTTTCCTTGTTTTGTCTGGTGCGACTTGCGCTGACGCTCGAAGGAAAAGGAGGATAAAGGGGTACTTTGAAAACCATCATGGGGCAAGGGACGGGGAATATTCACACACACACACATTACTTAAACGCACTTGCGCAGCCAACACTGCGCTGCACACGATTTGCACCTCTCGAATAAAAGTAGAAAACTTAAACAGTGTTTTAAACAGTACAAGAAGTGTTGGTTTTGTTTGTTTGTTTCGTGTTTTTTTTTGTTTTACGTCGTCCGACATGACACAGCAGTAGTTGTTAATGTATGTACAGGTGTACTCCTATTTAAACGCTTTGCTTCGCAGTTGCCCTATCGAACTATCATACATGTAACAGAACAAAAGACAGAGAGAAAAAAAAACACATAATTATATTCCTAATTCAAAATCAAAAACACATCCTGTGCAAATAATGGCGATGGCGTTTGGAAATTCGTTTTTTTTTTGCTCGTGTCGCCGCGTTCTCATCTAATCGTCATGCTAATGTGTTTCGGGGCACGATTGTTTCGGTGGCCTGCGAGCTCCCTCTCTCGTTATATTGTTTGTTTTGGCAAGATACAATCAGGGAAAACCATAATAACAAATAAAAAAAGTAAAACCTTTGCACGAAATGTCCTTCCAAAGACGCGTCCCTAGGAGTGGAAGGATGGGACAAATGAAGCACACTCGTTCTCACATTCTTACTGCAAATCCCTTCTCCTTATGGTCTCTCTCCTCGCTTTATTGAAGGCGGTCCGTGTTGTGTTTCAGCGACAGTTACGCGGTTTGGCACATAATTTAAGTTTCATCCAACTCACTATTGCAATTGTTTTTCGTTTGAAGTTAACACAGCGTGAAGCTCAATTTTTGTTCCTAATCCTGATAAAAAAAAAAAACAATCCCTACAGCAATCGCTTGTCAAAACAGCGAAATACACTTTTCTGTTTTTTTTTTTTGCTTACGCACTAATCTATTCCTTTCCCGTTCACCAAACATAGTAATAATGATCATATTAATTGCATAGTTATAGAAAATCTGTGGACTGTTCGTAAGTCGAGGGGCAGCGAACTTTTTCCTCGCCGATGGGGCTCTAATTGAAGAAACACAACACTTCTTTTAAACTAAGTTCAAAGAATTTAACGTAACATCATCGTTTTAAACTATGTAAATCAACAAACAACAGTAACATGGGCTCAATGTACAATATCTCAAAATGCATACTACATCTTACGAAGGCGTGAGGATGGCTTAACTCTCGCCAAAAAAAAAAAAAAAACACCGATGCAAACGGAGGAAAGAAAACGCACGGGAGAAAGGTGAGAACGAGAGTGCTGCTATCCGTTAAAGGACATTCACCAAGTGAACAATTTTTGGGGACCTTTGGGGGCAGGAAGGGGGGGCAAAAGGGCAGGGAAATCAAGCGGATAGCGTGCCGTTGATTTCTTCATAGGTTACGCGTTTAGAGGATTTTAAATCCGTTCATCAAGCTGCTCGCCGAGTTCCGGTTCCGTCGTGCTCCCGTTCGTTTGATGGCGCGATCCTCCCCGGTGTTCTCATCCTCTGCAGCTACCGTGGACGATCGGTTGGTGGCGAATTTGATCACGAGTGGCCGTGTGCTACTGTTGCTGCTGCTGCTGCTGCTGGTTGGTTCGATGTTCTGGTCGTCGGTTCGCGGACCGCCATTGGTGGTGTTGTTGTGGTGGCTGCCGAATGCGTACTTAATGCTAGTGATAAATTTACTAAATCTAGTGCCGTCGTTGGCGGCGACGGGTCCATTGCCACTATCACTGCTGTTGTCGCTGTCGCTGCCGAAGCTGCGGCTACTAATATTGCCCTCCCGTCGGTGGAGTTGGTGGTGGTGGTTGTGGTTCTTAATTTGTTGTTCTTGCTGGCGGAGATGGTGGTGGTGGTGGTGGTGGTGGTGGTGTGGTTGTTGTTGTTGCTGATGATGATAATTACTCGACGGTTCGGTCATCTCCAGGATTGTACCGGTAGCGTGACTGTAGGTGGTAGCACTGTATCCATGGCCTCCCGTGATTCCTTTGCTTTTGCGTTCGCCTTCGTTTGCTGCTACGGTGTACACGGACGATCCGGCATCGGTGTTATTATTCTCCACACTACCGTTAGCAGTATTCTCCACTCCATTACGATCCACCCCCGATAGGGAGGACGACCTCCACCACCACCATTTTGCTCCCCACCATGGCGAACCGTACCAGCGATCGTCGGAGCGTCGAAACCAGCGTCCATCCGCTCGCACTTCGCCAACGCCAACCGGACGGTGCCGGCCCACCGAGGCGGCGGGCGGCGAAGTGGAAGCGAAGAAAGAAGCGTACTCTCAAGAGTGCTTCACCTTACCGTTCTGCTGGTGCGGGCGGCTTCCGGGACCGGCGCCACTGATCGCGTACTCGGTCGCATGGGTGGCCACGTGCTGAATGCCCTTCTCCATGCAAGACTGGTAGACCGGTTTCATGATCTGCAAGTGGAACGAAGCGAGCAAATACAGGAAAAAAATAAATACCCTCGTATGCGATGGTAAAATCTGATTAAAAAATTAAAAGTAATGCCACTTGCCAAGGGAAAGCACGCAAATACCAACAAAATGTTCTAACTTTCACCTCAAAGATGGCATAATTTCGGACACTATATACCTACCCGAAGGGTGGAGGAGGAAAAGCGACTAATGAGTTAGGAGAATGTGGGGTACAATATTTTATATATACACACACTTCCGGGAGAGCGACGAGCGCGAGCAAACAATGAGTAATAATACAGTAGATGATTATGGTTTGGTTCAGTTTCGTTTTGTTTCGATCAATAATTTAAAACATAATATACATAATATTGCATATACGCCACAAAGAAACGACACAACATGGTACGTGTATAGCTCGTATATAAATTAGTACTTTTCCCCAACACCAAATAACAACACACAATTAAATTAATGATAAATAAAAAAGGGACGAAAAAACATAAGCAGATAACAAATAAAAAATATCACCCTCCCCCCGTCCAAACGCAAACACACGCAAATACAACAAACGCATCAAAGGAGTCGGTTCAGTTTACGTCAATTACGATTGACTTTCTTTGTTCCGTTTCGTTCTACATTGCTTTCGTTAGGTTTCGTTTTCTGTTTGAATGTTGTTTCCTTTAGCCTCTTCACTTTCTCTCTGATGTTTGCTTATGTTGCTGTTTTGATGTGAATCCTTCTGATTTTGCTATTAGTTCTTTCGGTTAGAATTTTGTTTAACTGTTTTCCTGAATAATTTAGACCTATTGCTTCTCTTTTCTCTTCCTGGGTTTTTGTTACGGTTAGTTTCTCCCTTCGGCCTATTCTTTCCTTTCTTTGGTTCGTCCCGCCAGTGCTCCAAAGGACCCACTATGGATTACCGGAAACCTTTTGCCCCAACTACAGATTAGTTCCCCGCACAAGTACGTTCACCAGATGCAGACAGTACATTAGCTCGTCCTGGTGCAGGTACAGCAGCACGCCGACACCGGCAATAGAGAAGGAAATGAAAAAGTAACTTACATTTTCCCACAGCAGGTTCGCGATCTCGTCTAACCGCACGCCAAAGTCGCCCAGTTCGCCGCTATACCTGAGGGTAGATGTAAAATTTGCATCCCAGTCAGTAACTGTGTAGCCGTGTTTCGGCATGAACTGTGCGGTCCCGTACCTGATGTAAGCCCAGGTGGCCAGGGTCAGCAGGGCGACACCCATGATGAGATTGGCAAAGTTGGCAAACGTGTACAGCCCGACCAGGCCGAAGATGCCGCTCAGGATGTACATCACGATGGCAATGGCAAAGTAGACGGCCGGCGTCCGGGCGGCCTTGAAGATGTTTTTGCTCTCGTTGTGCGCCCGGAACGTGACGAACGTTTCGTCCAGATCGTGCTCCAGCTTTTCGCGGTACTTTTCCGAGAACTCTTCACCGCCCATTTTTCGCTTCGAGGAGAACTGGAAGAAAAAGGGGGGGGGGGGGGAGCGCACAATCAATCAATTTCCTCCGGTGGCGGAAAAGGCAGCGGCCTCTTACCTGATGTAGTGCCTTCTCCTTGATGCGGCTGTGTTCCGAGTCGAGATGGGCCGTGCTGAGGTACGGTTTGGTGCCGCCGCACACGTCCTCCATGAGCTGTGTGTAGATTTCCTTCGCCGCCGCCACCGCCGTCAGGTTGTTCGCTTCGGCCGTCGCCACCAGCATGCTCTTCGGCTCCGGCAGCTCGTTGCCCTTGTAGATCGCCATGTAGGACTTGAAGTATTGTACTAGATCGCGCGCCTTCACCCGCTGCCCGTTGATCTCCTTCACGATCAGGTTCTCCGGGGCCAGGAGCATCGGTACCAGTTCGCGCAGGCTCTGCTTGAACTCGGGCGTAATGTCGGACAGGCGCCCGTCGAAGCTCGGATTGATGGCGACCGTCAGGCCCGGGTGGGGCATCAGGAAGCAGGCGATCTCCGAGAAGCAGGACGTAATGTGGCGCCGAAGCGATTGCAGCTCCGGGTGCTGCTTGTCCGACACTTCCAGCCTCCGCTGGAGGATCACCTGACCGCCGAGCGCACCGTATTCCGCCTCGTACGGGAAGCTCCAGTCGCGCACGAGAAACTGCAACCGCTGGAACGGCTTTTTGCCCGAGTCGGCCAGCGCCAGGCGTCCGTATTCTGTGAACAGCTGTCGAAGGAAAACTCAACCGTTAGTAAAACAAGATGGATAAAAGACGGTAGACGTTCCGTGCGCTTACCTGCAAGTGTTGTAGATCGTCCTCCTGGATGTTCTGCGAAAGGTTGTAGATCTGTACGGACGACAGCATGGTGCTGAGGGCGAACACGGTCGCACAATCCCGCACCGTGCTCTGGCTGTCGAAGGCGCCCTGTGTGTCCATCAGTATAATTGCCAGCTACAAAAACAAAAAAAAAATGTCCCTTACGATTAAGGCCAACTGTAAACAATTATCAAATTAAAGCCATCGTACCTTTTCACCGTTGGCTCTGTCGTGAAGGAAAATGTCGGACCACATCAGGATACCGGTCGTGTCCCGTTCGCTGCCACCGCGCCACGAAAAACCCGAAAGTGGTTCACTCTCGTCGCCCAACCAATCGATGACGCTGGTGTGGTTCATGTACTAAAACAAATTGGACAAGTAAAACAATTTTGTTATACATTCCCCTCCTGGCGAGGCGCCCCTTTAAGCTTCCTTCTCCCCCTCACCTTGGCGTACATGTAGCGCAGGAAGAAGTCCAGCAGGAAACTTTTGCCCTTCCGAAACGCACCGGCCACCGACACGACCACGATCGCGCGATCCTTGATGTTGTCCTGCAGCAGGATTTCCGTCAGCGCATCCTCGCTCAGCACGAAGCTGTGATCCTCGCCCGTCTCCACCACCTGCACCGGTCGTGCTTCCATTTTGTTTGTGTTTGTATCTATTTGAATCCTGCTTTGCTTACGATTTCACCAATGCACTAGAGTAAATTGTTCTATCTAATATGCTGTTGCACTACTTGTACGCGTTGTCGTTCGGTTGAAACTATTTTCCTCACTTCATCAACAATTTTCGTTCTTCATCGGGGCTGCTATTAAAATATAATCACAAGAAGTTTTCCGTTTAGCTATCGAGAGGGTGGTTTATGGTTGCACGATCGCCAAAACCGTCATCGTTTGTTGAGCTCTGTCGGGAGAAGGAGAAGATATGGAGGATGTTATTATTTTTCATATATAAACCCGTACCACTTGTAACACGCATCAACATTAAGGAGGGTTTAGTAATAAAATTGTAAACAATCGTAACATTTTGATTTTTGGCCGACGAACTTGGAAACAAGGGTGTGTAAAGACACATCGGGGAGACGTTTGTCCATGCATCACCAACTTCGGCTGGTTTGGAGGTAATTTAATTCCATGCGAAAAATCCCACCACTGGGAAAGAAGAACGTTCGCCATAAATGACAAAGTGACGCGAGGGCCAAAGAAGCGCGGGCAACCCCCGATGGGAGGTGTTGTTGTGTTTCAGTGTGCGGCTTGTGGCGCAATATTTATGGCCTACAGTTTCAAGGTCCACACGCGGTCGTCGCGATTCTCCCGCTGCTCTCGGTTTGTACACATCCACATCCATTAGACAACGATCGCGCTCTTCTCCATAAGCTGAAACGAGCTGTCTTGGGAGCGTTTGCAATGTTCAAGTGTGGCGCGTCTCTGCCTCACGATCGCTGCTGCTGCTGCTACTTAAAATACACGCTACGCTGATGATTTGTGATGATGACGATGACGCTGATGATGATTAGACCGTGACGCGCTTCGCGGAACTTCCAGCCACTAATACCGAACGGGCAGTTTGCGTGTCGAGTACGAATATCGAACGATCAAGCCACCATCGACTATTCCGCTTCGGTCCGAGAGTGCGCTCGCGATCATTTTATTGGTTCAATAAATGCCGCCAAATGTGGGGGTTGTGTACTTGATACAGTTGGACCCCAACCGGTTGCCACTTAACCTTCCATCCATATGGAGTCGGGTGTTGGACAGTAAACGAATATACCCTCCTCTGCGCTTTCCCGCGAAACTTTGTAGCAAAACCAAATGGAAGACAATTTCTTAAGGGAATAACACGAATGCCGAGGCGGTGTGATCGTTATTGGAATGTCAGCCCTTCTCCCTCGGGGCGATGTTAATAATGACCCACTTTCTTCCGCGGAAGAAACTTTCTCTTTAACCGTCCGCGGGGACTGGTTTTACAGGAATGTGGATAAGCCCAGATTGTGGTTGTGCGTGGCACCGAAGATGAAACAAATTCTTGAATCCGGCGAGGACGGAATATTCACCAGAGAACGTTGTAAAATCGAAGTCAAACCTTAAATAATCATAGGAATATGGTTCTACTATGAGATTCTAATATCATTTGCGCAACAGATGTGCAGTGTTGTTGCTTTCAAGTCCAATCTAGAACCTCCGGCAATGACCGTGAACACAAATGCCTCTAGCAATGGCTCCTCGGGGAACCTCAAGATCCCGAATATCCTACAGGGAACCGGTACCGATTTAGGTGACCTTTGCCAAAGTATCTTAATCCAACAAATAACAAAAAAAAAAACTATTACATGCCAGAGTAACGAATGCCATATGACATGGCACCATCGCGAATGTTGGGGAACCATGGTTTGTATTTTCTGGGCCAACAAAACCTGTGCAGGCCAAAACAGTAGTGAGGAACCGACATTCGGTGGACTGAAGGATGGTCACAACCCTTGGCACATTTGGCACGGAACCCTTTTATTCTAGAAGCGCCAAAGTTCCCCAGAGCCTTGGGTGTGTGAAGAGGTGAAACAAATGATTTAATGAGGTTGCAAACGGTAGAATAATGGACTAGGTGAGTAAAAAAAAGGAAATGAAGCAAAACTAAGCCCACGTAACAACGAACGATACTAACGTTTCATCTCTCTTAGACGAACGAGACATTTCAGGCGGGGGTTGCGTGTCGTGGATGAGTTTTTCTTTCGGAGGCAACGAATTACCTCCCGCAAAGAAAAATGGTTCATGATCGCAGAGATGGATCTAGAGTGGCGGAGGTTATGCCTTTTTTCCCTCCGCTTTTTTGACGAACAGGAACACATACCCGGCCCTATTAATAGAACATCACCTAGCGGCCTGAACGGAGACTCGGTTTCTGAACGGATGGTTCTGGGAGTGGTGATGTTATTACATAGACTTCCATCACCTAGCAGGTTCATAGCGAGAGATGAAGAAGGTGGAAAAATGGCATCTTGTTGATGTCATTCATGGGGCGAAGAGCGATCCTCACACACAGCTGGCAATGATTAATGCTCCGGGAGTTTGTTTTCTCTGCCCATTACATCATCCAAACGATGCAACAGGGGGCCACGGTTGGATGCAACGCGGCTTGCACTTAGACATCAGCGTGTCACATTCGAATCATCTGTTGTGATCAGATTTCAATTTTCTCAAAGCAGTCGGCCAAGTTTTATTTATTATGAACAATCAATTATGCCGAATTAATTTGTCGGGTATTTAGCCAAACTTGTTAACTAAGCGCAGATCTGTCGCCAATTTTCTCCGTCTTTTCGCTAACCAATCGTCGATTCAAGTGGTTAAGTTATACTCGCGATCAGTTTGTGATCAGGAAGGAAAATAAAAACACTCCGCACGTTATCATCCATCCGAGGTACGATCAATGTTATGATCGACTACAGTAGATTACGTCTGAAGCATCGTTTTTCACTTTCGCCATCGACCAAATGTTGCTATCAACTTTCAGTTCAGTTTCCTTTCCATTTCAAAGCCTGTGCGTTGATATCATGGTCGGTTAATCGAACGACCGAAAGATAACTAACTGACTTACGGCGGTCGATCGATAGCACGTTTTTTGGGGGGGACTTGCCAAGGCGATCGTGGTACGCCATGTTACTGTGTTTTCGTTGCTGTGGGCGGTAGAGTCACAAGATAAGTAGAGCGCAACACACCAGGAGGCTTTTGTATGCTGTTGTTTTGGTCTGCAACGGCCCAACCGGCAGCATAAGCAACATATAAACAAAAATGTAAAACAACTAAAGTGAGCCAAAACGATCGAAAACGAAGCCGAAAAGCACGATAAAGCATACGCAATGGCATGCACGCCTGCTTTGGCCCACTGCACCGATTGCATATATGCATGAGGACAAAACTCTTGGCCAGTCAAGGGGCCAAAACAAAAAATACGAGGCATATGGGATGGAGTTTTCTTTTCAAAATCGAAGGTTAATGATTTATTGTGAGCGGTTCACTTCTTTTTCTCTACGATCTCCGTTTTTGAAACTCTGACAATCTGTTTGGGTAGATGTGTGACGCGATGGATGCATAGGAAAATAAATAAACACTCAAGCTCTCTCTCTCTCGTTGGCCGATGAAATCATCTTGGTTTTCCTTCGATCCATGAGCCGTGGAAGGGATGGAAAAAGTATTCGCGTTGGAAAAGTGTGTGAACACTTTTTGTGTGGCCCCGGACCGATTGTCGTTGGGTGAACTTGAATTAGTGCCTTTCCCTGCCCACCGCATGAAAGTGATGATGATGATGACGGTTAGGTGGCCAGACATTGACCGAGTTTCCATCAGCATCGCAAATTATGTGCGGTTACATAAACCTGAAATGTCTTCATGCATCCCAAAAGGGTGCGAACACGCGGGTTTAGGATTTATACATTTTCGCCAGCACTGAGGTAAAGGTTGAACAGTTACCTTCATGAGCAAAAATATATAAATGGAAGTCATGTTTGAGCCTTTTATAATTATTATTGCGATCAATTACAAATTATTATTTTTTTTTGGGTGGATGGTAAGTTTATACAAAGCAAAATGAATGAAAAAATTTAAAAAAATACGTTGTGCTATAGGAAACGCGATAAAAAAAGCCATCTCCTTCGAATTGACGCATTTGAGAAGAAGTTGCAATAAAAAAGACAAAACGTTTCTCCTCAAACCGGCGACCATTTTTGTTTGTTTTTGCTGCCGATGACGATTGATCGGCGGTGCACCAAGAAGGAAGAGTGAAACAAAAGCAAAATCTCCGGTGATTACGGTGCAAAATTGTGCCTACGCAATTGCTTCGCCACAGCACCGTTCGGACTGTTTTGTTTTTATTTTCCGAAAGCTGGACCAAGTCCAATTAACGCAACGCTCGCGGACATTGTGGCAGGAAAAATGGGGGCGCGTGTTCATCGATGATGGGCTGGAAAAGAACGGGTGGCCAGGGAAGCGAGAGCTTTAGCAAAGAGGAGCATGGAGACACCACATATACACGACGACGACGACGACGACGACGACCCAGACCGGCCGGTTGTACTTTGACCGCCCACTGGACCGTTGCAATAATCGCCCGATTTCTGTCGCGATTCGCGAACCAATCTTCGATACGCCCCGGTGTGTGTGTGTGTAAGCACCGATATATAACTAGTAGAAGCGGTTACTTCGAACCGCGACGCCAAAGTAAACCAAAATCAAATCGATACATTGGCGATAAATGCGAGAAGGCCAGCTCGAGTGCTCCGGTATGCAACAGGTTGTTGCTCCAAAAACCCCCAAACTAGGCGCACGGGAGGTCTTACACTTTGCATAAGCGTGAGTCCGGATGACGACTGTGGCCAAATAGTTTCGTTCGTATACATATTCCCTCGAAACAAGCGTGACTTGGTAAGTTATTCGAATGTTGTACCGCACGAAAGGAAAATGTAACGAAAAAAGCGTACGATTTGCATTAAGGCCGTCCGATACACCTTTCAAAAATCCAAATTAATCATTCACGTATCAATTAGGAATTATCACGCATTTTGAAACTTAATGTAGATGACTCGTAAGAAAAGATCGTTGATCACGATCAAGCGGCTGTTGATCATCAAGGTGTTTAAAAAGGTATGTTTGAAAATTAATTTAAAGTTAACAGGAATTTTGACCATTAAAAATAATCCGAATAGCAACTTAAAGTAACTGAAAATGTTTGGTTATAAAAATAACCGGTGAATAAGATCGTTTGTTCCTTCATTTTCCCTCAACAAACACAAACACGGTAGCACTCAAGAAAGACGTAGCGTCGAAAGGAACGTCGGAAGTCGCCAGAATGGGATGGAAAGCAGAAGAGTCGAACAAGAGTCGAACACCATTTTCATTAATTAAGTTTTCCGCCCAACAGTCGAGTCTCTTGTTGGTGGGTTTGTTCTTTGAAGATTTGCTTCCAGCCCCACAACAAGCTTTTCCAGCTGTCGGGCGGGCGTATCTGGCCTGGCTCCAATTTTTTCCCGGTCCCGGTTCGCTGGAATCGACTCATTATCGCTGCCCGGAACATCATCACCACCAGGAATGGATGGTTGTGGCGCTGGCTGCGGTGGGTGGGGCGTTGCGGTGAGGTTTTGGGGGCTGATAAAACATGCACACATCTGGCCATTTGCACGCACAAGCCCAAACACAGGGCTCAGGAGTCAAGCCAATCGCGAACATACACGTGTACACACCATTAAATTGGCTTTAATAATTCACTACATCCCCGGAGCACAAATACACGCATTAGGCTTGGTGGAAAACCGTGTGTGGCGTTTCCTCACAGCGGTTAGGGGAGGGCACAACAGGCAAGGGGCCGGCGATTCCGGGCACAACAAACCGCGCGCGGTTCGAATTGTACGGGCAATTATCATTAGCTTCTTGGGCAGCCCTGGAATGGAGGTGCTGGCCATGTCTCACATGATAAGAGGAGCTGGAGCAGAGTGAACGAAAGCGAAACAGCGGGTCTCGAAGGAACGCATTATCAGCACATTATCAGTGCGCGGATTAGTTTATCACCAGCTGCGCTGCACACCTTTCGGGGTCATTTTCCTCTTCGGGGGGAAATGTTTAACCCACGCGTATCTGACGCACGACCGACCCCGTGTGTGCCCGTTGAGACACTCGGCTATATTTACGGTTCCTGCGCTGTTCTCGGACGCGGTTCCTCTAATGTTTTAATCCACCGACATCCACGAATCCATCGGCGGCCCATCCTGGTCGGAGGGTCTTCGAGGACCTATTTTTGGGAACAAAAATCACCGCAAAATAGCACGCCCATACACACACACACACTTCCTCCCACCACCACCAGTGATTACTCACTCACGTTGGGCGCATCTTTGGAAGCGACCGTAGGAGGGCCCCGCGCCGGCACACAACAACAACGATCGTTCGCGACTGACCTCCCGAAGCGTACTAAAGTCGCCGGCGGACCGAGATCTCGAAAGGTGGGAGCATTTCGGTCCGTACGGCCACGCTCGCGTGTTTGTGTTTTACGTGACGCAAAGCGCGCACGCTGCCTGCTACCTTCTTGCCACTTCTTGGGCCATGCAGCTTTGGGGAGCCAGGGTTGTCGAACATGGGTCAAATGTTTGTTAATGGTCGTTGGGGAAAATCCTACAGCATGGCAGTACTATTGTTCCGTTATTTGTGGCTTATGTACAAATGGACAACGGAAATATGAGAGAAATTGGACATTTATTTGCATACGATTCTTAGTAAACCAGAAATAGCGCAGAAGTAGCGTTCAAAAATGAAACATTTTTTTTTTGGTTATTTAAAATCTACATCCAAATCCCTCATATATCAAAGATCAAATACCTCTACAATAGTACTTAATTAGCACAAAACATTTCAGTAGTAAAGAACTTTAAAGTTTCGATGATATTTGATATACAACGATGCAAAAAACTCTCTTAACATCTGTTGCAGTTGGGTAAGAAAATAAATTTGGCGATTCATACATTTGCAATCTATCGTGATCGGACCATGCCGTAATGTAGATTATTCAAACCTTTTTTACAGAGTGGATGAACTGTAAAGGGAATTAAACTAACGAGATTTTATTATGTTATAAAACCACTTCTTTTAACAGTGATTAACCCCCGGGAGGTGCCCATGGAACGTAAAAACAACGCCAGAAATGTGAGATGGAATCTCTTGTCTTGACACCTAATGGTATTACGAACCGCTGATCAACCGATCTATAATATTTCGGTCACAGATACTCTCGTCGGAGAGAGGTCTAGTCTTCTACTAGGAGGGTATGCGGTGCCAGTATACAAATAGATTGTTTCTGTCTTTCCTTATTTTTTTTGCAAAGCAAAAAACGGTGGTTTCTGTACACAAATAAAACATTTTTCAGTCATATTAATCAGGCTAGCTGATGTTTCATTCTGCCATTTCCAACAACATTTTACTATCCTAAATGGTGTCCTACCCTAAGTACAAGCTTTGCCACCCCTGAGCCGAACTCTAATCCAAAATCGCTTACCCTTGTGTGATACGTCGCGATGCACCGTAGTAGAAACGCATACCACCAGGAACTCGAAACCGGACTTTTACGGCCCTACGTATGAAACTGCAGAATTTATCTGCTTTGTTGTTAAATGCGTGGCGTTGCAATGGACGCCGTTTTTGGTGACGCGCCTCGCCACCCCGAACGAGTTGGAGGGTGCGTTTTGATATGAGCAAGCTGACGCGTGCAGAAATGTGACACTTTTTTTTGCAAGCGCATGCTGTGTTTTCCCATACTCGGCAGGTAAATAATACGTGCTATTTCGTAAAAGAAACACCAACAGATATGACTCTCAAGTGGCAAGCCTGCACAATTTGGCAGTTGATACAACGAAACATCTGGCCCACCGAAAAAACCGATAAGTAGCAGTAGAGATAAAACCAAATGTTCAATGAACACTTTTAAGATGGGAAACCCCTCCAATCGAAAAGCCGATCGGTGCCGGAAAATTAAGGCAGCAATTGGGGGTGGTTTTGCGAACTGATGAGGGCAATGATCGTTCGAAAAGAGATGGAAATCTTTTGTTGGCGGGAAAACGCCGTGGAGGTACTCTAAAGTGGAGCGCATTATTCGAATCCGGAAGCAGGCGCAAATTGATGGCTTTGTGCGCCTTTCATTTTCACGTTTGCTTTGGCCACGGACGTTTATTTCGTTCATGTAAAAATGCAACCGGGCTAATAACTAATCGTGGAGAATGAATCATTTAGCTTAATTTAGCGCGGGAGATTTTCCATGTGATTTTAACTGCTAGGCGAAGTGGTATCCAAACGTCCTTGAAGACGGATTCGGAAGCTTTATCGCTAACAATTTAAGTAGCTGATAAGACGCATTGGTTGTTCCATAAATTTGTACAGGAACAGATGACGTAATTCGCCACTCTTGATATTAAGCGTAATTTATTAGATATAAGAAAATGCCGGTCATTTATCATTTATATTAAAGCAATCTTAAAGTCATAGTGTCAAAAATCCTCTCTAAAAGGTGAATCATTTTGATGGCATTCCGAATAGCGATAAAATCAGAAAAAATATGTTTAACAACTCACCTGACTTTGGTTGATCGTGCTTCGGGAAACTCTTGCTAAACACCCGGACGTAGCGGAACTACTTTGCGTGTTTAACTGCTAGAAAGGAAGCGGAATCAAGCCCGTAAAACCACCAGCGCACCCCAAACAAAGCAAATGTCCCGCCAAACGATCCGAAGCGGACGTTCAATGATAATTCCACCCGGGGAAAATCGGTGAAATTAATAGGACAACCGGTAGACGGTCCGGTTCGGAACCGGATGTCCCCGCAGGTTGTTCCACCCCTCCAGATCCGCCCAACGGGGAAAAGCCAATGACATTTGGCACAGAATGAATAATAAAAAATGGCATTAAAAAGAAGTTAAACACAACATCAACACAGTCGATTTCCTTCTCCCCAAAGGAAATGCGAGAGCGCTTGGCATTTTTGCTAGTCTGCGTGGTGCTGAGTTTGCGCAATAGGAACAAAAACAAATCGAGTCCTGTCTTCTGCCCGCCCGCCACCACCGCCCTTCGTGCCCCTCCTGTTGCTGCCTCGCGGTGCGCGCGTCCTTCAGATCAAAGTGTCCTGCCATGCACAAACATAGGCACACCACATACAACCAGCTTATACCTTTCGAAAGGATGTGTATATGTGTTGGCGAGATTTTGTGTTTTGTTGGGCTTGTTGTTTTTGTGGCCGTTTCTTTTCATTTTTCATTCGTACCATTTTGCCACCTTCTTCGTTTTAATGTCCTCGATTTGGCATTGGGCAGAGCATGATGTGCGATCCTTTCACTTTTCCGAAAGGAAATTGCTTTGGTCAAAGATGAGGGAAAGCAATGGTGACCTGTGGGTGACTACCTTCCCAGGAAAATAGCGCAAATGACGGGGAGGTTACATCTTTGGGAGACATTTTCACATTCGTTCTTGGACGAAGAAGAAATGCCGTAGGTGATTACGTCTATCCGTTTATGATTCGTACATGCTGGCAATCATACAACCAAAGAATACCATCACCAGGCAACAATTTAATCTGGGACTTTTACACTTTTTCTGTGGTATTTTCCGATTGCTTCACAGATTATAATTTTTCACTGGCGTACCATTCGCCCGAAACCCACACACAACAGCACGGGCTTTTCAATTTGTACCTTTCACCACAATCATGTACACCATTCACACCGCAACGCGAGAAAAGTATTATCGCCCGTCGTGCAAGATGATTGCGTTCACAGTACTGCAGCTTCTACAGCACCATTGCACTTTGCTCCTTTCCACTGCCAACACAGAAGTTGTTCACCATCTTTGCGAAACACACTTTAAATCTTGCCAACAATGGGGTCTGTTGTTCTTTCTTCCGCTGCGATCGCATTTAAGGAATTGCAGGCAGTAGCACTTTCTAGCGGACAACACACACAACACAAAGACGATGACGGCAGATTTGGGCCGTCATTGATTCGTGTACCGTGCTGGAACGTTTGACGAACGCAATTCTGCAAGCGACACGAATCTTGATGCACGTTCCACCATGCTTCTTTGAGCAAAACAAATGTGCTTGCCCAGCTCACCTCTAAGCGGGGTTCGGAACTTTTTCTGTTGCGACGTGTCTGACGCACGTTCTCGAACGCACTTTTACTTCTCCTGCGTATTTAGCTCGTTTTGCTGCAGGTCTTTACGAACAGCACCGTTTAAAGTGCTGTGAAGTTGTTGAATTTGCTGAAGTTTTGTGACAGCATTTTGACAGCAAAAACAATCATCTGATGACCAAGGTTAGTTGAACAAGCTTAAAAAACCTTGTTTACCATTTTTTGTACTTTGGCCAATTTGCACAATAGATCTCTTAAACAAAAGGTGTTGTGAAAGCAAACGACTTAAACAAAAATGATTCCTCCATAATTGTTTGATCTATTATTTACAAAGATTTGCATGGGAAATAGGTACAGAAACCTTGGTCAGGATTTTACGATGAAATAGCGAATTTGTAATAACTTTTTATGCGCTGAACCGACTTGGACTTGTGAGCCCTCAAATTAAAGGTCTTTCGAAGTGAAACAACTTTGTATGATAAAGAATCTTCCACAATTCTTAGTTTTTTGATAATAATCGCGATCGAACGAGATGTCTTCACCTCACGCAATTGTTGTTTGACAGTCAATGAGGGGTAGGAATATACATAATTTTGAACGATGGCAAGATGTATACATATTTTTGTAAATTAAAACGTGTGACGACCGTTGCAATTGAATACAACAAAAAATATATAAAAAGACATCCATGGATTTTTGCACGGGAAGTTTATTTTATGCTCATTAAATTGTCAAGGAACGCTTCAATAATGCATTTCAAGCGATTGTTTGAATCGTTTCCTAAAAATATAAACACTAGACGTAGATATGTGTGGCGTACGTTCTGTAGTTTTTTTCGTCTGAAGAATTGATTTTTACATATTTTTTATGTGAAAGGCATTGGAATTTTTTTCCGATATGTCAAGAAAATGGTCACCGATTTTATCCAGATTGAATTTTTGATATCATTTAGTTTTTAACAATTGAGATATAAGCCAAATTAAATTGAGCCAGTTTCAGCTACCAGCTAATGCCTCCGTTTTACATTACACTAAAATCGATAGTAATTTAATCCATGTCATGGCAAAGATTCCTTCAAAGCATGCTTGTTTGTTGAAAATAATTTTAATGGAGAATTTATGTTTTTTAAAAGGGCGTCGTTAACGTTCTACGGCGTGGTAATTGTTAGTGATGACTAGTCAAAAAATTGACGATAGCACAAGTTTATTTATGATCACAGTATCGTCGTCCCTGCCTATCCGTCCTTCGAGCTTCGTACCGACCAACCTGTTGCAAGATACCACCGATTTTCTTTTATTTTTATTTATTTTTCGCTTTTACATAGACGTTGTGCTTTAATAAAAAAATATTTGGAAGAAATAAAATTATTATTATTTCTAAGGGCCGAAGGAGCGCACGTGCATCAGAAAGCGATTCTTCGTTAAGTGATTAGAATTTTCTCGGAAAGCTAAAGCTATGGTACGAATGGTTTGCAAGGCGATCCATAATCTAGCTCCGTCCATTAAATATGCACCAAATGTTTTGCATAGTTCAGGGTAAGCCTCTGGGGGTCGGTTGAAGAAGTATTCGTAATTAAATGGGGTCTCATGAAAATGGTTTGTTGTCTGGTTTTTGAGCAGGATTTATCGATAATGTTGATCTAAAATTAAATCTTCCAGGAATAGGTTACGATTGCAAATGGGTAGATAAATCATTTGCAATATTGATGTTATGTTGGATCAAACTTGTATCAATCTTGGAATGTTGGACGTTATCTTTGTATTTGCATGCAAAAAGTTACAGACTATTGAAATTACAAATCATCGGGTAAAATCAATACATCCTTACTTTACACCGTTTGCGTACAATTAACAGTGACAAAAGCTTTGCTCTTGATGGCTTACATTTTGATTCTCGATCGTTATTCGTTCCGGTTCTTCGGAAGCATTAAAGAGAAATTACTCATATTAATTTATGTTGCCCACCGGTGCAAGGCTCTAGGCAACATCTTCTTGATCCACTTCAGCGAATTTTAGAGTTTGGAGCACTGCAAACAAACATTAACGTTACGAGCAATTAATCGATTGAGTGTTGTTTCCGTGCAGTAAAACGGATGCTGCTTGTTTTTTACGGCGCACAGATAATAACCGTAAATAAATCTCTCCCCGAGACAAACCGGTGGTGCAATTTGCGACTGGATTACCGCGGGATGGGCCTCCTTCTGGCCATTGCTTTCGGCGCTATTGCAGCTGTGCCAGCAAGCCTCGTGTTTCTCATGGAGCAGCACACCTTCCCGTGTCAAAAACGCGACCACAACCGTAGTCGCGTAGCGTTGGCGATTGTGACGACACTGGTGACAATAACGACCACTCAACCGCACGAAATAAACTCAGCAGAAGCGGCAGCGGTTCCCTAGGGCGCCAAAAAAGGAGGACCAGGACGTTGTAGACCGCAATGTGCGGGAGCTTTTAAGTACCTTTCGTTGGCTGGAAGACCGATGCGGAAAGATGAGAAATGGGTGAGCTGTCGCAGAAACCGTTCGAGATGTCTGCAGTTGATAGCTTTCTTAGAAAGCTCCAAACGCCACGTGGCGACACTTGTTTGGGGGGGGGGAGAGGGAGGGGATAAAGCAGTACGGCTTGGCTGGTGCCATTAAAAGTTGGGGGATAATCTTTCCGGGCTGATAACGTTACGGTGGAGGAGCTGGAAGTTGGCACCGATTGAAACGCGCAGTGATCATCGACTACTTGGAGCTTGCCGGCCACGAGGAGGTTTGGCGGACAAAAATCTGGAACAAGTGCCACACCTTGCTGGTTGAAAACGAACACAAAGATGAGGACGCCGGGGAAAAAGGAAATGATAAACATTTCAGAAATATGCTGCACCAGATGTGTCTAACGACGCACTCTCCAAGGCGACCGCGCGGTTTTGATGCATCGTGGGGTTCCCCAACTGTCATAAAGCTGCCGGTGAGTGGCGTTCTATTAAAAAGTCGTTCTGCACCAACCATCGTTGCCATCGTTGAGCGCTGTTCCGGTGTTCCGTATGAGACGTAAGGATACGCACACCTTCACCACGTGCTCGACACGAGTACATGGCATCCGCCATAAAAAAATGGCTACAAGGAATCTGTAAAGATTTTGATCGATCGAATAACCTACGCCAGGAGCGTAAGAATAAAGTGGGTTGAAAGGCTACGCCGTCTGGCGTGGAGATGCGAAACTTTGTCGTCGCGTGAGATCGTGATTTTTGCAGTCAGTGACGTTTTAGAGACTAGTGTTTAATTTCTCCACTCCAGCTTGCGACAGTTGGTACAGTTACAATGGTCGATTTCGTTCAGTTACTTCTCAATAAAAATTAAAATCCTGATACTGAAGAGAGAAAATTATCTGATCAACGGAATATAAAGGTTTAAAATGTGTTGCATAGCGTAAAACTACAGCTTTTAATCTAATAACAAATACTATCAAATGTTATTAAACTCTTTTTGAGTCTTCTGACAGAAAATTGGATTTACCCCGCATTGATTGAAAAAGGTTTCGAAATATAGCTTCATTTAATTCTAGGACCATTAATCGATCGACACTGAATCGTAGGAGTTGGAATGAAAGAAATGTGTCGATTCAAACTTAGCTAAAGGTTATGAACATTAAAATTTTAACTTGAACAGTAACATGTAGGTAAACAATTTGTACTTCAAACACATCATAAAATATATGTAAGTGAGGTGGAAAATAACAGTCTTCCTTACTGCTATTTTGTTCGCTGCGCATAACTTGTCTGAAAGTTGCAGTTTCCCCGAAATTCCCTCGCGCGGCGCCCGTATCTTCATTATCATTAACAAACCTGCATTTTTGGAAAATGATACCATATCGATTACCTGGTTCTCCGAATTCATACGGCTTTCTGCCGAAACCAAGGCTGGAACACAAGGTAACATTCAGCATCCCAACATAGTTGCTCTGGGAACCAACATCACGGCAACAGGCTTCCAGCGTCTGGTTTGGGACGCATTTCCCTGACAGTCAGTGGTGTTTTTTTCCGTTCCACCCTGTCCTTCCAAAAACCACCTATAACCTCCCTGCTGGAAAAAATTACGTTAACAAGCCCTATAACACACCCTTAACATGAGTATTTTTGTTAAGGGAATTTGTTTGGTTGTGTGCGTTGTTGAGTGACTTTTTCCCCTTTTTCAAGCTTCCCCACTCCCCTTCCATACCCTTCCAACCATGCTCCCTTACCCGAGCCAATGCCCGGAGCTGAAATGTCATCAAACAAACGAAACCCCGAAACAATTTATTCTTTAATTTTATCACAATTTCACTTTATTCACTAATCTTACATCAGGTTGTTGTACTGAACCTTGAAACAAAAGAAAAGACAAGCAAACACATTATGTTAATGCCTTGAATAGGCAATTACAATTGTACTACACTTACCATGAATGCTGGACCACAAGGTGTTGCTGGAGGTATTAAAGATTACTGTATAAGGAATCTTACTTACCTATTTTGGTTTTTTGGTAGATTTCTTACCACATTTCAACAATAAACACACTTTTCTGTACATTTTTTTGCACACCAGTCGACATCACACAGTCATCAGCACAACACAGCAATGACGTTTTGATAGCTTATACCAACGTTGTTGAACTCAAGGTTATGTGGTAAGTGTTGAAGCAAACCGAAATGTCAAAACCATTCATGCGAATTAGATTCTTTGCTATTATTAGCCAAATGGATAGCCTAAATCCTTGCAACAAAAATTTGGGATGTATTTTTATGTATTTTGCATCTAGATTATTCAATGTTTTCAGAAGAAAAACTGATTCGACAAAATATTCGCATGGTTAAGAAACGTAGACAAGAATACAAACGTCAAAAAACTTGGCTTTCGATACACCTTAAGCTTCAACTACTTTGTTTGAAGCAGGAGGCGGAATTCGGAATAGAGGAGAAGATAGTGTGCGTAGCTGCTCACTGCGTTAGATCGTGGACGGGACAGGCGAAGTAAGGGGAAGTGCATGAAGTACAAGAATGCGACATACATGCTTGTGGACCAGAGGGGTTAAACAAATGGTGGAAGAAGTGTGAAACGGGTGGAAATTAAGGGGAGCTGAGTGCCGTTTCCCGCAGGGCTGTCTCGTTTCGTGGCGCATTCTACCCTTTATCCGCGCCATTCGCCGGCCGTTGGGCGTGGTTGGTAGTATTTGATTTGATTTGATTTACTCTCGACCTTTCACCTACACTCCGCGCATCCTTTTCCTCTGGTATAGACCCAAACTCCGGAGGCCGTGGGCGACGGGTTAAAAATAAATTCCCTTGCAGCTTGTAAGAGCATTACTGTTCGGGTTTTGCCAAACATCGAGCGCAACATGCCGCTCGTGCAACAATCTTTCTCCTCCGCAGGTGCTGGAAACAATCGAAAATTTGGCCATTTTTAACATGCGTATCCCTTTCTTTCGGGCACCACCTTTGTTTGCCCAACGCAGTCTGATGCCTTCGAGGAGATTTGCGTACGCTTTGCAGGAGGAAAATGTTACACGCCGACGTAAGCCGTGGAGCACCGATTGTTATGAGCTTCGGTTGCGAGAACCAAAACACAACGCAACGGATCGCTCGAGTGGCAACAGGTAAATTCCTCCGACAACGGGTTTGACAACGTCTCCAAAAACGAAGGATAAAAGTATCGGTGAAAAGATTACCCCGAAAAAGGTCGGCGTTCGAATGGAGGAAACATACTTTGAGAGTATTTTCTTTGTCCGGTTTGTTGTTTGCGATGCGCGGGTCGCAGGGTGAGGGGAGGAGGATCGTGGCGCAACCGAAAAGGGTTTCGGGCGGGGGTGCGTTGTGCCAAACGTTCGGGACGGGTAGGCCACCATTTTTGGGACCTCTTTCGCCCCGACAAACAACTAATGGAAAAGAAGCGTGGAAAAGGTAAACATTCACGAACCGACGGTTCGGTTGATTGTGTTGTGTTTCGCGTGCGCTGCTTTTTTTGTTTCCTTCCCATGCTGTAAGCCGCATTTCACCGGAAATGCTTTCCAAGATGTCGAAGTCTCAAGTAGGACAGCCGGCTCCCGTTTGGAGTCCTTGGCGCGATAACAATGTATCCCGCGCGCACCGGTTGCTTGCCGGCGGATTTTCCGTAGGTGTTTTGTTTATTGAATTTGTGTAATACTTGAAACGAAATTTTGCCTCTCCAAAGAGCTGCCCTTGTTTCTTCCGGTGGTGGTGGGACGCTGGTGGGACGATGTAACGGCACGATAAAGATGACGAGCGTGAAGCTCAAGCCGACGTCAGCGACTGGTATTGAGTGGGCATTCAAACCCATTTTCCTACCAGCTCCTGTGCCGGGTCGGACGTGAGACGCTCGGTGATGACAATTCCTGACTGCAAATCCTGACGGATGCTTGAGCAAAGGATTCGCTTGGGAGTTGCTGTGAAGGACCACCGGCTCCAACCGAGCACCGATGTCTTACTCGATGACGAATAGCGCCCGGTGCCACGGTACGAGGGGCAGAACTGGCCCAATCAGGGTCCTTCAGAGAGCGCGGAAAATGGTGGGAGGTGAGGAAATGTCCTCAAGAAAAGCAACCACACACCGTTGTGAGTACGGTATGCTGTCAGAGTGTTCACATTCGTCATCGTCATCGTGGGTTTCAGGTGAAAGGCGCACCTCACTAGGAAGAAATACATTCGCGTTTCGGGAAAAGCGCCTTTCGAGGCGGTCTGAAATGGTTGCCTAGGATCAGCGAGCGTGAGTCGGCGTGCCCCGAGTGATTGTTTGCATGATTTCAATGTAGTACCGAAGTGGATGGGGGAATGTGGAATGGGGCTGCATCGTTGGTGTTGAGAGGATGAATGCTTCCATTCGCAACGATTCCGTGGCAACTTGAGCTGTGGAGTGAATCGGCCAGAGCTTCTTAAATTAATTTCCTGCAATCGAGTGATGCTATTTAGTAAGTGTAACGCTATCATTTGATAGCATTAGTTTCTCTGTACGCAAACTGTTGGACGAAGAATTTCTCCAACCCGAAGAATGATATAGAATATGTTTCCAATGAATGAATATGCTACAAAACGAAAAACCTTACAATTTATACTACTAAACCGTTATTAGAAATCTTTAATCCTTGTTCCAATGTAGCAATCTTTATTGATGCAGCTGATTTTATACGACTAGTTTGATGAAATTTTAAAATTTGCTTGATTTAATTCTATAACAATTTTGTAAAAGCGAAAAGATAAGGCTTTTCACCCATTTGGAAACTACAAACTCAAGGGAATATTTTAACACTCATGGTGGTATAAAACCTAATACTTTCTTTTGCAAATGCGTCCCAGATAGTCACAGGTTTAAAGGAAAAAATAATACACTATAGTTGCCTATCAGGAAGGATATAAAATCGATTTACATTTAACATCAAACCAAGTACTTAAATCCGGATTGCATTCATAAAATTGCGTCGCTTGCACAATTTGTAACAAAACCACCAACACTGCCACGCACTGTGTACGTTAGGGCAGTGCCACCACAAGGACATAACGAGGCACATATTTACAACGCCGGAAAAGCCTATGGCAAGGGCTTAGACATCGCCTGGTAAAACCCCCGAGCACTGCCGCTCATTGTTTTGTAGCATTAACGATGTCATTCATTTTGGAAATTTAATTTATTGCTTCGTCGTGCTGTCGCTTCCCGGAAGGAAGGAAATCTCGTACCATGGGAGCAGCCCGAGCCGGCCCAAAGGATAACGCACCGAAAGCGCACCGGGCAACGGGATGACGATGGGGGTATTAGTTTCCATCGCTCGGGCGGATTTTCTCTTCGTTCACGGGCCTTGGCGCAAGCTGCGCCGGTCTCATCGTTCATCTATCCGCCCGTCCTGTCTCGCTTTCTGGCTCATTTTTTCTCCTTCACTCCGTCGATACCGATTGGCCGTCTTGGCCGTCAATTTACCGTCGCTACAATTGTTGCCCCGGTTTGGTCTGGCAACTAGCCCAAGCGGAGGGTTGTTGAGTGCTTTGATGCCCGTCGATCGTTGGTGGGAAGATAGGAAAGCTTTGCTCGGAGCAAGGTTGAGGAAAATTCGCCGGCACTCCTTGACTCCCTTAGTAGGCAGCGCCGCAGGGTGGACTGCTTGACTGCAAATTAAAAGCAAATTGGTTTCGAATGTTCCCTTTCGGTCTTCGGCTGCTGGCTAAGATTAGGTCGAGCGAAGAGGCAAATCAGCGCCATCTTGAGTTGACGACGGTTGAAGCGAGCGAGAGAAGAGCCGTTGTTCTTCATCGTCGTGTACCCGACGGACCGGCGGGATTAGCGGAAAATTGATGTCTAAGCTTAGACTCAGGTGTTTACCATGGCGAAGCCAGGATTAGCACTTGCTCACCGGCCATCGTGGGCATCAATTGCTGTGGAGCGGTCCACTGTACTGTTTCTTCGAGAAACCGGTTGTATGATAAACGGAAATTCGCAGGAAATGTAGGCTACTTTAGGCGCCCAAGTTCATGAATAAATCGAACGGAGATTCATTTGGACGATGACTTCTATGTCGGTTGGAGCCCAACGCTCTAAATGTTGATTTAAAGGCTAGCAAATAGATTAGTATCGGTAAATATTTAGATATCCAAACGTGTTGCTAATCCTTCATTCGACCCTTCCAGTATTTTACAGTCGTTACATGATTTTGTAGTCGATTTAAATTGTTTATTCAACTCATATTTAACTATAATTTTGTATCGACCGCACCGTCGGGCAATTACCGTATGGTAGCTGATTTTGATGGGGAACATCCTTTTTGGTAGAACTCATTACGGACGCTGAAGTTTCACCAAATTCCAATTATACCTTTCTCATTATGGAAATTTTAATTGATTACAACTGTTTACATCTCGCAGAATTGCTTTAGTCATAACATGATAAGCATGATGCTGTGCCATACAAATGTTGAATGGCCGTTAAAAAAAATATTTCTGGGAAAATTCATTGTGATTGCATACGAAAGCGGTCATATAAATTTATTCTACAAAAAAAAAAAAAAAAACTATTGGAATGTATGGTCAAGTTATTTGAATGCTTTTAAATTATTAATCAACGCCATCGATTAAATACCAATAAACTAGGGTTCATTAGGATCAATTCATTCGGGAGAACATTCACACGATAGAGTGACACCTTCAAGGTGACTTTTATTGTCGGTCATGTTCCGTAAAATACGCTCCGAATTCATGGCTTAAAAGTTCAGACAGGTTCTACCCCCATTCGGTGCGGAGCCACTTTGTGCTAGTTTTCTATCAGCGTCACCTTTACGATTATGACGGACGAAGTCTTTTATCGGACTGTCTTATACTTTCGTTGTCAATTTAATCTTTCGCCCTCGCCCTTTTTCGCTCAACAATCCCTCTGTTACTTCGGGCAGCATTGTACGGACGGGTGGCCTCGAAATCGAATCATGTCCTCCCGTACACTCAGAAGAGGTCTCTCCGGAGATACGCCCCGAGGCAAAACACAACTATCCCAATCAGACGGTGGTGTTACGCTGGCGTACAAAAAGTGTCCCGGTCGTAAAGGTGAGCGGTGCGATAAAAATCACACCATTTCGTTTCGGAAGACAGACCCACCGATTTGAAGTTCAGTCTTGGAGCTCAAGTGTAGTGTTCTGCACAGGGTGTCAGCCTTGAAAGGTTGGCTGCGTTGGAAAAGCGTACGTCCTCGAGGCAATCGAGACCATCACGTCACAAACTTTAGCCGTGGATCGATGGAAGCAGGTACGTCTCCACGGGCAAAGCAATGACTTCGTAGCACCTCGTTCGAAGAACAAGAGAGCTGATGCTTGGTGGATTTCCTTTCTCCTACGCCACATGATTGTCCTTTCTCGATTATCGTAAGCCACCCCCTGGAGTGATGACGTTCCCTGGTGTGGTGACTGTCTGATTTACACCAGACACTTGCGATTGCATAAGCAGCAGACAGTGCCTTTCGTTTTCGCCATTCAGTCTCGAAGGTAAGTGCAGCACACCGTCTTCAGAGGACAGTGCTTCTTTGAGATGGCTTAAATTCTCATCGAACTAACGGACTCTTGGAGAAAGTCGAAGTCCGGGCTTTCACCGGAGTGTCGTTCGAGCGCCGGACACTGACACGCTGACGAGACACTGTTTAATTTCCGTTCTGGGGCCCTTTCACCGACGGAATCGGAGTTGGTGTTGACGAGCTTGGCAGTGGCCAAACCGTTTGCTGCTCGATGCGCTCGAGCGATTGACGTTGATTTATTGAAGACCCATGCTGGACACGGAACGAACTGTGCATTATCAATTAGAACATAAATCTTGCCTCAATGGAAATGGGTGAATTTAGAATTGATGTCCACGCAATATATACATCAGCACGTGTAAATGTTGTGTTGAGGACAGTCGAATGAAAAGTTTCGGCCAGAAAAAGACTCGTTGCCATTTAACTGTCAATCGCTTGTCCTAATGTGTCGACATTGCTGGAACTGAATTATTTTTTGCTTTGTGTGCAATTCGGAAATTCATTTGATTGCCATTCATTTGATTTAATGCTTGCACAGGTCATTCGAAGCAAATAAATGAAATTGATATATTAAAAGCACCGCTTTCATCCTCTTCTGTAGCCGGTTCCACCATTCAGCAAAAACAACAGTAGTTTGTAGTTCTATCTGTTCATAAAACCGAATCTTTATTGAGATGGAGCAAAGCTGCATGAAGAATGTGTACTCTTGAACATTCTTCGTAATTTTGTTATCAACTAAACTCTTGAAATCCTTGTTCGTTGCATATCAAATAATAATTCCATCTCTCGATATGGATTATTTGCATTGAACAGTTGCATTTTTAATTGTGTTATGTATTCAAATTATCTTTTCGAGTTGCATTGAATTCTAATAAAGGTGAATGTTTGTGTTGAAGAACTAGGTATAAAATGGAGAACCAACATTATCAGTTGATTAATTGAATTTAAATTCCTTTAGTTCATTCTGGGCTAGCAGAAACGCTTGGAGAACGAGTTTTAACTCTTAGTATTCATCTTGTTTGCACTGGTTCAAATTTTTAATATAACTTCTCGTTCAGTGCAAGGGCAAACAGGTTGACGCTTGTCATCTGAGCAGAAAATTTGAACTTACTCAAAATGGGTCGTGGGCAGCCATTGGCCGTGTCCTGCACGTAAGACACCATCGTTGGGTAGTCGTTTTGATGTAGAAATCGGCAGTAACCGGCACACATCCGGTAGGCCACTCACGTACGGGCTAAATACAATTATCTTTCCAAAAATGTGCTCTTGTCAGGCGAGGAAGTAGGTAATGAAAGTATGTGGGAAGGATGTGGGCTCATTGCACAGGATATTCCCACTGGATCATGCCAGTTATGATGGAGCACTCTTCGACCGGGAAGGCCAATCTTTTCGCCAAGCGGAGCGGTCGTCTTGGGTACACATAAAACTTCAAACTCCTGGAGTTCGTTCGCCATGCGCTTCGCTCCGGCGAAGTCCGGACGGGTCAGACTGACGTGCTGCACATGCAAAATTTCTTCGAACACAAAATGTGATTTCCAGATATGGATGCCATAAATTCTGGCTCATCTTCCGCTTTCCTTCCTTACGGTCGGTTTTACGAGCCGGACCGTGCGAAGTGCATCCGATGCAACCAATCGGGCTAATGTGCATCGGACGCTGTTGGCTTGGCAAAAGTGGGGTGGGTTTAAAGTGGGTGAAGTCAACTCACTTCCAGCGCAGTGCTGCTTGCGAATCTTTGTCTACAAACACATAAAGCAAGCATAAACGAAAGAAAAGTGTGTATGTTGACAGTCACGTTAAAGTTTATGGCGTTTTAACAAAAAGACAAAGATTTTTTAACAAAAGGCAAAAACTGTACTGTGCATGAGTAAAGAACGCTCTAAAACAAATGCTTCTTGACCGAAGCTCGACACAGCAGGGGATCGTATGTGCGAATCGAATTGGCTGAGATATTGTTTTCTTTGTCCTCTCACTTCCGTAGTTACTTTCGGTCCGTTCTGGGGTCGGCCGACTTTGGCCATTTTCCGACATAGGGCAGTGAGAGTAAATCGATGCGCCATAAGAGGAAAAACAACAAGACCCACCGCCAGCAAACAGGTCCAGTCGAGGGGCTATTCGACGGTGGAAGAATATCTTAACAATAATATTTTCCACTAGCAAACGAATATTGAAAATAAAACGGGAGAAACGGCGCAACGAGATGCACTCGTGCCGGTGCGCGCGATGGCGAAACCCGGCTGCACTCGGACGCTTTTCCGCTTCCAGCCGAAGGAGCACTCTCTTCCGGCGGAAGTTTGCTTATCTGTAATCGCGCTTATTTATATCTTCCTGCTGTTGCTGCCCCTGCTGGTCATGCCGTCTGTTTGCGATGCGAGAATCCGGTTTATTATGTTGCCTGCCGGTTCGTTCAGGCGAGCGGAGCGGGACACGGGTCGTAGATTTCCGCTCCAGCCCGGTTGGAGGCGTTTCCGGCTCGCCCGATGAAGGATGTGCTTCTGTGAAGGATTCTCGTGTTCCCCTTTTGGCTACGGTTCCTTCATCGCCGGGAGATTTTATTTTTTTTTTACTGTTTTTTGTCCCTCCCGCACCGAAGACCGAACTTCTTGTGGAGTGAATGCTTGGAAAACGGGGGGCTTTTCTTCATCGTGCACTCGGCAGCGACTTCTTCACGGTCGGCCGGAGTTGCTTCATCATAAATACCGAAAATATCGCACCGGTATCTTATCACGGCAAGTAGCCCCGTTTCATCTTCAACATCTATTTGCTTTCTTTTACGTGCCTCCTTTTCCCCCTCCTTGACCGTTGTTTAAGTCGTTTCATACTGTTTGCCTTTCTTATCGTCTTTGTTGGGAGCTTTTTTTTTGCCTTTCCCCGGTGCCCATCGAATAGCCCTACAAGAAAGCAAACAGACTGATGGCAGATTGATGAGAAGACTGCGTAGGATTTTTGCCAAAAATGTTTTGTTTTTCGTGCCCCTCCGTTTCTTGATACGATTCCTATCAAAATAAGCCAGTTGTTTTGCCTGAGCGATTCTCCACCGTAGAGGCAAATGAAAAAATAAAACATCATGTCATCAGTAACAGGTAAACATATTTTGTTGAGTCTATTGTGTGATTTTCGACGATATAGATTGTTTGTCTACTTCACTCAAGCTCATAATGGACACAAGGATAAGCATAAATCCTATGATAATTTAAGAATACCATTAAGGGCTACGTTTATTAGAAAACATACCAAATCAAAAGTGAAGTGAAAGTAGAACATTTTATATCTTAAATATGGTAGAACGGGTATCTTAAATAGAGTAGAAATAATAATGCCACTATAAAAATCACAACACTGAAACCAAAAAAATAATCATCTAACTCTATTTGGATTTGCATTCCATGCAGCTAACGAAATCCATAATATTATCCCATCTTAACCGTCCAACGAAAAGGCTCACTACACGAAGCTGCTATAAAGTCATGTTCTTCAGCAAGAGAATGGAAGCACACACGCACACAAAAAAGCATAAAGGTTATCATTCCAAATGTGGCCACCATTCATTGCCCGCATACATTTGGGATGTAAATTTGTCTTAATTCCATGCGCAAACCTTACATAAATTAAAAGACAAACACGTGTCCGGTGCCGGTCCCTGTTTTTCCTGGAGAGGTTTTTTGTTTGGTTTCTGCCTCGCTCCCGTCCCATTCCTCCCCCTCCCCCCCACAAATGCGCTGGGCGTTTCGGTTTCGCAACCGGTTTTCGGAGAGAGTTACTACGTCCGTCCGGAACGTTGCTTTCTTTACTTCCAATCCTCACCCACGACGAGGACGCGGGATGGAAAGCGGTGGGTTCGCACCGGAGGCGGCGGAAGAGTTTAGAAGTGCACCCCGAGGCGGTGGGCACGAGGTACGGTGGAACTATGTCCAGCTGTTCCGAGAGTCCGGGCCCAATCAGGCCCTTGTCCGATTTGTTCACATTTCGAATCCACCCGACTCCTGCCCGAAGCATGTTGGCTGCGGCCGGATTGGGATTACTGTCGACCGTGGGGCGGCACTGTGGTTGCTTTGCGTGGGACCGGGAGGGGGGTGGCTGGTGCGGCGGTCGTCAAACAGTTGAATCCGATATTTTAAAGTCTCACGCTAGCGCGTCCGCCCCGCGATGGAAAAACGAACATATTTTAACCCCACATCGTGGTAGAGAATTGCCATAGTCATTCGTCGGGGTTTCGCTCGAAACCTTTTCCTTGTCCTGTCAGCTGCTGGGCGCTTCCACCTTCCTCAATCCTCTCGTCCTTCTGTTGGCTTCCCTGCCAGAGCTCTGCTTGGTCAGTTTGCGAGTCTGACCGTGACATGGGTAAACATTTGCACACACTCATCCCACCCGCTCGCAACGCCCCGGAAACGACGTCAGAGATCATGCTTGTGGCAGCGCTGGGCGATAGTGAAAATAGTGTCTGTATGGGCGCGTGTGTTTGGCTGCTTGGATTGTGAAAAACTGGTACGGAACGAATGGAAGAATCACAGAAAATGAATTAGTTTCGGTCAGCTAAATGCCAGTTTTAGTCTCTGTCAGCTTCGGGAGTCCTTCGCAGAAGTTTTGGAGCAAAACACAGAATTATTTTTCCTTCATACAGTGATGCTTACCAAATCAATAACTGTAATTACCTACAAATGTTTTTCGCCAAGACTTGCTAAGTTTTACTGTTTACTGATTCAAGGAAAATATAAAATTACCATACAAACTTCTATTTGTTTATGAAATTTTCACAAGAAAAGAACTTAATAAAGTTTAAACAGCTCCTAGATAATAAGTTTCCTGCCACAGGACTTTTTAGTAAATGAGACATTTATAGAGAAAACTTCATAACAAACCATATGGAATCGAAACCAGTTTAGGAAAATTCGAAAATGTGTACGTCATCCCCACAAACCTAAAGATCAAAGCAAGTTGGGTATATTACATATGAAGTAGAAATAATAAAGGTTACCTTAAAAATGTACAACGGTTGAGAATCTCTGCTCCTTCATATCGGCGTGGGAGTGACTACATGGTAGCATAAAATTATGTTTTCCTTGTGCACTTATTGACATTTTCTTCGTTTGTCCAAGCGTTCAAATCCAGGTCCAGAACTTCCAGGTGTTTGCCAAATAAGATTCGCTGGAATTAGAAACAAAAACATGCCTAAACCCTCCCTTGTAACAATGTTACACTGCATCTTATCGGTGGTGAATGCCGAAACCCGGACCATCGCAGTCAGCAGGGTGATAATTTTGTGGCGAACGTTGGCCACGGGCAGGTTGGTTTTCAAATCAGCGGAACGGGAAAATTGGTGCCAACCACCGTTCCACGTTGCAAGGGGAAACATTTTTTTTAAGCGATGCGGCCCATAATCAACCGCAATCGGGGAATGGGACGGCTTGGAAATCGCGGTTTTCCACACAATTGATGCTTTTTCGTTGTTGTACGGTTTGCGCCGGTAGGGAAAACTTATGCATCGAACGAATCGAACCGTTGGGGGAGCAAAGGCAACCAATAATAATGTTGCAAACGGGGGTCTGGGAATGCAAAGGCTCTTCGAGGGGTCTAAATGCAAAAAAAAAGAAAACGGAAAAACGTATACGAGTGGGGAGAGGCCAAGAAACCGACTTTCCGAAACCCAATCGAGGTAGGAAATCGAAATCGACCCAATTCGCTGCAAAATCGAAAGCAAAACTGCTTCGTTTAAATTCAAATGAAAACAAAATCCATTTAATGCTTCATAAATTTCTGGCCATTCCCACCGAGCATCCTACAACCCCCCTTCTTTTCCCTTCAGGGAGGGGTAGAATGCGTCCTCCGTTTGGCATGCGGGAAACTTTTTTCTGTTCGTTTTTTTTGAATGGCGTAAGTGAGAGACAGAGCGCGTAGAAGGGCATGGAAAACCAGAAAGAAATTGGCCAACGGAACGGGCGTAAAAGGTTGTATGTCCAACAGTGGGGCAGTGGGAAAAGCGTTGCGTGAAGTTTGAGAGTCATTGGGGGGGTAAGAAAAGCTATTTTCTATCCAGCGCCGCTTTTCACTGCCCGCTCGCCCGGGTGCCGTTATTTTCCAATGTCATTTCCCCCACGCCCATGTCGTGCGCCTGCCCTCCGTTTCGGTCTCGTTAGGCTTCCTCCCGGAGTGAAAATTCCACTGTTTCCAGCGGGTTGGCAAGCCAACCGGAAAGAAGTGCCGTTTTGTGTGTTGTTATCGTTTCTTCTACTTTTCCCGCCTTCGAAGTGCCCGGAGTGCCCAGTCCCGCATCCAGCCGAACCTCCTTGACCGGCGAGCAACGGTTGGCTTTTTCCAATTTTATGAGAAAGTTAACACCGGCCCGACCGGGGGGAAGGAAAGGCGAATTAGGGGTCGATAAGAAAAATGGAACAAACGAGTAAAAAAATATAGGTTGAAAAAAAAGCGAAGCACGAAATCTAGTCATGCACCCAACCTTATGGTACACCGTTGTCGATGGAGAAACATTGCCGCAAGGATCTGACCGGAGCCGATTACCCTTCCTCATGCTTCCTTCATCGTCTGCTCCCCGCCTCACTTGGCCATTCGTTTGTTTTTTAATCATTTCGAAGGAGTACGATTCGGGTGGGTAAATCGTGTCCGATTCCGGGACTGCGAATCCTTTTTTACTAGTCACTCCCATCCCTCAGCACAACCTGCTCGCCCCCCCCCACCCCCCCAAACCACCCACCCCCTCCCCACCCCTTGGAAACACCTGGCCAATCTGCTTCGGGTGCTACGTGCGATAAAATGGGAGCTGTAAAGTCGAATTAATTACCGTGAACACCGTTGGCCAGCCCGGCGTTACATGGGGCTGGGCGTTGGGGCGAGGGCCATTAACAAAACACGCCGGCGTCCCGGCGACCCGTGCGAGCGAACGTGCGAATCGTTAAGGCGTGCGCCATTACGATGCATTATGGGAGAAATTATCGGCGCGCGGTGAGCCGCAACGGGACTGTCCGGTAATGAATCCTGCTGGATTAAACCATTCCCACCGGGAGGACTCCTCTTCTGATGCCACTCGTTTGTCCCTTGGGAGATCGGGAACGCGGCCGTTACAACTACATGCACTCGGGGTTGACCGTTTGCTAATGTGCCATTTTAGAAATTAGGCGAAATGTTCCGTGCGTGTTGGAAGGAATAGAAATCAGATGTAATCTCTATTTATCTGTTAGGTAGTTTATATTGACAAGGAGTTTTATGCAACAAAAGATCCTGGATCGAACACTTTTAAAACTATTTACCAAACCAAGGTTTATTTCATGTGGTTTTCCTAAAATACAAAATTTACCTGATTCATCAAATTCCTAACGATTACTAAAAGTGAATCCAAAATAGTCAATCATATATACCCTTCTATACGCAACCCAATGAGTCAAACCAGCATAAGAAAAACAAGGGAAACCCCAGGAACACAAACCCCCTCCGGAAAGGGGCAAAATGCCAAGGAATCAAAACAACAATAACGACCATCATTGACTGGAGCCGGGGATGGGGGTGGTAAAGAAAAACAAGAAAATAAAAAAACACTATTGGCACGTTCGGACACATCCAGCAGCCAGTTTCGCCGCGCGTCGGCGAGCATAATTTAGAAAACAGTAAATTTTATTAAACGCTCCACTGATCACCGTAATTGGGTTGATGATTTTATTGAATTTATTTTGCTTTATTTATGGGTTCCCATCAGCATCATTGGTTGGGATTTTTTTTCGCTGTTTGTTTGGGAGACCTAGAGCTGTTGGGCGATGGCGTGTTGCTGTGCTCCGCTTTCCGGCTTTACGGGTGTGTTTTGTGCTTCCTGTTTGCCCCCTGGTGGACGAATGTAGCGTTAGGTGGATGAAACAAGCCGTATGAAAAAAAAAACACACCGAAAAACTGGCAAAATAAAATAATAGACACCGTTTCGAATAAAAATGATTAATTGAATTTTTGCGTGGCCGGAAACGCCAGAATCGCCGACCGTACGATGGAGACGCCTGGTTGCTCGTGAAACGGTACCGGTGTTTCTCGCATGCGATCGAAGCTCAACAGGAGCATGATACATTTTATGCGAGCCCAACCGTTGGTCCATTTGCCGCTGGTTGATGTTTAAAGACGGCGGCTCGTTTAATGTGACTGATCGATAAGGATCGTATTCGGCGGTGGAGACACATTTTCGTTCCGATTCGTCTGCGTTGCTGTACACCTGGCTTAAGACCCCCATCATCCCGGGACCTCATCCAACCATCCCGGGTCGGTCAATGAACGCTGATTAAACCTAATCAAACCTGCCTTTCATTCCGGTGCGATTTTGCGCTTCACTTCGCCGCAGCCATGTTTCAATTTCGCTGCAATTCAGTCCAACAGGATTATTCTCTTCCCCCCTACCCTTCCCTTGCCTCCCCTTCACCCTTCAGTTCGAGTGGAGTGGCCTTTCCAATTTTCTTCCTTTTCCCCTCCCCTTCTCATCTCGGGCCAGCAAGCTCGAGAGAAGCTACAAAAGGTGTGTTGGTGTGCGACAGACAGTGAGCGTGTATCCGAACAAGGAGAAATTAGGGACGGATGAGTGAAAGGAAGAGAAAGAGCGAAGCAGGACACGAAAGGCCGGACCGAACCAACCGCCCGGTCAGTATCGATGATGTTGATTTGTTGGCTTGCGACATATTTATTTAGCCGCGCGACCGTTAAATTATGGAATATTATGGCCCAACCGTGAACGACCGCCACCGCCGCCGCCATTAGGCCTTTCGCTTGGCGAGGGAAGCTTCGGAGTATATCCTTTGGCGTGGAGGACGAAGGCTCGGAGTACGCAATCAAGGTGTGCTGTCACGTAGAAGACCCAATGCCCTAATGTAGCGTCCCTCGGTTTTCCGTTTACGGCGTTCGGGTGCGGATAGGAGGGGGCCGTGTGGCGGCCGAGGCAGGTATGCCCGTACTCAATCAATATTTCCAAATAAATCAGCTACGTGCAATTAATTCGATACGATGCTGTTTCACGTGCCCGCACGCACGGGAGCGGTTTAGGTATCGTGGCCCGAATGTCGAAGAAATGGAGGAAAGTTTTATCTTGGATGAGCGCATCTGCCAACGCAAAGAGCGCTAATGAAAGTCGTTCTGTTTAAGTGATGGAAATGGGTGGAACCGATTGTACAAGAAAGAATTTATTTTGTTTTTGTAGAGGTTACTGATTTTTTTTTTTTTTTTTTTTTTATGTGGCACGACATCCCCTAGTGGGACAAGGCCTCTCTCCGAAGAGAGTTTGTGTGACCGAAAGACGGTATATTATAGACCGGTGGTCAGCCGTTCGTAACCGTAGAGGTTACTGATAATCGATAAAAAAGGTTAACATAATATAGACGAACTTGTCATTAAAATTAAATTTTAAAACTGTTTGAAGATTGTTGCATGATAAGAAATTGTACTACAACAAAGCGAATGTTATCGTGCTTGATTTAATTTAAGATCCAACGAATAGAAACATTAAATCAAATATGCCTCTTGCAATTGAATACCACATCAGATAAGAGACGCCCCACGAGAATGCTGAACCGTGTGTTTCTAGGGGAAACATGAACACACGGTGATAACACATGCACCCTGACACACAGACACAAACGCCACATCGAACGATTAGGGATGATCAATTAATTTACTACAACAATAAATTTACATCTCATTTCGCTGAGTGTATGCGAAAGCCGGTGGTTCGATTTTCGGAGGAAACCCCCCGTCGGCGACATTCCATTCCATGTTGTACCAGTTTTATTCGGCGTACCTGTGTTGCTAGCATCCCCACCCCATTGCCCTTCCGTTTCCTCTTGAACCCTCGCAAGAACTCAAGCGGGGCGTTTAAACCCGTCACTGTGAAGCGGGTTCAGTAAAACCACAAATCAACATTAAATGGAGCCAAAATCTTCCGCGGATACGCTCGGTCACCCGCAACTGGGATAAAATCATACACACACACACACACACAGGTATACATACACACCTGCAGGAGCGCAACCAGACACACAAACACACACACGTACTGCGCGACGCCCGCGAAAACATAAATCATGCGCAATTGGTTGCACGCGATAATGCTAATTGCTTGCGCTTATCAGTGTGGAGCATCGGAGCACCATCGGGCGGATGCTGCCGAGGGCCAACGCGCCCATTTTATCGATCGATCCCTTCCCCACACCTCCCCCCTCCTCCACTGCGTTCCCTTAGCAAACAATTGCACCTGGACGGCTGGACGTTGCGGTTGGTAGGGTAGGACTTATGGCGGGAAACTGGAAAACCACGTGAAATCCGATTTCCATATCGATTTACAAATTATGCTTAGAGAAGGCATTGGCTGGGGTATTGTGTCTCCGCCCGATGCTGGCGGGTTTGCAAAAGTGTGCACTTGTTCTTCACCACCTCCAACCCACTCGCAACACCTTTCAAAGCAGGGCGGTCCCAGCGTGAGGGAGGCAGGTTTTGGCTTTTCCAAGTGCCGAACCTTGAGCTGGAAAACCAATCGAATGCGTGTTTTTGGTTTAATGAATTTTTAGCATGAGCATGAGCTACTTCCATGCTTGTGCTTCCCACCTTCGTTCCGTTGATGTGGCCCATCGTGGTTTCACTTACACACGATTTTCCACCTGAGCGTAACTTCGATTTCCAGCTTGTATCATTTAATGAAAATTTGCTTTACACCAGCACGGTAAAACTAAACATGATGAGGTTATTGCGGGGTTCGTTGGAACAACCGGAGGAATTTAATAAACGAGAAATTTATTCCATTCTACAGCAAACATACAGGGGGGAAACACACTCCCTTTTGGGGTGGCAGACGGAGGAACACGTACAATGTAAATTGTATTTAGATTGACAAACGTAAAAGTAAGCCTGCAGGAACGGGAAGGGAGTGGAACACAGTGCAATTGGGATTGATAAAATCGAACATCATAAATCAAATGTTTCACCTGCTATTTGCATCGAGGTTTCTGTGCGTTTATGCGAAGCAAACATTTGCGATGAGAAGTTGATTCATGGTGCGCCTTATCTGGTGTATCTTTCCATGCATAAAGAAAACGCACGAAGTTTAAAACGAGACGAGTTACCTGCAAGGCAATTATGTCGTCCCGAATATCGGTTCCGGGAAGTCGAACCGAGAGGGGTTTTGTTTGCGAAAGAAAAGTAAATTGTGCACCTTGGCTTCAGTGCTAATTAATTATTGTGGGTCTTCAAGAGGGGAGTTTGTTTGATAAGGTTTTTTTTTCCAATTTTTCGTGGGAACGAGGATGTTTATTTCACCAATATCAAATTCGAGCGTGTATTAGCTCAGCCTGTACAAATATGCATCTCCTAGAGTTGTGAAGTAGAGGATTAAGAAAATAATTTCTCAAGACCAGCCAGACTGAACGTCTGAAAATTTGCAAATAAATCCCCAACATACGCACAAACGGCATGAGCTGCAATTGTTTTATTTTAACACGAAGCAGCCACCCAGCGTCGTGCTGTTCGCAGCCGTCAGCCGAGGATTAACCGCAAATCCTTATTGAAACAGATGACCATCGAGATGCCAGATAAGTGTCGGTTCATCATCGAGCTGTGCAAGGGCGCCCTTGTTTCTTCCATTAGTCCAAAACGTTTGCGACTTAGAACTCCAAAGGGTCCTGCCGGTGGATGCGTCAACAAGCGCTGGCCGTTTGCTGGCGAAGATTCAGATCGAGTTGCGCTGGAAAATCGTAGGATGATGTTGCACCGGGATGGGAGGGGGTGCCGAGTGGTGGCCATTATTTTAAGGTAAAGCTCATTATTCTTCATTCCAGGGCGTTGTGCTTTCTACCACCGGTGCTTTGGTGAATCTAAAGCAAACGGAGGAATGGGGGCGGGCTGGTCTTTTGGAAACATCCCTAGCGCTCCTTTCGCGAACTCCCCTTTCCTCCGCATCCACCGGCGAATTCTGCCAAATCGCTGTGGAATGTAACGTGAAATGGGACTGAACGTGCGCGCGCGGGAAATCGAGAGGAATGCCGAATGCCGGAACCGGTCGGATCTTCCAGCGCACCGAAAACGGTGCGCCACGCCGAATGGCGAATGGCGCGAATCGTGCGATAAAAGGACAATTTATCACCGGAGACATTTTCGAGAAATAAATGTGTGCGCATCCATTGCACGAGTGTCCTTGCTTTGGTTCTTTTCGGTTTCGTCATCTGTATTGGCTGTGCGATTTGCAGCTCGAAGGGATCGAACCGGAACGAAATGGGGTTTCAGGAAAACAAAAAAAAAAACCACTCGGTGAAGATGAAACAAAGTCGAAAACAAATCGAATGACAGGTAAAACACACACGGGTCTCTTGGTTTATGCAACTGAGAGTCGATTAAATGGAAGCTAAATTTAAGGCAACGGTTGAACATTTCCACTGTATAATTTGTTGATCATTTACGCATTCTCACGCTATCAAACAACGTTTCTTTTTATTCTATCTTATACGTTAAGGACACCGTAATAAATTGACCTTTACCAATTGCTCGTATTTTTAATTATGCTTCCTATAAACGGTATTATATTTTTAATTTCAATATTCGCATGTGTTTCGGCATAAAAGCCATACGTAAGCCTTTTCCATCAGATATCTCTTAATGGTAGCATACATGTTCTTCGAAAGCGAATGCATTTGATTTTAAATTGATTCCTGGAAAGTTTAATAACCAAACCGACCAGTGCAGTGTTATATTACTTTTCATTCTTGGATAGCATCATTAAGCTGAATGGTAGAAATAATGAGGTCAGTTATTTGAGTTATTTAATATCGGTGTAATGATTGGAATTTGCTCGCTCCATGCAAGGAACATCGTTTATGTTTCCGCTTGAACAAAAATGCTTTACATATTTTAACACCGCCATCGCAGCACTCGGTTTGTGCAAACTTTAAACGCTGCGCTAATCCGAGCGGTACATATCGGGTACATCGGTGCGGGCGGATTATCAATTACGATGATAACGGATCCCCGCTAGCCGCACGCAAACCATTCTATCCCCCAAGCAACCCGATGCACTGGGTGTATAAAGCCGTAACCGTGCTGTGTGTTTGCTTCTGTTTTTCTTTCCTTCAAAACTTTCCACAAACAAATGTCACCCAAGCATATTATCATTAGCCGCGCTTTGCGCCTGCTGCAGTGCACAAACATTTGCATACCGATTTGCCGGCCCCACATTGGGTGCACCACTGAGTCCACCTTTCCTGTGGGGGTGGTAAAGAAGGAGCGGAGAAAAATGCGAGGCAAGTGGGAGCCAGATTACGTTCCTCTCAACGACCCGTCTTTCGATCCAGCCCTTTGGGTGGGATTGTTTGCAAGTTTAGCATCTTGCCGCTTCTTGGAAAGCAAGCTCCCCGTTCACCCTGAAGACAGCTTTCCTCTCCCACCTTTGTCCCGGCGCAGAAGGACACACTTTTTCACCACGGGCCGGCTGTATGTAACAGTGTTGAACAGTCCACCATGCGGCGAGTTCATTGTTGGGTCTAATGGTTTTCACTAGACTTTAAACTTTCCCTTCGAACGCAGGAGAGAGAGAGAGAGGGGGAGAGCAAGAGAAAAAGAGGGAGAGAGAGAGAGAGAGAGAGGGAGAGAAAGAGAGAAAT